>NC_134236.1:131366175-131669206 GCF_965152275.1 Natator depressus
TGAAACAAAACCAATCAAATCTCCATCAAAATAATACAAAAGCAGATAAAATGAAAAGTGGTGGCTTTTGTGTGTGTGTTTGTTTGTTTTGTTAAAGCTGGCCTAATGCAATGCACTGCACTGTAGACCAGACAGTAATGAAGATTTGCACTCCTTGGTCAGGCTGGCAGAGGCACTTACAGTAGAGAGGTGTCTTGTCTGATTTTCTGGGAATGGAGGAAAGAGAAACTAAACTGTAAAGGGTGAGGACTAATTAAGGTCTGAACAAAATGAGAATTTTTCCTTAAGGTCTCCTCCAGTGTATCACAATACTGAATTTCGCCCACGCCCCATCCCACCCTCCACACACACACCAGTCAGTTTGTCACTAAATAAAATTAGGGTTGTTGGGTCTTTTTTTTCATGTTTTACATGAATAGTAATCTTTTTAATAAAAATTACTGAGCTTTCCATAGAAAAGGTCTCTGATTGAATACAAACTATACAGATGCTAAAATTGTCGTAAGCTGTAATATTATATACAGAAATATTTCTGTACACTCACATTGTTTTGGCTATGTAAGGAAATCAAGGACAGATAGAAAAATTGAAGGAGGTGAGCTCAAATACCAAAGACATTTGGATGCTGCCTTTTAGGATTTTCTTTGTTCTCTCAAACTTTAAAGCTCAAGACTAGAGCATCCATCTCTTAAGTAACAGAATTTCAAAGCTTTTGGATGTCTCATCTTTATTCTGTAAAGTCCATTTTTCCTTTACAAAAAATGAAAAATGTAAAAATAAAGTAATTTTTTCCCGCTAAATACTCAGGACTGATCAAAGGCCAGTGCCTTTTTGGGGAAATCCTTCAGCAGAGTGACAATCTGAAAATGTATTACACATGAAGCTTGTAGTGATGCACTTCAGCCTCAAGGTACTGAATGTTCCCTTGATACTATATAACAGACCAAGGTGCCAGCCTGCAGACCAGATGGGACACCAATATTCAGAAAGAACACAAAGTTTGCGAATTTCAACGTTCTATTAACTTATATACAGTAAAAGAACAACTTTCAGGAAGGAAGAAAAAGGTGGAATTCTCCTGTCAAATACATAGGGAGGAGGTTCTGGGTACCTCTAAAAGCCTAGGAAAGCCCTTATGTATCCTAGGAACTTGACGGTATTTACCAGGTCCCCAAAGCCACCTACAGCATGGATAGTGTCAAGTTCACTTAGTGCCAGTCACTTTAAAAAAAAAAAAAATACAGATTCCTTCCCCTCTGTGGATTCAACATACAACACCATGAATTAGAAGTTGCTGATAGTAAGATAGTGATTTGTTTCTGTTAACAAGTTTCATAAAGGACAGTCAAAAACAATACAGCAGCAATCTTTAAAAGTTCAAATTAGTGTGAGATATGAACGTAAAACAATCAGGTTTTTAGCTGGTAATTAAAGTGCTCCTTTTCTGACTTTAGATGTAAAGAAAATTAAAGTGATCATCAGTTACTGGCAATTCTTATATTAAATTAGGTATTTCATGGCAGAGAACAGTATGAACAGTTTTACAAAAATAGATCAATGATATTTTGGAGAATACTGTATTTTTACTCAATTTTGATAAATTGTACCTGGTCATACAAAAATTACCCCAAATCCAAACTTTACCGTATAAAAAAAGGGAGAGATGAATTGGATGACAGGTCTGGCAAAATATAAGAATGGAAAAATTCTATGTAGGGCACTTATTTCATGTCCATATGTGTACGCTATTTCTTACTGATTGCTTATCTTCTTTACATAAGCAGTCACAGGTCTGGAGTCACAATCACATAGCACAATGCTTCAGCAGTCAAAATCTTCTGTTTGATGCAACATTGAAACGCTGTGTTTGTTTCCTTATTAAAACGTTGATTTCTTGTCAATTTTTCTTTATCCCATTATTCACATTCAAAAGTTAATAGTTTACTGGGGGAAAGTAGCAAGGAGAGTTGGCTAGATGAAATGCTTTATAAAACGTCTTTCCCAATTGAGTCAGAAGGTTTATTGAGTTCAACCCTCACACCTTTTTCACCTGCAGAAAAATAAAAAAAATTCATCAGCATAATGTTTAAGCATGTGCTAAAGAGTGTGCTATAATAAAACTACTGTGCCACTTCTATGCCTTCCTGTTGAAAGTTTGGTACTATACAAAATACGTATTTTCAAAAGGTGTTTAACACGCTTCAGAAAATAAAATACAAATTCATATACTTATTAGCTCCTGATGAGCCAAATTCTGAGCAACTACTTTTATATTCAGGAGAAATTTTTTCAAACCTTGGTGCTTAAAGTTTGGATCGTAGGTGTCAATTGACTGAATTATGGCTGAAAACGGAGTCATTTACTTAACTGTTCAAATATGGAGTTAAGAGCCTAACTTCAGACAGTCCATTTCAAAAGTGTAGGGCTCAGTCCTTACACAGGTAAACTCGCAAAGAAGTCAAGTGAACCTCAGCATTTGGTCCATCATCATTTTACTTTTGTGAAGAGAATTACTGAAGAGAAGTTTGTTACATCTTTATCCTTTTTAATATACAACATCCTATTTGAGGTATACCCTAAATTGCCACCTCTCCTGCCCTTTACATTAGAAGTGAACAGAAATACTTTAAAGTAAAATTGAACTGTTTTTTAAGTCTCCAAATCATTAACAGAAATCAAGTATTTAGTTTTATCATTTTTAAATCTATACATATTAATGGTAAACCAAAAGAAGGACCTATCATCTACCAAGGCCAGAGCTGAAGTGCTCAGATTTCTGCATTCCCTGGAAAACTGACACCAAAAGCAGAGAAGGCGCTACATTCCTCACACTGCTTTAGGAGTCTGTGATGTCATCAACTGTACCAGGATAAATAGGAATCGTAAGCAGTGTGTGCATCTGCTCCCACATTTGGCTCCCATTTAAATCAGAGTCAAAATTTTCATTGACTCAGAGGAAGTCAGATTAGAACTAGATTCTCAAGGTGGTGAAAGTCACCATAGAGCCACTGACTTCAGTAGTGGTATTCTAATTCCCAGCAGCTGGGAATCTGGCCCTATAACTATATATGCAAAAATATTTAAATTGACCTTTACTGCCAATGCCATCAACTACTTCACATCAATTTCATGCATGGCAGCAGAGCTAAGCCGCTCATTCTGATAAAGCTTGCTTATTTGCACAGGAAAATTAAATCAACTTCCTCTTGAAGGGCAAACCACAAGAGGAAGGCAGATTTTAGCTAAGTGGGCTTAGGGCAGCCTTGCAGAAGCAGCAACTATCACAAAAATCAACAATTGTAAATGAATACATTCTCAATTCTTTTATTCCAGATATTCAGTTTTAGCTTTCTTTGCCTTTCAATACACACACTCCATTCAAGCGGATTTATCAAGTCCTGTCCAACTGTTAAAATTAACTTATATTTTAGGTACTTGGAAGGCCCCCATTACTCTCTAATGTATTTATCCTAGGTATTAGGGATGGGGAGAAGTAATATCCCAGTTTTACAGACCAGGAACAGACACACAGAGGCTAAGTGACTTGCCCAAAGTCATGCAGAAAGCATTTGGCAGAGCAGGGAACTGAATCTGGGTCTCCCAAGTTACAGGCTAGAGCAGAGGTTCTCAAACTGGGGCTCAGGACCCCTCAGAGGGTTGCGAGGTTATTACATGGGGGCGGTCGCGAGCTGGCAACCTCCACCCCAAACCCTGCTTTGCCTCCAACTTTTATAATGGTGTTAAAATAAAATAAATAAATTTTATTTATATATATTATATATATATATATATATAAAAAATAAAATGTGTTTTTAATTTATTGGGGGGGGGGGAAAATCGCACTCAGAGGCTTGCTATGTGAAAGGAGTCACGAGTAAAAAAGTTTGAGAACCACTGGGCTAGAGCCCTAACCACTGGACCACCGTTCTTCTAAAACATGACTACACAAGTCATGTTAACCCTCTCTTGGTGACTGGTGTTAAGAATATTTAGACGTTTTTTCCAGAAAACCAAGAATATATATAATATACAAAAGTGATTCATTACCAGTTAGATATTTTACTTTAGCTCGTGCTCTTTCATCTGCATCAAAATACCACACTGTTATTGCGTACCTATAAAATGGATGAAAATACAACAAATGAATTCCTAAACTCTGGAAAACAAACAGTGATGTTTATTTACATAATACAACCCGTTTAATTGTTAGTTTTTTTTCAGTACATTTGATAGAGTAGGATTATGGGGAATAGGGGGAGAAGATTTTCTGTTAATTTCTACTGTTTTAATATTATTTATATGAAGGAAATTGTCATTTGAAAAGACAAAGTGGGTTTGCTATTGATGTTATGAATCTGCATTTTTCCAGTAAATGCTATATAATTATTAACCAAATCACATTCAGAAATTGTATTGTATAGTCTGCAGCCAGACCATCTTAGGTTGTGGTCTCATATTTCATAAATTAAGCAGGTTCAAGGTAGTGTCATGCTGATCATTCACTGGGAGGGAGAAGTAATTATCCCTTCCAGACAGATCAACCAGCATTCTATAGCCCATGTATAGTGCATGATAGGCACTTCAGAAATAATTTTAGTAGTTCCAGTAAGTGGCACCCTTCCATCTGAATCAGTACTGAACCAATGCCCCAACATAGCTTCCAAGGGTATTGTGCCTTTGGAAATACAATCTTTCAAACAAGATAGAATAAAGAGGAGGTCCCGCACACATGTATTTAAAAATCCTATGGTACTTTTTGCAAAGGAGGTGGGGTGTTGAACTAAATAGGCTAGAGCATAAAGGTTATTACATTCTGCCTAATCAAAACCCCACAAATTTTCAACAAGCTGCCTGTCCTTCACGGTCATGTAGTGTTGCTGTACACTGTTAAACAATAACATGCTTCAACCCAGGAGCAGCTGATTTCTGTAAATTGAAATATGTAGATTGCTTTATGACTCAGATTAAAAGTGTTCCATAAATGGAAGCTATTTATGCTTCTAGTTTACATTCTTAACATGAAGGAGAAACATGAATTCTCTAATTCCTGTTGCTTGCATTAGTTAGTAAGGTTTTCTTTTAGACAAACAAAATACTGCCAGAATTTCTGCTTTGACTTGAAAATTTAATGTTTAAATATACATTGATTTATTTAAAGCATTAGAAGTAGCAAATCGCTTGAAGTCCAAAGTCTCAAAATGATGTAAAGCAGAATTCCCCTTTACTATGCACCACAGTTTAGTATAGTGGAAAATCAAAGTTAAAATCCAGTCCAGATAAATTATGAGCTAATTTTTTTTGTTAGAATTTTTTTCTACTCCACTCTTCACATAAAAATAGACATATCTGATTACATAACTTAAATTTTCCATATGATCCAGATACTTGGTTCTGGATGTGAAATTCTCCACAAAACAGACTTTTAGGGAGTAGCAGTAACATCATTAGACTTTCATCGTTCTTGTTCTAGTGTTGAAATACAGTAACCTCTGCTGCCACAAATAATTATGGGCAACATCGACCTTGATATTTCTTAACTTTTGAGTACTTAAACTTTCAGTCAGAATATTCACTCTCTTAAAAGGTTTAGACTTTTTTTTTTTTAATGGAATTTCCCCGTCCCCGTCCCTGTCCCCATCCCCCACCCCCCAAATAAAAGGAAAATTTCAGACTATGAAATTTCTATTTGGCTAGTTACCACCAGAATGCCCTGTTCTGTGCAAGGTGCTCAGTAAATCTGCCAAGGGCTCCTCTTCCTCCTCACGCACTTCACCTAATGTGCATCTTGCGCGAGTGCACACCTTAGAAGGTGCATACTGAGTGAGACGTTGGTCTTACGATGCAATTCATCCAATGTACTCACTTCCTACAAGATCAAACACATACACTGTGCACCCAAGTTAGTCTGACACACACATACCTATATTCCTTTGTGGTGTTGCTTTAAAAAGTGCTTTTGTTCTGATTAGGATTATCCCACTTTGGACGTGCAGTAAACGCTGCTAAACAGTGCATAATCATCATCATCTAGCTTTTATAAGGGGCTTTTCATCAGTAGAATCTCAAAGCACTTTACAAAGGCCAATATCATTACCCTATTTTGCAGATGAGGAAACTGATGCACAGAGCAAGGAAGTGATCTGTCCAAGGTCACCTAGCAGGCCAGTGGCAGAGCCAGGAATAGAACTGACATCTCCTGATTCCCAGCCCACTATCGTATCCCTTAGGCCACACTGCCTCACCAAATCAATGTAACCAAAACAGTCAACAGGCTCAATGAGGGCTATTTCATCTTTCCCCCCCCCTACCTAATTTCAACTTTCCATTCCCAGCAGTTTTGACTATAGCCACTCCTAAAAAGATAGCAAGAATTTAAAAACAGGAAAACACATTTTCTACCTATGATCTTTGTCCTCAAAAAAGCCTGAAACATACATTTTTGCTCAAATTAATTATCCTTTATGCAAAGAGCAAGGACTTAAAATTAAAATTCTGGGCAACATTAACTATGGGTTTCACTACTAGCATCCCAGCTTTTACATCTTGACCTATCAAAATGTTATGTGCAACACGGAATGTGGATTCTACAGAATTAATAATTACAATGATTTAGTAGTTAAAGTCCCCCCAGTGGATTGGCAGATAGCATCTGGTAATGCTACATTGGAGACACAGGTTTGGCAGTGACCGCAGATATGTTCACCACCATTACCACTCTGCTGTAGAATTAGTAGCACATTGGTGACAGTTAAGTTCTGTTTGCGATTCAGACAAGGAGCAACATAGTACTCCATGTAATAGAGAGAGCTGAGTACAGAGGAGCATCCCATCCTTTCCCCAGCCATGGCCACTTTTGTGGTGTAAAGCTGGCAGGAGAGAACGAAGGAAATTTTAAAATAAAAAAAGACAGTAACCGCCCCAAATTAAAAGAATGGCAAAGAAAATTGCTGTGACTAGCCAATCTCAGACACATGGTGTCTAACTAGGAGCAAGAAGGAAAATTAATACAATACAGGCCTAATAAAAAGTCAATTGTAATCAGTGAGAAGACATCACTTACTATGAGTAGGACCCTACCAAATTAACGGCCGTGAAAAACATATCACGGACTGTGAAATCTGGTTGTAGGGGAGGGGCGGGGCAGGGCTGGGGGCACCCCAGCTAGGGACTCCTATTGTGCACCAGCCTCCAGCTGCTAGTCCTGGCCTGGGCTAGAGAAGGAGGGGACTTCCTCTTCCCCTGCAGGGGCTGCTCCTGGAGCTGAGTCAGACCCACCTCCAGGAACCTCTTCCAGCTGCAGGAAGCTCTGTGGCTGCTGGCTGGGTGCCCAGCTCTGAAAGCAGCGCAGAAGTGAGGTTGGCTGTCAGCCCCTGACCCAAGCAGGAGGCTGCAGCTCCAGCTGCCTGCCCTGGGCACGAGATTGCCAGGAAAACCCAGACATATGGTAACCCACCCCCCCTACTCCGTGACCCTCACTTCTGCTGGCTTTTGAGCTGGGTGCCCAGCCAGCAGCTGCTGCTCTCCAGTTGCCCAGCTCTCAAGGCAGCACTCCTGCTAGCAGCAGCACAGAAGTAAGGGTGGCAATCCCATGACTCCCTACAATAGCCTTACAACACCCCCCCACGACACCCCATTTTGGGTCGGACCCACACAGTTACAACACATGAAAGTTCAGATGTAAACACCTGAAACCATGAAATTGACTATTTTTTAAATCTCATGACCATGAAACTGACTAAAATGGACAGTGAATTTAGCAGGGCCCTAACAATGTGCTCTGTATCAGCCCATTTATGAGACTGATATAGCTTTGTGAAATCAAAATTACCGGTGGTGTCCTGTTTTGAGTATTTATGTACAAAAAAGGATTTTCTGAATACTCAAAATTGTACCCAGAACTAGATTTTCTAGAAAGAGGAGAAAATGCATAGAAAGACAACAGCACGATGGCACTCTGTATGTTTGCAAAGGAGCCTCAAATTGTACAAGAAATGGGCTCTGTTTCAGGCCATACTATATTAAAATTTCCTCCTTGCTCTTAGTTTGTCATTATATGTTGTTCTTCCTCTAACAGAAGCTTTGTGAAGTAGATTCTTACATCTCATTCATCTTACCTTGTAGCAAATGCTGGTTGCACTTCATGAGGGTTGCGGCGGTCAGACCAGAAAAACAGCAGTCTATCAAATTTGGGTTCAATATCAGCAAATTGAGCTTTGCCTTCTGGGAATATTCGAAGAATACCTCCACTTACCTAAGTGATTTAAAAAAAACAGACAAACAAACCAACAAAAAAGTCGTAAATAAATATTTACTCTTCATCCAGTGATTTCAAGGTGCTTTACAAATAGCAACTCAACACCTGTTTTACACTAAAAAGGTTTTTTGTTTTTTAACCATTACCCATTTGAGGAAGCGAGACAGATGTTAAAGTGGTGACCGAAACCACAAAGCAAAATCAACACAGCCCAGAATAGCAGAGTTCTAATTCTGAGTCCCACTAGGTTTCGCTCTCTCCAAGGGCAATTATTGATTTGCTAATGATACATTTAAAAACTCACGAAGCTGTAATTTAAAATAAGAAAAAAGTTGACAACTCTTTTTTTAAGCTTTTGGGAATCATTGTTCTTTGGGTGCCATGTCACTGTCACTTATTTCACTTATGTCACTTATTTCAAGCTCTTCCAAACTTGGAGCTCTTAAATAGGTGGGTGAGTATGCATAGCTACAGAATACCAACATCAAAAAAAGGAGAGAGTTACTCACAATGAATATTTTTCTAAAGATCCTGGTTGTCTTTGGTCACATCATGCCTCCCTCCAGCCAGTTGCTCTGAGGGTATCATATCCCTAGTTTTTTAGCAATACATAACCATTCTAGTACTTTAGTATATACGCTATTGTGGCATCTCTAGAGCAACTCTGACATTGTTTTCAATGGGCCTTCATTTTCTCCAGAGGAAGACAGTAGTTTGGTGATTATGCGGAGGCTATGGTTCTTTTTCCCCCCCTCATTCTGTCCCTTCTCCACCCAATGATCCCTCCCTTCTACCTCACCAGAGCCTGCCTTTTCTTCATCCCTGTAATTCCTTCACCCCTCTCCTAGGAAGGCTGCTGCTACTGTCGAGGATATGGAGTGGACTGGCTCTATTCTGCTCCTCCACCAATTTGTGCTTCTCCTTGGGGCCAGAAATCATACTGGTAGTTCAGGCGAGGCAGGTCAGCTACAGATAGTTTAATCAGTGAACAGGAAAGAACTCACTACACCTAGTGAAAGCCTCCTCAAAGCCACGAACTGATCTTTGCACCTTCTCTGTTGCATAAAACTCCCCCAATAAAATCGAAGTAATTAGTGCTCCAAATGCCAGTCTGGGCGGCTGTTGCTAAGACCTTGAGTAATTTTTAAAGGAAAATCACCAAAATGTTTAACCCTACCAATCTCTTTACAGTCTGAAACCATGCCAAAATGGGCTAGTAACTTACTTTTTAAATGAAAGAGGTTTACCATTTTGCATAGGGTGGTCAGAGGTGCAGGCTTTGTGGGCTCCCCCTGACCTGGCTACTTACACTCACTCCAACTCAGATTTAAAATCTTCAAATTGTACACAAATATACCATCTCCCCACAGGGCTGCAGAGTGAAGTAGTGTGTGTCATGAAAACCGTTGAACATGAAAATTATCATCATTGAACTCAGCTGTGGCCAGTTAAGCACAGGGATTTGCATATCAGATCGGTTAATATTCCTCCTCCTATCAGTTCTCTCACTTTTAAGGCTAAGCAACAGAAATGTATTGATAAATCACATGACTTTTCAGACAATCATGAGTGAGCTTTTCTTCTGTACTTAACAATAGGGAATAATCTCTACATAATTTATTGCTCCTTAGTCCCTTGGCAATGCAATCTTTGTCAGGGTCTGAATTCATGTTATAGTTCTGCATCTCTTGTTCGGCTGTACTGAACCAGGATTAGCTACCAACATTTCCAAAGTGTTAACTGCATTTAGACATGTTGGTCAAGCCCCAAATCCTAGAGAGTAACTAGAAAACTACTGGCTAAAAGCCAAATGGAGATTTCTATTAGATCCTGCACACAGAATGATCAGAACAGTGATAGCTACAGCCATGGTACCCATCTAGTAGTCTATGGGCTAGTTTATATCACAAAGGCTTTGCCAGTATATCAACAATATAGTGAAGACATTATCTTATACCATCAACAAGATTCCAGGCAAGGGAGATATCCTTCAGAACCTGAATTTATTAATTCTGCCATAAAGTACATTAGACTTTTTGGGAGCTCATAAAAGATCTTTTCTAAGTCTTAGACCTGGTCTATAAGCGGTTTTTGTACTGGTATGACTATTTTGATTGACGGAGATTTAAAACAACCCAACACAATAGTTACACCGGTACAACCCCTAGGATGGTTGCAGTTATGCCGCTATAAAGGTGCTTTATACCAGTATAGCTTATTCCTCTTCCTGTATGAGTACAAGCTATATATATGGCATCTGAATGCTGGTATAATTGTGTCCACACTAGAGGGGGTTGTATTGCTTTGAACTATACTGATATAGTTAAAATGGTACAACTGGTGTTTTTAAAACAACTCCTTAACCTCCAGCTTCTCCCTTCAGACAGAATAGGTGTTGGCTACTGTTTAATGCCAGCTTGACTAAAAAAAATTTAAAAAATAAAAATTTAAAAACCCACATGCACTACAAAGTTGAAGCACATACAGTATCCTTCATTTATACTTTCATACTGAATCTCATTAATACATTCCCTCTTCAGTTACTTTTTGTTTAATATCAATTGGGAAAGAGAGGTTTGTTCTGTTTATATTACATTAATGTGTATTTATACATAAGCTTATCATAATTTTTAGGTATCTGGGGTGCTCAGATACTAGTGTAATTGGCTTATTTTTTAATCAAATAAGACGTACAAAAAGTATACCATATTAAGCTTATTAGTCCCTTCCAGCCTCCCACTCCAGGAGGTTCTATCAATATCCTTCAAAACCCTGAAGCAATAATGCTTAATATTTGGTACACCTCACCAAGGTTTACAAGGAATTCTCCTATTTTATTTAAATTAAAATATAAAGTAAGTGACATGGAGCTCAATGAAAAGCTTCAGGACCAGGAGCAAGAATCCTAAACACACACACACACACACAGTGCAAAAAATTTGTTAATAACTTCTCTTATATAGAAGAGAAACTACATACCTTGGCATCCCAGTCTTTATTAAGATAATATATACATGTGACACATCTTCCATCTCCATTTGGATTATCAACATGACGCACATATCCTGTTCCATTGCCTGGATAACAAGCCACCATTGCCTGCAATCAAAGAATCATCATATGAACCAAAGGGACATTTCTCCTACCTGTTAAAATGGATTTCTTCACTTCATCTATGTCAGTTCACACTTAAAGCTTTTACTCCAACTCACACCTGTTAATAGGCATCAGCATCCATTGAAAGCTCCCTGAACTGGTGTAGCTATGGAAACAATTTACAAAAATGAAAAACATTCTCTTTACTTTCAGCTCCACAAGACCTGACTCACTGAAAGACACTGAACAAAAATCCTAGCGACAGGAAATATCAAGTAGAACTTCTTACTCCCTACCTGTTTGAATGACTCCACAATGAAAGGCAGATCTGCAAATGAAAACTTAAAGCCTACATTATAAAAATCGTTCCTTCAAAATATTTTTATATATAAAACAAACCCGCCACAGAAGAACCCCTATGCTTTCTAATTGATAGTTCGTTAAGATGGGTATGGACAAGTGGCAGATTCCATTTTTTTTTGGTGAATTAAATCTATCTGAATTATTTCCCATGCTAAGCAATTTCACATGAAAAATTTAAGGATTTTATACTGCCACCCATCATCATAATACTTTGGTACCTATAATCATACACCATATTTTTTGTTTTTCTTTTAAACTACAATTATGACTTTTGAATTTTTGCAAAGGGTATGATGGCTTCCTCCCCACCCCGACAAACTAGACTTAATGAAGGTCCATTGTCTAGAGATCCTTTCTAAGCCAAGGCATCACTAACTGAGTTAAAGTTAGTCTAACAAATTTAGCTCAGAATTTCAAACCCTAACCCTAAATTTTCAAATGGCTGAGCAAAGTTTCAGTCATACTAATCTTACTATAAATCAACAAGAATTGTATAGCTTATGCCTTGCTTAACACATTAAAAACATGCCCCTCACAATTTGAAGCCTTTCAGTGCATGCTTTGCTGGCACTATGTTTTGATACTGTGGTTGGGAGAGATTACTGGTTCTGTGGATGAAGGGAAAGCAGTGGATGTATTGTTTCTTGACTTTAGCAAAGCTTTTGACACGGTCTCCCACAGTATTCTTGTCAGCAAGTTAAAGTAGTATGGGCTGGATGAATGCACTATAAGGTGGGTAGAAAGTTGGCTAGATTGTCGGGCTCAACGGGTCGTGATCAATGGCTCCATGTCTAGTTGGCAGCCGGTGTCAAGTGGAGTGCCCCAGGGGTCGGTCCTGGGGCCGGTTTTGTTCAATATCTTCATAAATGATCTGGAAGATGGTGTGGATTGCACTCTCAGCAAATTTGCGGACGATACTAAACTGGGAGGAGTGGTAGATACGCTGGAGGGCAGGGATAGGATACAGAGGCACCTAGACAAATTGGAGGATTGGGCCAAAAGAAATCTGATGAGGTTCAATAAGGATAAGTGCAGAGGTCTGCACTTAGGACGGAAGAACCCAATGCACAGCTACAGACTAGGGACCGAATGGCTAGGCAGCAGTTCTGTGGAAAAGGACCTAGGGGTGATAGTGGACAAGAAGCTGGATATGAGTCAGCAGTGTGCCCTTGTTGCCAAGAAGGCCAATGGCATTTTGGGATGTATAAGTAGGGGCATAGCAAGCACATCGAGGGACGTGATCGTTCCCCTCTATTCGACATTGGTGAGGCCTCATCTGGAGTACTGTGTCCAGTTTTGGGCCCCACACTACAAGAAGGATGTGGATAAACTGGAGAGAGTCCAGCGAAGGGCAACAAAAATGATTAGGGGTCTGGAACACATGACTTATGAGGAGAGGCTGAGGGAACTGGGATTGTTTAGTCTGCAGAAGAGAAGAATGAGGGGGGATTTGATAGCTGCTTTCAACTACCTGAGAGGTGGTTCCAGAGAGGATGGTTCTAGACTATTCTCAGTGGTAGAAGAGGACAGGACAAGGAGTAATGGTCTCAAGTTGCAGTGGGGGAGGTTTAGGTTGGATATTAGGAAAAAATTTTTCACTAGGAGGGTGGTGAAACACTGGAATGCGTTACCTAGGGAGGTGGTAGAATCTCCTTCCTTAGAGGTTTTTAAGGTCAGGCTTCACAAAGCCCTGGCTGGGATGATTTAATTGGGGATTGGTCCTGCTTTGAGCAGGGGGTTGGACTAGATGACCTCCTGAGGTCCCTTCCAACCCTGATATTCTATGATTCTATGATTTCTCGAGGCAAAGCTTTTTTAAAAATGTTTCTTTCTATAATATAGACCAACATAGGGTATTATAGAGTTTATTCCAAATGCAAGAAATTGCTGTTTGGCACACAGATCGGAGGGTATTTTAATAGCAGATTTTAAAAGCACTTAAGGTTCATTCAGTAAAGACTTATTACAGTCTGAAGTTTCCATGTGTTAATTATAAATGGAAAAGAAGATCTTGCTACAAGAGTAAAATCCAACCTACATATTTTAACATTTAAACACAAATATAGTCCTATGTAGAGAAATTAGAATATACTCTTTGTTAAAGATGGTGTCAGTAAATACAAGTTTAAAATTTGGTGAACCTTAACATAAAGTATGGACATATAGTCACGTTAATGCAAAAAGCTAAGTTAATATGACATTACAGCAGAAGTCTCAAAGCCACAAAACCCACAGAATTCAGAGTTTGCTTAATCCCTTAAATGCATTCACTGTTACAGGGCCTCACATTATGTAAACATATTACACAGAGTAATGTGACCTAATATTTGGCAAGGTCAACATTTATCACTGTTGCCACAGGAAGATTAATTCAGTATTGTTTAGATTTTGTGGGTTTATGGTACCAAACAATGTCATATTAGTGTTCTGTAACTTCCTGTTTTTTATAAACAGGAATTAACGAATGAAAAATGAAGCTAGTTTTGAAAAGGAAGACATTTGGCTTCCGTAGAAAGCCAACCTCTCTTTTGAAAAATGTCAGTCTACCACAGAACCAGTATCTGGTCCTCTAGAACTTGCACAGCTTTAAAAGCTGAGTAAAGTTTCTGCTGGATCCAGCCTCACCCACACCTATCCCCAGCTGTTATAATTTCATCTGCACCTCCATCCAAATGTTAAGGAATATTAAAATATATAAAATGGTAAGTTATTTGAGATATTTGGATGAGAAGTGCCACATAATTCCATTACAGATATTAAGCCTCAACACCCAGATGAAACAGTACTACTAAACGCATGTAACAGAACCTCTCTGTCTCAGTTTTCTCCTAATGTCTTGAAGATCATTCATTGAGTCAGTGAGAATCAAGAGTAAAACCTACAAATCCTGCTTCCCATACCAGTCCCTTCTAACCACCAGAAAATACTCCTTTTAAGACCCTTAAGTGCATCCAGGGAAGACAAGTTACTCAGAATAACATAGCTTCCACAAATTTGTAACTCTGGAAGGAAACCAAATGAGTAAGTTACAGGAAGATTCTCTTCATTTACTGTTTCTTGACGTGATCCAGGAGACTGGATTGTACAGTTTTAATTCTGCCTATTGAATTTAAAGGAGAGCCTTCAAAGCCATCTGAAGACGCAGACCTACGAGCCCTTTTTAAGATAGTATAATGAAGACCTAATTATCACCATTCAATCCTTTAATGTAGGATTTCCAATAAATATGTTTAAAGTCAGTTGTCAGTAATGCTTGAGTGTTTTCTATGATTCATGTGAATCTAAAATACTCTCAATGCTTAGAAACCAACTTTATTTTTACTTTACAGTCTATTAGTAGCAGAAGCAAATACTAAAAGAAAATAGTTTTGCTGTGACACTTTATCTAGCTAATATATATTGGTCATATCAGTAACACAGCATTTAGGAGCAAAATGGAAAGCAAACTGCAATAAACTGATATCACATACTATATTTACATATATTGCCTCATTATTCATTCTCCTGCTCTTCCCCCCAACTGAATTACTCTAAAGGAAAACTAGAAAGCTTACAGTTTCCATAGTGTCTGTGAAATGTATTTTTTTCTTTGCCCAAACAATATAAATATGTTCTCACGTACTTCAAAGTTATTCATATTTAAGAGAGTTTTCATTTTGCTACTTAAGGATACAGCAGTTATATATATGTACAATGAAATCACACTGTGTTCATATGATATAGGTGTGTGTGTATGTATACATATATAAAATTAAGGTGTAATACCTTTATTTTTATTTCTAGCTAACCCTTTGGAAGGCAATACTGAAAATAATGCAGAAGTAAACTTGTAGCCGAAAGACGTACCATTTAACAGAATATTTTCCATTTGGTTAGAAGTTGTGTCCAAAGACTTAGCCTGAATTGATGCCCCTTTTACTGGATGTTTTTGGCAACAGGAGACAGAAGTCTCCAATAAGAAACATCAGAAACTGGGAAAAAACTCCTACTAATCCTGCCCTAAGACTGAAAAAAGCTGCAAGAGAAAAGATAGTAATGATCCTCTGGGTCGCTGGCCAGATCAAACATTTCAATGAGATTAC
Source organism: Natator depressus (assembly GCF_965152275.1). Taxonomy (NCBI): domain Eukaryota; kingdom Metazoa; phylum Chordata; order Testudines; family Cheloniidae; genus Natator; species Natator depressus. The sequence continues at coordinate 131,381,971 of NC_134236.1, forward strand.
TTCAAGATTCAGAATGTTTTAGGTGGGTAGAAAGACAGTCACTTCTACAGATATTCTCTACTGACCGAGTACATGATTACCTTGAAGGGACAGAGAAGTGTCCGTCGCCAAGGTAGAGACTGAAGTTGTAGGTGTCTAGAAAGGCTGGACAGGAGCACTGATATCTGGGAAGCTTCTCTTATTCTAAAATGCAATGTGCAGACTGGTGCTGATTCAGTGGCTTTACAATTACACTGCATTTGTGGCCCTTTTCTCCTCGAAGAGCAATCTCTCTTTATAGGATTACAGCCATTTGATCTGTCCAGAGGCAAGACAGAATGAGCTACTAAACCACTATCCACTGCACTGCTCTGCAGACAACTGCTGGCAGGCCGAACAAGATGGAGGTGTTGGTTGGCAGGTCTGGAGTGAACACGGATGGAGGAATGAGGAAGGACAGAAGCCTAGGCTTATCTTTCCCTGAAGATTCCAGCTATTTGGATTATCTGCTAGTTGAAGTAGGTATGGGTTAGATTGCTCTGCTGATGAAAGCCACCAGGAAGTGGGGGCTAGGTTGAACTTGGCCACCGTCTCTCTCTCTCTCTCTCACACACTCTCACACACACACACACACGTGTGCATATACATATACACAGAAATATTGTGGGAATTGATCTCCTGGATCAGGCAGGTTGGTGTAATGGGACAGACTGCTCCACTGTGTTTCTGAAGATGGCCACTGAAAAAGAGTGTGGTGAGATAGTGGGCTAGGCTAGGCTGCACTGAAACACACAGTGAGGGAGCAAGAAGGAATGAGGATTCAGCACAGAGGATCTCCACTGCAGCTTGCCCTTAAATGAAGGTCAACAAATTTCAATTACTGAAAACAGAATTCTATTTGATGTTCTCTGCAATCTGCAAGATGGAGAACAGTGATCCTAAAGCCGCCCTCTCAGGTGGAAGCAAAATAAACTGGTGTCAAATGGTATGATGTGGTAGTCTGACCTCTGAGGAAGGAAGGGAAAAAACCAAAAGTGGAAACAGCCTCTACAGTGGTGGAATGACCAATGGATGCCTATATATGAGCAGTAGTTTATATTCTCTTAGGGAGCTTTCATGCAGTCCATGAATGAATGACTGTCCCACATTGTGTCAGTCAAAACAAGATTTCTTCTGAGAGCTATTTTCTAATACTAGTCTACCATAGGATACCTAGCAAAATAAGTGAAGTAACATATGTACCCTAGAAAGTTTGACAGCTCAGGATCTGCTTTTCCACTCTCCTTTCCCCCTAAATGATGCATGGGATTTTGGTTCTAATTAATTTAATCCAAGAGATTAACATGTTTTAATCTATCCAAAAGCAGGTAAAGCATAGACAGTGCAAGATTTGACATATTGCACACAAGCTTAATTAGCAGTGTGAGGATTGCTGAATTTCTTTCACTTCCCTTCTGGGCCACCAATTAATTCCAATCGGAATGGCAGTTTAAAGAAAATAGACATGTCCATTAAAATAAATTAAAAATCAATGCATTTCATAATTGCTCGGTCAGAAAGTGGAAAATTTAAGGTTACTAAAATAGTCTAAATATGACCCAGCAACCAAGAGCTGAGATTCCATATCACATTACCAAGCCTTAAACTATCCGGGCACACACTATACATAACTGGTGTATCATTTAGCAGAGAAGAGTTCAGACACTGTCATTGTGTCTCCACAAAGCTCTCCTAACTGCCTCTTTAAAATGGAATTCTCTTGTATTCAACAATACACGGTTATGCAATAGGGAGCTCCAGATGGTGCATATGATAATGATAGGTGATCTACACAGTAATCTCTTCCATATTATATGCATATACACATACACAGAAATCTTGATGGGCTTTTAAATGAGATCCGGGAAATCTAGTCCTAATACATTATATACATACATATTATATTACACACAAACAAAACCTGGTTCCCTCAAGGGCTGAAAACAAGAATGTCAAAGTATCATGAAAAGGAACAGGCCTTTTCACAGTATTTTTACATTCTTGTTTTCAGACCTTGATGGAACCAGGAAGCGTAGATGCACACATTTAAAGTCTAATTATGTTAGCCAGATATTTTTTAACTTGAATTCAAAAAACAGAGGCTTGGGTTTAGTTTAAATATTGGTCAAGTATGTTCTCTTTATCGAAACTGGTTCATCCATCTCTGATTTCCTAAAGTAATCCAACTTTTACTTTGGTTAGAAGTTAGTAAGAGGAGTTTGATCTCATTGTTTTTGGTCTATAGCTCTGGACCCAGTCTCAAATTACTTACTAGTATACCATGTTTTATTGCTTCTCTCTTTACCTACTGCTTGGAGTGAGCGAGCACCCAAACACTGATATATCTATCTATCTATCTATGTTTGGGTGCTCACTCACTCCAAGCAAATCTCCAAGCCTTCTGCGGGTACACCTTCTTTGTCAAAATTGGCGGATGTTAAAAGCTTTTTAAAGAGAATGACTACCAGTGTGTCCCTATGTTTTTATTATTTATTTATATCGTTGATGTAGGAAGTTTATGTCTATTTCTTATTTTGGACTTTCCCTCTCCTTCCCCTTACAGCTAGGACACAGACACAAATTTCTATTTATTTATTTACAGTACCTCAAAAATTTGTAATTACCAGAAATAAGGTACCATAACAGTCACAAACGTAGTTTGTATGAACAGCAACACCAGTAATCTTTAAAAAAAAACCACAATAAATAACATGAGCATAGGGCATTTGTTAAATGTTCGCCTATAATCTGTAACTAACATTTTAGTGTTTCACTTTGTACTAGAAAAACTGGAAACATTTTCCACAAAAAAATAGACCCCGCTCCTAAACCTATTCCTGCATTAATTAATTTACAGCTTTTCCCCACCCAAGATTTTGAAACAGAATTTACAGTATAGATTTCTGGAGACTAAGTTAAGTACTTTGTATAAATACAAAGTGTATAAAAGTGTTCCACTTCCCTCAAAACCCACATCTGGTACCAATGTCCCCTTTATGTCCAAATAAGCATGTTTCCTTCCCTGTAATTTAGAATTGCAAGGCCTTTTCCTGACAAACAATCTTTGATAATACAGAGTAGATGTTTAAAATTTAATCAAATTTAGTCTCTCTGCAATAATTAACAGTGTGTGGCTGACATACTAGCACTGTCAAGTCATGCATTTCAAATCTATACTAGACCCCGTATGAGTACCATCCTTGAATAAGATATTACAAGTTTAATATAGGGAGTTGTGTGTAAAATTAATGATTTCCCCCTCCCCACTCAATGTTATAAAAGATTAGCAGGCTAATTCACTATTTCCTAGTACCGGGAGACACTTCACGAATAAAAGGAATCACTAACACTTGCTTTAGCCATGGGATTGCCAATTTTTGTTGAATGTATTCCTGGAGATTTCATCACATGACAATCCTGGAAACTCCAGGCCAATCCTGGAGGGTTGGCAACCCTGTTTAGCCAGCTGCTTCATGTTTTGTTTAAAACTTATCTTATTTCTAATTAAAGGCACAACAGGAACTCTAATACTGGAATTTAGCTTACAAGTAAGCTTTCTTGACCAAAATAAAAGTTCTGTGCAAGGAGGGTTAGTAGAATTGGACCCACTTTAATAAGAAGGTTAACATATTAGTATATGTTTGTTTTAACACTGTTGAGGTACACAGTATATGTCTGAAAACAGACTAAGATTACACAATCTATGTTTAGTGTCCAAGTCAAAGCCTCAGAGACTAACTAAAAGTCTTAATGAACAGAAAGGCTTGCTGCTATAATCACACCTCTTTAAAACAGATATTCAGCACAAAAGTGTAAAAAGCACATTTAAAAGTGGACAATTTGTATATATTGTATATCATTTAATGCTACCAATTGTGCTCCAGTCTAGGCATGACATACTACCCAATATTTATTCTGATTATATGGGTAGCATCTTGGTACTTACACAATTTTTGAATGAAAACTTGATAAAAATGTAAACAGTAGCCGATTACGTGGAAAGGTCAATGTAAAAACCAATGTTTGTTAAAAATCTCAAAAAATCATTTAAAAAAATATTTAAATGAAACACAAGTTATTTTTTTTAAATGAGCCTATTTGAAATTATGACCACCTATGTTAAGCCCTAAACTTACTATAATTAAAATAATTTAGATTAAATAATGTAATATTAAGCAGTACAAGTTGCTGCCAAGTTTTAAAGAAAGTCAGCCACTGAATTGGTGGAACTCACCGACTAAGCACCTGGAATCAGTATTTGCTGAAGGGCTAAACCAGCTTATGATAGCAGTAGCCTCTTCTGCAGAAGCAGAGAATATCTTCTTCATTTCAGTATTTTCATCTAATTTAGTTTGGTTTTCCCTCTTCCGATCGATTAATAAAAGCTACGTGAGAGAGGTGGTCTACTCATAGGCATCAACACTGTGGCACGGGGAAAAAAAATGGTGGGTACTGAGCACTCACCTGTAGCTCCCCTATTAGCTCCCCCCCACTCCCCTAGTGCCTCTCACCTGCCAGCAGACCCAGCAGATCAGCGCCTCCCCATCCCTCCCCACGCTTCCCTCCCGCTGCAATCAGCTGTTTTGTGGTATGCAGGAGGCTGGGAGGGACAGCGAAGATGCAGTGCACTGGGAGGATGGGGTGGAACAGGGCAAGAAGAGGTGGGGCGGGGGTGGGGCCTTGGGGGAAGGGGTGGAGTGGGGGCAGGGCCTGGGGCAGAGCCAGGAGTTAAGTGCCCCTCGTCACTTTGGAAAGTCAGCGCCTGTGGGTCTACTGGTTCTAAAATTTTGAAGGATATGACGACTAGAAACAATTAGCTCAATTCACAAACTACTGATAACATTGCCTTTAATAATTCAATTAGTTCAATGCAACACATTTTTATAAACTTTCTTATGCATCCTGCTTATTTAAGGTAATTTTATTTAACCAATAAACATTTTAAAATGCTGTTTTTATGTATTTCAAATTGAATTTGAACTTCCATCCAAACTGAGCTTCGTCACAAATCACAAGTAAAAAAAACCCCAAACATCCGGTAAATAAAAAAATGTATCATTCTCCATTTATAACAATCAAAAATGCAAAAATTAAGGAACTGAATAGATGTAGATAATCTTTATAATTGCTTAAATAAATGTGCAAGACAGTGTATCAAATTTAGTGTAAAGGCTATATTATACACACCCATTTAAATCGTTACCAGCCAATGAGAATCAGCTGCTCTTTAGAAAAATTAAAAGTACAAATGCAAGACAAGATTAATAGAAATTATTTAAATCAAAGTTTCCTGCTTGCTGATTTATATCATGATTAAAATCAGTAATTTACATTAATCCACCCTGAGGACGGTAATACCAAAAAAGAGAAACTACTGCATTAAAATAATTTTCAACTGTATTTAAATCTGATAAAATAATGTTTGTGACCAAAGACAAACATATAGCCTAATGGTGATGACATTCGGCTTTATAAGTTTTAACCTACAAAATGTGTCTACACAACTTTTCTTTACTTTCTTATCATTACATGTGCAACCCCACTAATGGTAGAGACAATGGGAGTTTCGAGAATAGATAAGTGGTTTTTCTACTATATTATCTCAACCTACTCGGAGCAAAGACAAGCCAAAATGTTGGTCACTGCACATGCTGTTACCATAAGTCTTGATATTACCATTCAAAAGTAGCTTCCCTCTGAAATTATTTTTTGCTTCTTAAAACCAGAGTTTCGAAGGTAAACATTTTAACCAGTTCAGACATTCACCATTGAACACTTAACAACAATTCAAATCCTGGTTTAAAAGGAACAAAGAACAGCATGTATCATTGCCTGGAAACCATCAATCCAAGCAATAGCATAAGCCCAGTGGGCAAGAGACCGCATAAGGGGCACCTTACACCTTTGTTCCCCACAACTTCAGCACCCACATCTGACCCATGTGCCACAGCCACACATGCAGAAGAGTGAGGCTTTTCTTTTGTAGTTCTGTTTTACTGACAGATCAACATTAACAAGAGTGAGTGTCTGAGGGAAAAAATAATAAATAACCATAGAATGGCTTTGTGCCAAGGCCAGCTCAGAATGTTTACCATTTTAAGAACATTGTGCGTTTTACAAAGCACATGTTCATGTGGCTGTGGTGGGGAAATCAGATTTAGAATCCCTTGTTCCTCTCTCAGGCAATGGAAAATGGGAGTACTTCAATGACAGCACCTTCAGGCCTGGTCTATACTAGATTAAAAAAAAAATGAAAAATGAAAAACGATCAGTTCTACCACAGATTCAACTGAATCAGTTTGTAAGAATTTTTATTTGTTAGGATTCCCTAGTGTAGACACCACTTCAGAGTGCAGAAGCTCAAGTAATGCACTCTGGCCAACAGATAAGTACTGACTAGTTAAGAGGGAGCAGCATCCATTTCTCCTTGGGAGGGTCACTTGCAATCAGGGATGTCAACGGGAAGAGAACAAAGGAATTCTGGAAGAAACACCTACTTCCCCCTGCCACATACACGCACCACAAAAAGTCAATCAGTTGTACCACCAGATGTCAGCAATCTAATAAGGGACTTGGCTAGATCTGTTCCAAATTTGTTTATACCAAACTTTGAAAAACCATCATGAAAGGTTACCAAAACCAGACACAAAGTCTACTAGGCTGACCTTTACCATTATAGTGACTAATGAAAAGAGAAAGGATATACCCCTCAAAAAGATTTGTTCTTCCTATACCAATGGGGGATAGGATTCCACAAGACTGACTTAATCTTTCACAGCAAGTAATCATTAATTTTGTTGACTAGAGTTATGTCACAAGAGTCAATCATAATTGCTGTGGACGACACTGGGTAAGTGCTACCATAGGAGGGACAAAAGTGAGAAAACAAGTCAAGGAAAGGGAGACAAATAGACACCATTCAAGAACAGAATGAACCAAGGAGAAAGACTAGTTAGCAGGAACTGAAAGTTAAAAGATTCCGCTGAAATAAAATGTGACTAAAAACAGTTTTTCTCCTCTTCCACCCGTTTGAAAGAATAGAAAGGGGAATCCCGCACCAGACAAAGAACAAGGAGGCCGAGTACTTGGCAGCCTTACAAAACAGTAAATGCTCATTCTTAAGCCGTCTTACATTTGGAAGAAAGAGCAACACAATGATCTGGACCCAAGAATGATTTCAAGACAGCAAATATGCACCTCCATCCTCTCAGACGTATTCCTTCAAGATGAGAGTTCTTACATACATGACACCACAAGTCCAATTAGCAGCAACCTTCTCAGCAAACTGGAGGATAGACAGGCTTTTCAATATACCATACTTCCTAGAGAAAGACTACAAAGGACTAGATATAATACTTCAGATCAAAGGTGTCATACTCACACCCCATGGATAGGATCTGGCCCATACAATATATTTGTAAACAACATGGGAGATTCAGAATTTGCAGAATCTAAGTCTTCATTTAAAAAAGCGTTTCCAGTGGCTGTAAAACAAGTATTCCAAATGTCAGACTATAAACCAATGCAGTGTCAGCCCAAGTCTGCAGAAACCTTGAAACAATGGCTCAAAAGGTGTGAACTCCCCACTCCACTAATTTCACTAGGGTATTCATTCTAAAACCTAATGATATTTCAAAGTGTAAACTATCTATCTATCTCACTACTTAGTTTAAAAAGTGAATGAGGAAGAGTTGGGAGTTGCTGCAAGGAAGGAAATGCAAAAAGGACAAGACACAGGGAAGCAAAAAAGAAGGGGAAAGGAGGATGGGGAAAGGAAGAGAAACAAAGGCCAGAAATAGAAGTGTTTCTAAAGGTTAGCAAATTTTCCCCATTCAGTAATAATAATGAATGCAACGATAAAGCATTGAACAAATTAAATAATAGATCAGTTTAGTTACTACATACCATGCTTGATCTCTGGGCAAACCTCCCATTGAAATTAATAGAAGATATGCTATGGATTGAGGAGAGTAGTCCCAAATTTTTACTGCAACTCAAGGACTATAATTTAAAAATGGAAATTAGCCCTCTACAGAGAATGGCCACACACAGTCTTTCACATGCCTTGAAGAAGTACATGTCACTGATGTGTCATCCCCCACACTGTGAATGCTAGTCTCTTAATGGCAGATGACACTTCAGAAACACTACCCCTGTTGGTCAGCAAATTGAGACACTGAAGTAGTATTTTTTAATTGATGGGTCTTTTAGACTAGTACAATTAAGAACATACTGATCCCAAAACTTAAACTCTAGTACCATTCATAAGCCTTCACTGACTTTAGATATCCAACAAACAAGACAAAAAATGTTGAAACAAGAATCTGACTGAAGGGAGATGGGGGGAAAAAAATAGAAGACTTACAGCATGATCCAAAGCTTGCCAAACACAGGCTTTGATGATTGAGGGAACAAGTTCCAAAAGCATGTTTTTTAATTGTGAATGCCCTGCTACTGACCCCATGAAACCAAGTGCCAAGCATTAAACAACTGAAGCACTCCACTGTGCCTTCACTATAACTGCATGACATAGGAAAGAAGGCAATCTTTTAAACAAATGAATTGCAAAACATCTCAGATTTGGGAATGTATCAGTAGCACCTAGAAATGCTCCTGAAACTAAACAGGAAACCAGTAGAGAGCATACAGCTGAAGTATTGAGTGCTCATGCCTATCCATAACACTCAGAAGGCAGGCCATGGAGTTCTGCACCAGCTAATGTCTACAGAGATTTCTCAAAGGCCACACCACATAGAGCACAGGACAATAATCCAGTCTGGAAGTGACAAAGGCATGGATAACTCTGGTCAGATCCAGATCAAAGAATAATCAAGAAGTTGCAGTCTGTTACAGATGGAAAAAGTACTATGAGCTACTGCTGGTAACTCCACATTAAGATACAGCCAAGGATCCAAAAGCACCCTTAGTTTGCAAACCACACTAGAAAAGGGCAACCCTATACCTTCAATTGAAGCTGATGACAGTTTCCCTCTAAATGAATCCTGTAACCCACCAGCATTATTTCCATCTTGTACAGCATTTGTCACAGCTAGTTGGTTCCTATCCAGGTTCAACTTCAATAACCAAAGGCACAAATTCCAAGTTCTATTAAGAGAAGCAGCATCTACTTCCTAGTGAAGCTTTAGTCTTATCTCAGTATCCCACTATTTGCTTTAAAATTTTGAAAATTTAAATTTAATAATCTAAAAAATGCAGAATCCCTTGTTAAATAATAGCTTCTCTTTAAAGCTGTGTTACCGGCTTATTTTCAATATTTACTTAAATTTTTCATATTTTATTTTTCAAGTCCGTTAGGTGAGATTAGACTGCTAAACACAGATAAAATAATGGGACATCAATTTCTTCACCTGTAGGTCACCAGTTCAAATCTGGCCCAGGTGAGCAGCACTTAAGAGCAGGTACTATCTGATCATCATTCAATGGCCTAGATGAATGGGGTATCCACAGATCAGCTCCAAGTGGAAAGCTCACCATAATTAGCACCTTTGTTAGCAGTCTCCGGATAATGTAACAATGACAGAATGGGCATGGACAATGCTCCTCCAAAACACGCTCCCCCTAAACACAGCTGAAACACAATGTCAGAAGAGCAGGGGAAGCGCACATTGGTACTGCTTGAAAAGGCTCTATTCTATGGCTAAAAGGATTGCTTCAGTTTCTGTGCTGTAAGTCTGGCACAGAGGTGGGCAAACTGTGGCCTGCGTGCCACATCCAGCCTGCGGGACCGTCCTGCCTGGCCCTTGAGCTCCCCGCCAGGGAGGCTAGCCCCTGGTGCTTCCCCTGCTGTCCCTCCTCCCCTGCAGCCATGCCGCCGCGTGGGCAGCGCTCTAGGCGGCAGGGCTGCGCGCTCCTGCAGGGCAGCGCAGCAGCGTGTCTGGCTCCAGCCAGGCGGCACGGCTGCCAGACATGCTGCTCTGAGTGGCATGGTAAGGGGGCCAGGGAGTCCCAGGGGACAGTTAGGGGACAGGGGGCGGTTGGATAGGTGTGGGACTCCTGGGGGTCCTGTCAGGGGATGGTTGGATGGGGCAGAGGTTGTGGGGGGGGGGGAAATCAGGGGATGGGGAATGGGGGGGGGGGGGGCTGGAAAGGCGTGAAAGTCCCAGGGGGTCTGTCAGGGGACAGGGAGGGTTGGATAGGGACGGGGGGTTCTGAGGGGAGCAGTCAGGGGGTGGGAAGTGGGAGGGGTTGGATGGGGGTGGGGCCAAGCTATTTGGGGAGGCACAACCTTCCCTACAGTTTTGCAACCCCAATGTGGCCCTCGGGCCAAAAAGTTTACCCCTCCCTGGTCTGGAACCTCTTAAAAGCACAAATTTAAATTTACCACACACACCTCTTTAATTTACACTGACCTTTTTCTAATTTAACAGCAACAGCAAAGAACAGAAAGCTATCTCCAGAACTATTTTAAGTTAGGACCTCACTTACATTACTTACCTAGACTGTAAGCTTTTCAGACCAGAGACTGTTTTTGTTATGTTTGTACTTGCCTAGCAAAACGGGCTTGGACCTCTAGACAGTACCACAATGTAAATAACAATGGTCTCAAAAAAATAATGCTTTCCAGTTACATTCACAGATTTGAAACAAAGCAAACCATTTGCCTTAAAGAGTCATTGACAAGCTTTTGAAAGGGTATTTAAAAAAATGAAATGTTAAAGAGAAGTGAGAACAGAGTACTTGACCCTGTTCCTTCCACTACAGAATCGAAGAGGAGTTACACATTGTTTCATGCAGTGCAGGGGGAAAAAAAATTGAAGTTGCCTAAATTTAAGTGAAATAAAAACATTTTTGGAGAAGAAACAGTCCCTTTTGTATCCTATTTAAAGAAGCCCTGATTCAACTTTTCCTTTGGAGCTAATCTCCAGACTCTAGAGTGTACCTACACTGCAAAAATTTGTGGTTTTCTGCAACAGTACAGAAAAAGCTTATTAGTGGGGACAAGACCCAGTAATGTTTTGGCTGGTCATTTTCAAAGGGATACCATCAACTTGAAACATGGTCAATTTATAAAGCAAGTTAAATGCATCTTCAAGTACTACCCCTACTCCCAAGTTCCCTCTGCCAATTTTGTAGTTTTACTTCACTTTTTCCTATATTAAGTATTAACTATATCTCTTCCTTGCTGATGTGTGAAAGATTCAAAACAGGAGATTGAATGATTAGATAACACAATTGAGGAAACCGTTGATACACAGAGAGCTGTCAAATGCACAAAGAAAACTGAAAAGAAAAGTATGTATTTTCTCTTATCTTAAGCATAACTAATCTTATGCATTACAACAGTAGGTCAAACTTAGTCAGAAAAATGTGTTTTAACTTTGTGTCCTTTTAACACAAGACCTTTGAATTGCCGAATCATCCCACATTTAGATACTAATACTTACGTTAAAATAAAAAAGTATTATGAATAAAACTAAGCATATCCTATGCAGCTAATTCTAAATCAAAAACTACTGTAACTAATTGGTAAAATTACTCAGTTATGATAGGTTCTTCTATTTTTCCCCAGGTACACTAAATGGAATGGAAAGCTAACATGTTGTTCTACCTCCAGAAACAGTTACCATTTGTGCTTGTATAAGTTGTTATAGCAGACTGTTACAATACTGGCTCACTTTGACAGAATTGCAATATTATGACCAAATGGTGATCTGCTGCTCAAAGATAAGTGCAGAAACAATTTGAGTGTGCATTTGCTAAAAATAGGCATAAAATTAAATTTATATTTTTCAAGTACCAGGCTAACAATATTTCATTCCCATAAGTTCATTACTATTATAGGAAATAAAGTAATTAACACCAAGCCCACCAAGTGGACTGAGGCCTGTTATCAGGCTCCAACATTCTAAAAAGAGTAATTTTCTAGCCTTTGATTACTAAGAAAGCCTTCTGAATGCAACATAGCCTTCATCAGTCTGTAGACATACGAACTGAAACAACAGCTCTAATGGCCAGATTATCCATTCCAGTGGTAAAAGCCACAAGAGGAGACTTGTTGAGAAGGAATTTCTGAGAGAATCTCTTCAGATTCCCATGCATCATCCCATCAGAGGCAGGGTCTGCTCTCCAACCAGACAGTTCCTCTGGGAAATTCCACTTCCTTCCTGCTGTACGCAGACAACTTAGATCAGTTGGGATACTCACCCCCGCCTTCCTAAACCACCAGTTTCGTACAGAGTCCTCCACTGTAGAGTTTGCTCATCCCATTGGTATCATGGAGCACATAAGAGACCTATCCACTTTCATTGTATTTTCTCCATTTAAGCCTATTTGAACATATCAGTTTTTACTTAAGTTCCTTCTCATCCCTATCCTTTTGCTTTGGATTTCAATAAATAGGAGTGATTAGAAACCGGCATGCTTTGGGAAAGTAATGTGAAAACTTCCCCACATTATTCAATCCTAACCTGAAACATTCCTCTGGTTCCATTCCTGGCTTCTCTCAAAGTAAGGCTGCCAAATGATAGCTATGTAATGAGGACAAATGTCTACTGAAGTTTAAAGTGATTCAATGATGCTCACTCGCATGGAATGTAAACCAAGGATCCAAAAGTGACAGTGAATTAATGTACAGAGTGCCACCTTTCCTTATATAGGGGTACACTATCAAGTTACTAACTGTATTTCCCTATGTTGCCTATACCCAAAATTTAAAAATATTTTAAATAAATTCTTTTTCCACTACTAATACTAGTCTATTTTTTAAATTTCTCTCAGCTCAAGCAAGATAAATGAAGTCAGTTTTAGTCTTGTTTATAATCAGTTTCAAGCTCTCAATGCTGCAGTGTTTGAGGTGCAAATAATGCAGATAAATGTTTAACAAGAACCATTTTTTACTTAAATATTAATTGAAACACTTCAGTTTATTGTGGGCTTTGAAAGAGCTTGATTTTGTAAATTATAAGGTATAAGTCTTTGAGGGGGGGAGGGAGAGAGACTGGGGGGGAAAACACTCCTATGTGAAGATATTTTACCTACTCTTATAAGTAATACCTAAGTTTACTGTAAAAAAAATAAACTAGAGATTTGGGGAGATTGGGCCATCCTCCCCCCACATTTTGTTTTGTGTATTTGAAAGTTTGGGAGGTTTTGTATCATTTGACTGTAGTCACCTTTCCCTGTTCAGTGTGTCTTTCACACACCAATAGAAAAGGAATAATTTTTTTAAAAAAATCGGAAAAAAAAAATACAGCTTTACAACCACAAAAACTGGCAAAAGTACTCATGGCAGGTTTAATACTGGAGACTAACTCTTTTTAAATTAATCAGATTTCAAGTTGACAGCACACCTTTAAAAGGCAAGTAGTAATCAGACTTCCGGCCAACTTACTCTGGCAGCATTGTAGTACAGCAACAAATACTCACTGTACCTTTACTGAAAAGATGCATACTGACTTGGCATAAGATTTGCTTCTTCTGTTTCCATCAATCAAAACAACAGTACTTAAAAAAAAAAAAAAAAAAAGGATGGATTTACTTTTATGAATAAGAGGGTTTCAAAACTGGCTCAGGCTCCACCCCCCCTTCAGACCATAAATAAGGTTAAGCCATCCAACAGTATGACTGACCATTTATTTCACTGGGCATAATATAACATGCCAGCTGAAATTTAATTAGCTCAAGATTCCCTTATCAACTGGCCACAGTTTCCTTTCTCACAATGCCATGGCTATGTGCCAGCTATCTTAACAGCAATGGAACAACTTCAACCTAAATGAATAAAAGCCTGATACCCTTTACTAAAAACAGATCAAATGTTCTAATGAAGCACAAGCTGTTTGTTGAGTTTCACTATTGTGAATGTTAGCTGAATGGATGTTTAAAATGAGAGTGTAAAAAATTAACTCAGGATTTAGTAAAACTGACCAGGAACAGCTCTGAAAACTTTTCTTGCCACTACATCTTCTCCTCTTTCCACATCTACAGGATCTTTAAGAATGCAGAGACATCTATTGGAATTTTAGTGGAGGATACTTGTCAGTATGGGGGTACGGAGAGTTTTAAGACCTACAGAAATTAAAGTTCTACATTACATAACTTCCAAGCACATTCAACTCCTGAATACTATCAACTTAAATTACTCATAGTTATACCAATTAAAAAGCTGATCTAGCCAAAAATATCTGCAGCCTCCTGAACTGCAGAAGTACTGCAAGGTCACAGATCTTGGCTCCACAACAGGTCAACATAGTATTCACAGGAAAGGCACGTCAATACAGAAATCTCCATCCCCTTGCTAAGAACCCCAAACTATTAACCGGACAATTGAAAATGACAAGTGGAGGGCTGTGGGGTGGGATCCCTCAGTAACTGGGTTTAAAATATATTGAAATTGAAATCTTCGGTCCATGTATTGCCCATTAGAAACTCTACTCCAGCTAACTACCCACTCCCTGTAAAACATAGTAGGGGTCCCTAAAACGGGCATTGCACTCATCTGAAATTGTTTTCAAAATCCTGACTGACATTTACTGAAATGCAGGATAGCATCAGTCTCTGGTCTTGGGAAAGAAATGGTGCAGACATTCTGTGGGTCCTCAAAATTCTGAATAGCCTCTACTGTAGAGATCAGAGCTATTGTAGGTCAGTCACCATAAAAAGTAGCTTTTAGCTCAATCACGCCCTAATTGTGTTTGGACTATATTAACTGAACTATAAAAATAATCGCCAGTCTTAAAGAGTTGTTGTTACTGCCCACTAGAAATTTGAGATGTTACGCTGTAGAGTTTTGTAATAAAAGGGATTTTGTATTATTTATAGTCAAATTCCTATAAAAATATTAATTTTGAGTTAAAATTGCTCAAGTATTTACTCCCAATGCAAACAACGAAAAGTAATGAAATCCTAAATTAAAACAACACTGTTAAGCACATAATGGCTACCGAGTTCGTCTGCAGTCACTGCACTTGAGTGTCCAGTTCAGGAGCTTTCAACCTGAGATTATGACCCCAATTTGCCAGCAGTTTTTGCAGGGTCATGGGCCAACTAATTCTGATCTTCTACTGAGGATTTGCTCAGTAAAATGCAACCAGTCATCCTCAGAATCCAGGAGGGGTATCTTAAATGACTAAGCAATAAGCACTACAGTGCCTCCTTTAAAGAGCTATGAAAAACTATGCAAAAAGGAATGGGATTTGAAAAGGTCCATTGAGAGTGAATATGGAGTCCCTGAAAAGGGGGGGGAAGGCTGTTAAATTCATATACTATTTATACCATCAAAAGGAAATCTATATTCTAATAATTTGGCATTCTGCATTACCAAAACCCATCCAATTATAGGAATAAATATTCTCTACATCTCTCCCCCACTTCCAAAATGGACCTTATTTCATCCTCTAGTTTGTTCACATGCAAATGAAAAATAGTAGCCAAAGAAACAACGTTAACAAGAGGCATCCAGAATTATTATGGATAATATATTATAATAGAATATCCAGTATATTCATATAAGTAGCAGAAGCTGGGGAATTCACATAACTTTCTTGTCCATTCATTGAAAAGGTCTGTTCATTTGCTTGTCTGTTAATTTAATATATTACTTTATTAGCATTAATATATGGTCTAATCTGTAAGTCTCTTTCTGGTATTACCAAGCGCTTCCAATCATGGTTTCAGAAACTCCAAGAACCGTTCATCTGCTTACATATTAGTTATTTCCCAAACAGCAGAAGAGGTAGAGGAGCCTTGATTAGAGTATTGAGGAACATGGGTTAGATCAGTGGTTCTCAACCAGGGGTACACGTACCCCTGGGGGTACACACAGATTTTGCAGAGGATACATCAGCTCATCTAGATATTTGCCTAGTTTTATAACAGGCTACATAAAAAGCACTAGCGAAGTTAGTACAAACTAAAATTCCATACAAACAATGACTTGTTTAGACTGCTTTATCTACTATACACTGAAATGTAAGTACAATATTTATATTCCAGTTGATTTATTTTATAATTATATGGTAAAAATGAGAAAGTCAGCAATTTTTCAGTAATAGCGTGTTGTGACACTTTGGTATTTGTATGTCTGATATTTTAAGCAAGTAGTTTTTATGTGAGGTGAAACTTGGGGGTACACAAGACAAATCAGACTCCTGAAAGGGGTACAGTAGTCTGGAGAGGTTGAGAGCCAAGGGGTTAGGTTACAAAACCTACTTAAAGCCTTCTTTTCAGTCAGAGTTTTCTGAAGTGTTATTCTTTGTGGATAAAATATGTTTGGCCTTCACCCTAAGGAGAGATTTTCCAAATAGTTTATTTTCCGAATAGTTTTAAGAAAGCTTATTTAGCTGGTTTTTGAATTATTAGTGAGAGAAGAAATAACCATTCACCTGAAATGTTGCTTCTCTAAAGGTATGTTTGCTTAGATTCCTACTCTTGGATATGGACTCCTGGCCTTCATAACAATAAGAACAACCTTAGCGCTCAAAATTTCTGGCCCTCTGAGGCACAGCCAAAGAGAAATTACTTATCTGCACAGTAACTCAAGTTTGAGATGTGTTGTACACACACACCATGCTTGGATAGATTGGAATCTTTTGGCCAGCAGTGTCCAGTAGGGCCAAGCATGCACTGAGTGTCTTTGTGCTTTGTACTGAAGGCATAAAGGTAGGTCTGGCCCAACCACCCTTCAGTTCCCTCTCCACCGCAAAATACAGATGCTATAGAACTCCATAACTGAAGGGATCGAGGGTGGGTCCTGGAATATATATTTATATGGAGAACAAATAGCTAAAAACTCCAGTTACAAACGTTTACAAAAGTTTAGGCTGGAAATTAGAAGGTTTCTAAGTATCAAAAAGAGGAGTGATGTTCTAGAACAGCCTTCCATTATGAGTAGTGGGGGCAACCAACCTAACTAGTTTTAAGATGGAGCTTAATAAATTTAAAGACAGGATTACATGACTAGGTTGCCTGCAATAGCAGGAGGCTGGACTTTCTGATCCAGGAGGTCCCTTCCAGATCAGGAGTTATCAATTCTTTTTTGTCAAGGTCCAAATTTCTTGTTCAAGTATAGTCAAGGTCCAGACTCCAGAGAAAAATAATACAAAGAACAATAATAATGATGATAATAATAAGTAAATAAAAAGATTTCATGGTCCGTTCAAAAGCTTCTGGCAGTCCAGATTTGGCCCACGGTCCACCTATTGACTACCCTTGCTTCCAGTCCTGCGTTCCTATACAGGTAAGCAATTGCTTTTTCTTCAGGTGCTATATATAGTCCACTCTTAGTGATTCGGAAGCCACGACCCAATCTAACAAGGTGAATATGGACTTCATCCAACCCTCCATGCAACATAGGCGTAGTCTGGCATGCAACATAACAGAAATGCAATAAACCATGTGGTCCAGTACACTGTGACAAGTCCTTCCCGTTGTTTGAGGAACTGTCTGAAGTCGAGTGATGAGCATGGACATGGTCTCCAATTTCCCCTGAGGCAGGCAAGCTCTGACTACACTGCAATTAAACAGCTGTGGCTGACCCATGCCAGCTGACTCAGGCTAATGACCTGTTTAACTGTGGTGCAGACTTTCAATCTTAGACCCTTCCACTGAACATTCATGCTGAGCATTCTGAGGTCCAGAATAATTCCCCAACTGCCATTCTTCTTAGATATGAAGTAGTATTCGAAACAGAAATATTTTCTTCTGTATTGTGGAGGAACCTCTTCAGCTCAGAGAGGAGAGAGAGCTCAGCCAAGAGATGACTAGTCTCATGTGAGGGGGTGCCTGAATAAGGACTGGGAAGGTGGGCTGTGGGTAGATGTAGTACAGAACTGAACTGTATAATCAGAAGTAATGATCTCTCAGACCCTGGTCTGTTATAAGTAAGGCTAAGATTTTGTCACGATTATTTTTAGTAAAAGTCACTGACAGGTTACGGGCAACAAACAAAAATTCACGGAGACTGTGACTTTAACTAAAAATAACCATACAAGCTGCAGGGCAGGAGCACATGGCCCCGGCAGCGGCCCCTGCCGCGTGGCTATGTGGGGAGCATAGCCTCGGCTCCAGCCCCAGCCCCAGCTTCTGCCATGGTTTCAGCTGCTGATAGCTGAAGAAGTCACAGAGGTCTGGTAAAGTCACTGAATCCGTGACTGCCATGATTAAAATGTAGCCTTAGGTATAATGTTCCATAACCCCCAAAATAGGAAGAGGAGGTTTCCAAGAATTTTAGAGAAGGAGGAAGAGGAGTCAGAGTCATGGTCAGTTTGTAGCTCTCACCCAACAAATCAGAAGGACTGTTTACTGGAAAATTTTGACTGTGAAGTGATAGTAGTTGCTGTTGATCTTTTCCCCCTACCTCTCTAGATCTGTGCCACTTCCTAAGAAGCTCTGAGAGTTTCTGGTAACAGAAGGAGCTTGGGGGGTTGTTCTCTGCCTTGAGTAAGTCTGGGACATATCTGCAGTGAAAAGGAAGCATGCTGTGTATGCACCCAAAGGTAGTGCAGAAATTCTTAAAGAGCATGGAGGGCATCATCTGTCTTCCTAATGAATAAACTGGGGCCCTCAAGCAGAAGATCCTCTACCATGGACTGGACCTCTCTTGGGATTACTGATGTCTGGAGCCAGGATGAGCGCTGCATCACCACTGGTACTGCCATAGAGAATGAAGTAGCATCTGCAGCAGCCACAGATGCGCATAAAGACACTTGCTATTAACTGACCTTCAGTAATTACAGAAACTGTTCTCTATGATCTTGTGGCAATTTCTCAATAAAGTCTGCAAATCCAATGTAGTTGAGAAAAAAAAAATACCATTCTACGAGTGCTCGATAATTACAGATTCTCAACTGCAAACTTGGAGATAAATAATTTTTATGAGCAAATGGATCCAAAATGTTTGGACCTCTCTCAGTTAGGGCTATTTTAGAGTGATGCTGTCTGCTCTTTTTGTTTGCAGCTGCTACTACATGAAAGCCTTACTACAAGATCAGAATACAGATATACAGCTCCCCCAGAAGACACAAAATACCTTTTGTCAGCTTTCTTGGCTGTTGGGGCTATAGTAGCTGGCATCTGCCAGTTTTTTCAGGTTCTAAAGGGACCTCATTTATTGGGACAGTAACCGATCCTGGCACAGACTGATGTCCTCCTCCTCTTGACGTTGTTCCTCCTCAGAGGGTTCTTCAGGATGCTGAATCTCAAGAGGGGTTTCTTAAGGCTGAGCAGTTTTCTGCCTCCAAATAAACACTCTCTCTCTGGGATGGTGTATGTGAAGTGTGTTTCCAATAAGGAACCCCGGGGCTCCACTATGGCTATGAAAGGGCATTATAAAGGAATGAGATAGGACCTCAGTGGGATGGATACCAAGGCACATGGAGGAAGTAGACTCTTACGATGTGTAGAATAGGACGACACTCTGGAATCACTCTCCGAGTCAAAATCTGGAGGAGGCCTCTAGGAAAATAGGTGGGCGACTCACCTTCACTGTTGGGAGTCTGAAGTAAGAAAGATATTCCCATCACCAAAGGAGAAGCTGCAGAGGAAGCAGTGGTTGGTCATAACCCTCGCAGTCCTTCAGAACCATGAACCTCATTGGTCCCCCTCAGCATCAGTACCAATGTAAAACAGCTTGTTTTAAAGACAAGCTGAGACACTGGCAGTTGGTCTCAAAAGGAGGCGGGCCCATTTGTGCCTCAAAGTGAAAGGACCAAAAATCTTTTCAGACCTAAAGGAATTCTGGCCTGATTCAAGCCACGAGCAAAGACCTAGTCAATATGCCATCTTTAAGAGAGGAAAAATAAGTTTTCATCTAAAAGAAGTTTATAAAATTTTTCTCCACCAATAATTCAAACATGAACTAGACGCCAGAAGGGGGCTGCACATCACAACCTTTGTGGGAAGGAGCAGGGTTCTTTCTGAAGGAGCAGGCAAAGAACAGCAGAAAGTAGGTCATACTTCGAACGTTAAACAAAGCATGGACTGAGAA
The DNA here is from genome assembly GCF_965152275.1 of Natator depressus. Taxonomy (NCBI): domain Eukaryota; kingdom Metazoa; phylum Chordata; order Testudines; family Cheloniidae; genus Natator; species Natator depressus. Next base: position 131,401,934 of record NC_134236.1, read on the forward strand.
GAGGGGACAAGATGCCAAGAAAAAGAAGAGGGCAAGGAGAGGCTGAGAAAGGATACAATGGGACTGAGACGTAGTGTCTCTGTTCATTCTACATTAAAGTTACAAAAGTTAAAAACAATGAAGTAAGGCTATGCAAAAGTATATGTTCTTATAACTAACCCACATTGCCTCTATTGTATGTTAAAGTACACATTATCAATTTAACTACTTACAAAAATATTACACAGATATACAATGTGGTTATGTCAGTACTCAGTTTACACAGTAAAATGCAGTTTTTAATTGCTAAACCATTGTTCACAAAAATGAGGACAAGCAAATGGCCAAACATTCTTTTTCTAAAGAACTGGGCAGCAAGCACACATGCAATGAAGAGAGGGTCATTTGAGGACCCTATTTTTAAAAATAAAAAAGTTCTTTACCTATATAACCACTTTCGTAAAAGCGAGGATCAGGGTGAATAAAAAGTGAGTGAAAGATAGACTAAAACATTCACTTTAATGCTGAATTAGCACGGTTTTTGTGCTTAACATATAAACCAGCCTCCTCCCCCACTGTAATTCAACCACTGAAGGTGGAAGTAGACACTATGGTAGAAGTGGACACTATGAGAACCTATAAGTTTAGGTCACATCTATGCCTTGGGGACTACACTAGCATAGCTACGGTGCTGTAGCTATGCTAGCATAACCCTGTGCATACACAGCCTATAGTAATGAAAGGGATTTTTCATTCTCTGTAAGAACACCACCTTCCCAAGCAATGGTAGCTAGGTTGACAGAAGCAGTCTCCCATCAACCTAGCTACACCTATAGCAGGAGTTTAGATTGGCATAGCTACATCACTCAGGGATGTGGATTTTTCTTACCCTTGAGCATCAGAACTATGTCAACCTAAATTTTATGTGTAAACCAAGATTTAGCCATCTGTGATAGGATGAAATAACTGTGGCGGTTGTGTCCAACCCCTTGCCTTACCAAAAGGAAGAAGAGAGTGAAGATCCAGCTAGTCCAGCCACATCACATTCTGGAATATGAAATGTGCTTTCAATGAACTACCACACAAGGAAAAAGATTTCTCCATAGCTTTGGATAAGTAAAATTTTACCAGAAAGGACTACTAGCAGACTGACAGCAGGAGATTAAATTATGACTGAGTAGACAATATAAAAGAGGAGTATAGTAGGGATAGATTTGGGGGCATATGTACTGTAAAAGTTAGGATATAGATGCTGGAGTTTTCGTAAGATTAGATTGGATTTACTAACTTTCTAGAAATAATTTTGATTTCGTAGAAACTAACTTTCCAAAAGTAGTAATATGATGTAATCCTACTAATGTAAGCAAGTTCTACAGACTGGGAACAGAAAAGACCTTTTATGCAAAGCCTGCTCTGTGTAATGGTTGGAAAAGATCAGAATCACAGCCGAAATTATACTGCCAAAAAAAGAAAATCCCCAACTTGCCAGGAATACCAATACCAGGAAAAACAGTGAGGATAGTACTCTGACACATAATTAGATTCTCATATGGTGTAATTTAGAGAGAAAAAATATGAGGAGGAGTCCAAAACAGCATTTTGTCCAGAATGCAACTTGGCTACAGACTCAGAATTAAATCCAGTGGTACGTGCTGTATCACTGGATTTAATTCCCCATAATACTTAACAATTTAGCAAGATAATGGTAATTTTAGAAATCAGTACATTGTTACACTTAAGGGTTCATAACCAATAGTCCAGAATCTCCAGTCCACAAAGTTCACTTTCCACTATTTTTGTGGTGAAAAGTGAATGTATATAGTGCGAAGGACCCAGGAGATTGTCTCTAGAGAATGCCCCCTGTGTAAGGGGAATCTCCACCACCAGCTTAGGAGCCTTCTCTGCCAATTCTACTGCACCATGTGTTGGAGTTTTACCCTAGTGTAAAGAGAAGGAGGAGGCACTTGGGCAGGCAAGGGGCATGTCAGAGTGGGGCTCTAACACACCCAATTCTCCACTGGACTAAGGACCCTGAGAGACCTTACATCAACAGTGTAAATTAAACTTGCTCACCTTGCAGCTTTAACGTAAACGAGGACAAAATAGCTGAGACCCCACCTTTTCGTTCTGTGTTTGTATAGGGCCTAGCATAATGTGGTCCTGCTCTCTGAGTAGGGCCCTAAGTGCAGCAGAAATACAAATATTAAGTAATAATAGGCAACCAGGAAGCTACAGATGATTCCCTCCCTGTCTCCCCTCCCCATTGCTTCTAAGCAGAACTCAAGTGCAGTGGAGAATCAAGCACAATTTGTTTTAAATGTGCTACCCACTTTTTAGTCACTGCTCTAGGAATACATCCTTTCTGATTTTAAAAAGGGCATGCTTTGAAAAGAATGGTTTCAGAGTAACAGCCGTGTTAGTCTGTATTTGCAAAAAGAAAAAGGAGTACTTGTGGCACCTTAGAGACTAACCAATTTATTTGAGCATAAGCTTTCGTGAGCTACAGCTCACTTCATCGGATGCATATGCTGTAGCTCACGAAAGCTTATGCTCAAATAAATTGGTTAGTCTCTAAGGTGCCACAAGTACTCCTTTTCTTTTTGAAAAGAATGGTCACATTTGTACCTTATCTTTGCAAAAGAGTATACTGTGAAGTTCTGACTACCTGAAGGTCATCTGAGAAACCTGAAACTTTCACACTGTGATGTTAAATGTGATCAGGAATGCAAATACAGCAGATGGTTTGAGGAAGTTGATTTTAAATTGATCTACTTAAACCAGCCAAGCCCCTAATGTAAATAAACTCTTGTTTAAGTTTAAGTCATTTTAGTTTGCACAGCTAACTATCAAATTAAGGCAAACAAGTGCATCTGTTAGGCATCTGCACTGGTTTAAAGTAGATTTTAAAATAAATTTAAACTGACTTAATTAAACTAAGCCTACTAACTAGTGTAAGAAATATTTTTGAGGTCATGTCCACAAAGCCACACTCCCTGCAATGTAAAAAAAGTACAACAGATGAGTACTGCATTTAATTGTAACACATTATCACTTATATTAAATAAAACTTTAAAAACTTAAACTTACTACACCTCTTGATTTTGTTCTACAGTCTTTTCGCTTCCTGGGCTGCACCTCCCTTTTTTTATTTTCCCTGTAATAGATCATAAATCTCTCTCTTCCTGCGTCAATGTCCGTCTCTTTTTCTCTGTCCCTCCACCTGCTTATGTTCTCTACCACCTCTATATTTCCTTTCTTCTCCTCTCTCCCCCAAAATATCAGTCTACCCTCCCTAACAGACCCGACCTCTCATTCCTCAGGCTAGTAGATGTTGGGTAAACATTTCAAGGCCCAGCTACTACTCCTTTTCTTACACTTAAGGCTTGTCTACACTGGCAATTTACAGCACTGCAACTTTCTCGCTCAGGGATGTGAAAAAACACCCCCTTGAGCACAAGTTTCAGTGCTGTAAAGCACCAGTGTAGACAGTGCACCAGTGCTAGAAGCCATGCTCCCACTGCTGGTAGCTATGCCTCTCATGGAGATGGATTTTTTAAGAGCACTGCAAGAGCTCTCTCCCAGCGCTGTGCCATGACCACACAAGCCACGTTAAAGCGCTGCCACAGCAGCGCTTTAGCATTGCCAGTGTAGACTAGCCCTTACTAAATAGCCTCCTAGTGGTAATGCCCCCCCGCCCCCAACCACTATATAAGCCTTGACTGAATCTGAACTGATGATCTTGTGAATGGTCATGTCAACTGCTTAGTGAGGAAAAACTTTCAGTACGGAAATCAATTACTTAAATGTTTGGATGTTTTTCAATAGTATTAGCCATTAAAATGGCATTTTGTCCTTTCATCAGCAATCCACTCACTTCTGTAAAGGTACCCAGCTATTAGCTAAAGCAGAGAGTTTTTGCTTTTGCATCTCTAGAAAAAAGAAGGTAGAAGACTGAGAAAGGTGTAAAATATTACAGCTGTTTTCAACCAATGAAACATTTATGAAACTCAGCATAATTCCTACCCTTTTATTACAGCAGGCTATGGACTGGAGTCATTTATGATTCATTCCTTCTCCTAACAGAACAAGTTTGTTTACAGGGCTTGGACCAGTGCTGGTCAAAGATTCAATAAAAATGCTGTGGTGACTTCTGTGCCAATATTCACCTTCTCCACACCCTCAACAACAACAAAAATCATCAGTTTTCTAGACGCAAGTACAAAAGGCCAGACGAGATTTTACTGAATCAGGTTATAAGGACTGTTTTGACTAGGTGTCTAAACATCAAGGTTAGAGTCAGAAAAATGTAAAGAAAACTGCTGAAAGACAAGTACATGCATGCTTTTTTTTTTTACCAACATAAAAAATACCTTCACTATTGAAGAGACAATTCTGAAGGCCAACTTTTAGTTTTGTATTTCAAAATTTTTTACAAAAATCCTATTTAGGGACATCACTTAATAGATCTACTTAGAGTACTTGTGCTACGGGAGTATACTGCACCAGACCTTGCCGGTAAAGCAGAGCATTCTTGTCCTGCCAGAGCAAAGCCCAACTCTAAAATGATCCCTGTAGCCCAGGGTATTTTATGCTGATTTACCTACTATGCTGTTAAAGTACTTCGTTATGATGAACATTATAAGGCTTCTTTTATGTTCTCCATACACCCATACTAAGCAATCCAAAATATTACAGACATAAATATAAAAAAACAGAATGTTTGGAAGGCAAGACTGCAACTGTCCCTATAACAAGCGAAGTGTACTTAATACAGTAAAAAAATATGCAAGCTATAGCATGGCAAAGTGCATTATACCAGATACCCATGTATGTTGGGGCTTACACAAAGCTGGATCAGTAGGTATAGCTGGGAATCAAGCATAATCACACTTCTAGTGTGCCATTGTTTGTTTAAAAAAAGAAAAGCAGTTTTTGCTACCCAAAAAAGCACACTTTTGGTGTAAGGACTGTTCAGAACAGGGCTTGAAAATTTACTAGACTACAGAGTACCCAGAACTAAGCCTGGTAACCAGAGGTCAAAATGAAAGGTGCCCCACCAACAAGGCCAAATGGCAGTTCCCCACCCCTTAGCTCTCTGATCTGCCAGGAATGTGGATGCTCAGATTCTTACCATATTGCAATTTCCTCAACCCTGGGACAAAAAGAAGGGGGGAGGAAGAAGAGACTCATTTTTCATAACAGTTTTATGTAACAGTTGTATAATAAATGTGGAGCCTTCTTTCCCTCCTCCTATCAAGCAGCCAGTGGTTGGAATTGTGTAAGAAGTCTCCACTACTCTACCCCTCCCTCACGCTCTACTTTTTGGGTTCTCCTCTGCATTTATTACACTGCTGCTGGCTCTGTATTTATTACATTGCTGCTGGCGCACAGCCAGTCCCCCTGCTGTTCATGGGTCTCAATCATCCTCACACCTTCTCCTCTTTGTCTCTGCCCTATCACCTTGTGCGTGTTCCATCTCTACTATTTCCCTCCCCAGAACTGTACTACTCACTCAGGTGATCCAGATTAGCATAGTGAAACTACTCTTGCCAGACAGAGAAAGCACTCTGAAGGAGTGGCACAAGTGCAATTCTGTACAGTTCATGGAGGCTGAGGTACGAAGAAATAAATATTAGTTTTCATAGCACGCCTAGTCCCTGTTAGCTGTGGGAGTAAGTGAATAAACTTGGTTCAGAAATATACACTAGACCAAATACCTTGGCAATTTTAACCTTCCTTTTGAGACTTTTTCCTCTTCTCTCCTTTTGTCTATCCCCTAACCCACTCAAGAGAATGATTCTTGTCAATTCACTGACTTCCACTTTGTCCCTGCTGAAGTTGCTGAGGGAGTAAGTTTACCCCCAGCAGCACAAGCATTAGCCTCTACTATAAGGAGAGCAAGGGAAAAAGAGGGGAGAGAAAAGCAACCTCTCTCTAATCCCTATATCTCTTGGAGGGATCTTGTCCATAATACATCCCCAGAGATTTCAGAAGGTATAGACTGCATCCAAGTAGGACTAACCACATTCCATCAGTCTTATTCTTACTCCATTTAGAACTAACTGCAGGAAGGAATTCTCTCCTGCCCATGTACATCATTTCACAATGAGCCAGGTGGTTTCTGCCGTGGAGGTGTAACCACCTCTGAAGCAATAGGTATTGGCCACTGCCAGAAGCTGGTAGGATACCAGGCTAAATGAACCAATAGTTTGATGCTGCATGGAAACTCCAATAGTCCTTCCTCTAAGCCCCAGTCTTGCTATTTACAACACACTACCCATCTACCGTAAATTGCAGGATTGGGGTCTGAATTACAAAAAGGCAGAGGCTATGGATAATGCAGGATTACCATTCAAATATTATTACTCCAATTTCAAATCTAACTGCGACAGATTTTAGGAGGCTGTTTTGTAATATCTTAACTTTGAGGATTGTTTGAGGGGAATACTTACTTGAAGGATGAATTGGCTAACAAATCCCACACTATGGAGTTACACAAGAAACCCACATAATCACAGTATGTCAGCCAGCAGTTTCCAATGTAATAGCCTTTCAAATTAAGTGTGAGGACACCAAGGTACAAAAACAAAATTCCACACATAATTTCCCTGCTGATGGAGAGTATTTAATTTACTAAATCCAAAAGAAGTCTGGGGCTACCCCACTTCCAGTTTCTCCCTCTCCCCCATAGCTTCCTACTAGCTGATGCTCTGCAGCAACAAGAGTCTGTCACAGTGCAACAAGACACACATTGCTTTTTAGCAGTTCACACTAACATTCTTATGTTGCAACAGAAGTAGCAAGTTGTCAGAGATTTAGGTGAAAATGATGTTTCAACTTTTTTGCAAATGTTTAAAATGTTTGATATTTTTTCTTATTACTAGTCCTTTATTAAACTTAGAGATGTCTTATACAGTATCCTGTAAAGGCTGTGATTTTTTTTCCTTTAAGAACCCAAAGAAAACAGTTGCAAGTCAAGATGACTATGACAAGAAACTTTGAATTCCATGTTAAGAGGGCTAGTGTCTCAACCAAAACAAACAAACAAAAAAAAAAACACTAAGGAAAATATGAATGTACTCATTTTTGGCAAAACTGGCAAGGAAAACGTCTCAAACAATCACACCTTTCCCCTCCTTACCACTTACATTTTACAGTAGATTATAAAAACAGCACTTCCTGATGACTCCACTACAGGTGAACAAGTTACAAATTTTTTTAAAAAAAACCTGGATACTTACCCAATAATTTCTATTTTGTTGTATTCCTACGTGTGCCATATATTGTAACCTGACATATTATAGTCACTCTAAGCCATAGTCTCATATCTGGCAGTTTTATGCAAACGCTTATCTACAGCACTTTTTGTATTACTACACCAATCCAACTCATGGTAATTTAATAACTAATTTACATACATGCTAAAACCTCCACTGCCAAGAGCATATTCATAAGCAAACACCCAGTAAGTAATGCTAGAAGTATTCATAACAAGAATTACTATTTCAGAATTTATAATTGCTTCAGTTTATGAGAAACTGATCAAACACTGCTGTAACATGAGATCTCCAAAGTGATCAAATTACTTAATATCTAAGGGGAGCACTACAGACAGTGACCATCACATTCCAAATTTTCAGGGGCCACCAGTTCAAACAAAATTTAAAGGAGGATCATTTTCACCCTTGTGTAGAGTGTGCAGCAGATACAGTATAACTTCAGACTTGTCTTTTACTCATGAAGAAAAGGAAAAAACTCAAGTCAGTCAAATTAAAACTGCATCATTTTCAAAACTATTTTCCCACCTGTACTATATGAGTTTTCTACCACATTCAGAACAAAAAACTGCCCTGCATATAAGAGGATAGAGAAGAGGAAAATTAGAACTAACAAGTCCTGTAGCAACCTTGACATTCATGTATAATTAAAGACCTGCCTCATCTCTCTCATGCGAAGAGAGAGCTCTATTTGAAGCTGTGTTTCTGAAGCAGTGTTTCACAAACAAGGATTGTGCTGCATGAGTTTAGACATTTAATACTGTATTAGTTTTGCAACGGGAGGTAGCATTCATGAAAGCATGCCCACTGACTGTCCTAGAAATGGAAGTCAGCCACAGAACAGGTACAGCACTGACAGCAGCAATCACTGTTGTATGCAGCATAGTTTTAGCCATGTGGGTCCCAGGATATTAGACTCACAAGTTGTGTGAGGTATCTTTTTTTTTTTTTTTTTTTTTTAAATTTCAAGCCACACAAAGCTCTTCTTCAGGTCTGATTTTTCCCAGAGCTCTGTGTGGCTCAAAAGCTTCTCTCTCTAACCAACACAAATTGGTCCAATAAAAAATATTACCTCACTCACCAGCAATACACATTACTCCACCCTGACTTTAGGGACAACTCTCTAGGAATGAGAAGCTATTTGGTTTCCAGGACTATCCAATCCTTGGCCCCTGCCAAGCCTATGCTTACACTTAAAATGAGAATCTGAGAGAGTTTTAAACAGGGTTAGACAACACAGCAGTTAAAACGCTGTCCATGCAATCCTACTGTTGCTATTTCCAGCACAGTTTCTTTGGTGCTGCACAGGGACAAAATTGACTAAGATGCTCAATACTGGTATCAGTGGCGGTCGCCTGTCAGTGGCGTTTTTGACAAGAGGAAACAGACTACACTATTTTATTTTTCAGCTCTCACTTGAATTGCCCCTTCAGCGTGTGACAGAAGGGCCGCGAGAGGCGATGATCTAACGCATTAACCAGGGCGCTGCTTGGCCCCAGAGGAGCTGCTAGAAAGGGGGATGCGCGCAAGAGGAGGAAATGGGCGAGGAGAGAAGCCCCAGGTACTGGGGAGCTGGGGGTCGAGGCCGAGCTGCAAGTGTGTGAGCGTGAGAGGGGGAGGGAGGGAAGGAGGGTCACTCACTTTCGTCCTGCCGTTGATTTTGTAGTTGCCCAGCTTGCCATTGCAGTGGCGGATGAGATCGTCCATGCTGTTCATGAGGCGCCCGATGGTCTGGCAGCCGGGCTCCTTGCCCTCCACCCAGGTGATCTTGTCCCCGCGGATGTCCTTGGAGGAGTCGCTCTTCTGGCTGACCAGCTGCCCGTCGGTGAAGCGGCCGGTGTGGTGCAGGGCCCGCACCTCCCGGGCGATGCGCCCACCCACCTCCTTGCCCAGGAACTCATCCACCACGCAGATGCCGTGCTTGTTCATGCAGGGCACGATGTACTCCAGGGCCAGCCGCTGCGGCACCAGCGACTTGGTCTGCCCGTTCGGCCGCAGCGCGCCCCCGCCGGCCCCGGCCTGGCCCCCGCCCGGGTACAGGTTGGATTTGTCCCGGTAGACGAGCCCCGCCTCCCCGGCCGGAGGCGCCGCCTCCTCCTCGGCGGGGGCCGCCGCCTCAGACAGCGCAGCAGCGGCAGCGGGAACATGGTTGTTGGTCAGAGGCGCCGCAGCTTCCTCCTCAGCGCCGGGGCCCGCGCCCAGCGGCACCTTCTTAGCCCCGGCTCCCTCCTCCCTGCAGCTGCCGCTGCTGCTGCCGCCGCCGCCTGCTCCCGCGGCAGCCCCAGCGTGGTGCTCGGCAGCGCCCCCTGCCGCCGCCGCGCCGCTACCGCTGCGGCAGATGAGCTTGTGCTTCTTCCAGTCCTGGCGCTGGTGCTCCTTGCTGCAGTAGAAGGAGCTGCGGCAGCGGCCGCACCGCAGCAGGTTCTCCATCTTCCCGCACAGCTCGCAGTACTGCCGGTCCCGCTCGCTGCCGCCGCCGCCACCTTGGCCGGCCCCGCTGCCCACGCCGCTGTCATTGGCCATGGCGCCGCCCGCCCCTGGTGCTCCGGGGGCTTGTGGCGGGCAGCAGCGCTCAGGCGGACCGCGCTGGGAGGGAGCCTGGGAGGGCGGGTAGGTCTTACTGCATCATGGCCGTCCCTGCTCCGCGGCGGCCTCCGCTCGCCTGCCTGCCTGCCTCCCTCCCGCGACGAAGCCCGGGCCTCCTCCTGGGTGGGGAGCGGGCACCCGCGGGAGCCGAGGCCGCTCTGATCTCCCCAAGGGGGCTCAGGCTCGCCACCGCCTCATCGCTGCCCCGGCGAGGGAAGCAGCTGGGAGTGCCGGGGCCGCGGCCTCTCCCCTCTGCGCCGGGAACTAGGGTCTCCTCCTCTTCCCGGTGCGGGTCGGCGTCTCCTCCCTTCGCCTCGCCGCTGCCTGAGTCGGAGGGGGGGGGGGTGCAGGGACAAGGAGGAGGCGCCACTATCTCTGCCCGCTTTGCACGTACGCCACTTCCAGCCAGCTAGCGCGGCTGGGGCGGGGCCGCAGAGGAGGGGGGAGTGCGGGCCAGCTCAGCACTGCTGCAGCGTTGGGGGTGGGGCTGTGACACCCCTCCTGAGGGGTGGTTTTAGTTCGTCAGCCACCTAAAGGCCGTGATTTGTTTGTATTAGGGCAGATGGGGTGGATTTTGCCCTCAGTCACTTTAAGCAGCCCTGCCAGGACATGAGTAGACGCCCCTTTGCTCTCTCTCCCAAGCCGAGTTGGAGCTGAGGCCAAACCAAAACCTTGGAACCAAGCACCCACATTTTACAAAATTATGTTCTGATCTCAGTTACCCCTCCCCACTCCTCTGTGCTTTGCGCTGCTGTTTGCTAAATGAACTGCAGTTATTTATCTAATAGCAGCCATGTGCTCAGTGCTGTACAAACATAAGAAGTGGTATGTCTGGTACATAGTAGGACACGATTTGTAGTCCCAAATTCTGCCACTGATCTACTGAGTGGCCTTGGACAAGTCACTTAAAGGGAAACTGAGCTTTAGTTCACACTTTTGTCTGAAAATTATTTCCTTACTATAGTTATAAGACCTAACGTTACTATAATGGAAAGGTTAGCAAAACTGTTTGTGCATTTGACAACAATTTCTGAATAGTCAATTACACTATGGTTTCTCATGTACATAGTTCCCCCTCTTGTTTGTTTGTCTAGTTATTCATTTATTTTGGGTGGAGGGGGGTGTTTTGCAGAGCAACAGTGGAGAGAACCCCCCCCCTTTTTTTTTCTCAAAAGAAAGACAATTTGGTTGTTAAATGACAACAGCTACCGGGGATAGAAACTACTTTTTAAAAAATTAGATTACAGATTAATGGCATCCCTTTAATTTCTTGGTGTCTCAGTAGCCTCATCCGTAAGAGAGAGCTAATAATACATATCCACATTAATAAAGTGCACCAGACTCCTGCACTGAAAAGCGATAAACATAAATAGGGTCCTACCAAATTCAGGGTCCATTTTGGTCAATTTCATGGTCATAGGATTTTAAAAATTGTAAATTTCATTATTTCAGCTATTTAAATCTGAAATGTCATGGTGTAACTGTAGGGGTCCTGACCCCAAAAGGAGTTGTCCGAGGGTTGCAAGGTTACTGTAGGGGGGGGGTTGCAATCCTGGTACCCTTATTTCTGTGCCGCTGCTGGTGGCGGTGCTGCCTTCAGAGCTGGGCAGCTGGAAGGTGGCAGCTGCTGGCCAGGAGCCCAGTTCTGAAGGCAGAGCCACCGCCAGCAGCAGTGCAGACGTAAGGATGGCATGGCAAGATATTGCCACCCTTACTTGTATGATGCTGCCTGGAGAGCTGGGCCCTCAGTCAGCAGTCATCACTCTCTGGCCGCCCAGCTCTGAAGGCAGCGCAGAAGTAAGGATGGCAATACCCCCACTAAATTAACCTTGTGACCCCTCTGCAACTCACTTTTGGGTCAGGATCCCCAATTTAAGAAATGCTGGTCTCCCCCGTGAAATCTGTATAGCATTGGGTAAAAGCACACAGAAGACCAGATTTCATGGGGGGAGACCAGACTTCACGATCCATGATGTGTTTTTCATGGCCATGAATTTGGTAGGGCCCTACACATAAGTACAAAATATTATAAAATGACACCCCCAAGAAAAGGCAAGATTTAGATCAACAGCATAGATGTTTTCAGATAGGGAGAGCAAATCAAAGATGACATTTGCATTCTGGGCTTTAGTGACAGGGATGATTCCTAGTGGTGTTATTGACACTGATGGAGAAAGGAGGAAGTGGAGAGGGCAGACCAGGAGGTCAATTTTTGCCATTTCAAGCTGATGTTGTAAAAGTCAAAAGATGTCAGCTAAATGGACCAAGATGTAGGTATGGTTGGAGATAGGCCAGCCAGGGCGGCTGATCTAGTAAGTAGCCTAGGACTTGAGAGACCTGGGTTTGAGTCTCTGCTGTGCAGAGCTGTCCCATCCATAGGACAGACTGGGGCAACCGCCCTGCGCTTTGGGGGGCCCTGCGCTTCGGGACACTGGGTCCAGGGCTGCCTGGAGAGTTAGCAGGGGGTCTGGCACCGGCAGCAGCAAGCAACCTGGCCCCACCCTGCCCTGCTGGCTCCCGGCATCACTCAGGGGAGGGGACAGAATCCAGAAAGAGGCGGGGCTGGGGTTTGGGGAAAGGGGTAGAATGGGGGCAGGGAGGGGGCAGAGCAGGGGTGGGGGGTTGGGTGAGGGGTTGGAGTGGGGGCAGGGGCAGAGCAAGGTGGGAAGAGGCGGGGCGGAGGTTTGGAAGAAGGGATGGAGTGGGGGCAGGGCCTGTGGCGGAACGGGAGTTGTCCTGGGCCCTGCACCCCACTAGGGATGGCCCTGCTGCTGTGCCATTAACCTTAAGCAAGTCATTTAGGGTGGGATTCACAAAGATATTTAGGCACCTAACTCCCACTGATTTCAATGGTAGTTAGGTGCCTGAATACTTTTGTGAATCCCACCTTTATCCTCTCTGTGCCTCCATTCCCTATCTGTAAATTGGAGATAATAGTACTTCCCTACTTCAAAGGGGCGCTATGAGGATTAAGATTATGAGGCAGTCAGATACTATGGTAATGCAGGCCATATAGGTAACTAATACAGATAGGAAAGGTAGCTCTGAGAGTTATTGGCTTAGAAATGGTGGTTAGAGGAATGTTAGCAGATGGAGTCACCTAAATAAAGGATGTAAAGAGAGGAGAGAAGTGTGCCAAGTGTGGGATACTCCCAGAAAGTGGGAGGAGGGAGCTTTGAATAAAGTAGTAGAAGATCAGAAGGAGAATTAAAAGAGGACAGGATCATGAAAGCACAAAGGACAAGATTTCAAGGGGAGTATGACCAGTGGTGTCTAAGACAGCAAATAGAGTAAAGGCCCTGAGATTTGGCCACGAGGTTATTGAAGCTCTTGGTGTTTGAGAGGGGTGGGAACCAGATTGGAGGAAATCAAGAACACAGTTGTAGGAGAAGAACTTGAGGCAATGCTTGGGTATAGGACTTTTCATCGGTTTAAAGATGAAGGGAGATGAGGAGGTAGTTGGGAAGGGAGGTGGGTCAAAGTGGGTTTTTTAAGACCATCATATAAAGTGGGAAGATGTTATAACCTGGGTTTTCATACTTCACCCGCCACTGAGAGATGTTCTTTAACTATAAGCAGAGAAAACTGAATTTCTGAAAGTTGGATCTGATTCTCCCCTCATTGGATTTAAGTCAAGAATGACTCAGTTGAATTCAGTGGCTTTACAATGTTGTAAAACTGGCACAAGTGACAGGAGTATCAGGCCCATTAGTTTCTGAACTTTAAGAAATGATTGTAATGATGCTATATTCTGCCAGAGAAAAACTCTAGTGCTAAAGGCGAATGCAGTTGTTGCCTTCTGCTTCAACAAATATAACTCACTTTATCTAGGAATGAAGCTGAAGGCCACAGAAACTACAATTCTTGCAATGCGCAACAGCTCATCTCTTAAGCAAGAAAAAGCACCACATTTATCTCTGGGGTAACTAGTAATACTCATTAAGCCAGGGACTAATTTGGCTCTAAGAGGCCACCAGTGCCTCACACAGTCCGCTGGCTCCACCACATTTGTTAAGGGATACAGTTCAAGGTCCTGGTCCTAATTTTTAAGGTTCTTAATTTTCTACAACTCCCCCCAAAACGACAGTACTACAAAGAAACACTAAAGCTGACAGAGTCAAGCTTCATACTTGTAAAGGCTCAGGTATTTTTCACGACTATGCAACTCATTACAAGGGGAAATTACTTGAGCACAAGCCCTAATGTGTTTAGAACACAAAACAAAACTGCTTAATAAAAATCTTCCTGCAATTACAAAAGCTGAAGAAAGAATGTGAGAGAACTGAATGAAAATAAATGTATTATTTATATTGCTATAATGCCCCCAATGTGCTAAGCGCTTTCCCAACTTATAAAAAGAAAAGGAGTACTTGTGGCACCTTAGAGACTAACCAATTTATTTCCTTTTCTTTTTGCGAATACAGACTAACACAGCTGCTACTCTGAAACTTCCCAACTTATAAAGACCCTGTTTTTGCCCCAACGAGCTTGTCGTCTGAAACAATGGATGGAAACGATGGGGGAAAGGGATACAATATACAAGCATAGTGTCCAAGGTGATGGTTGGCACAAATTAAAAATTCAGCATTTTTGTGGAGGGTTTAGTTTAGTTTTTGTTTTTCATAAATTATTCCCCCACTACTCTGTTACCTAACAACTATTAGGTGGCTAATTTCTTGTAGCTATCACAACAGAAGTCAGTCTTGAAAAGAGATTTGAAAGATGATAGGATAGTAGTCAGATGTATCATCTTGGGGGAAATACAAACAAAAGATAAAAAACAAGTAAACAACTTGTCGTGGGAAGGGTCTTTTAGCATACATTTAATGCAAGTTAATAATTTTTGTAATACTTTAGATTCTAATGTGATGGGATCATTAGAAATACCTAAAATGGGTAGATGGTTGGGCCATCGGGGTCCAGGGCAGGTTCAGGATCTAGTAATAATAAGTTAGCATTTATATAGTGCTGCATACATTTAACACTGTGAAGACACTATAAAATGCTACTGGATGTAGAGGCTACATAGGTATCCAGAAAGAAAGTTCAAAGCCTCTGGGAGGTAGATCAATAAGTATTATTCCTATTTTATAGATGGGGAAGTGGAGACAAAGGTTACGTCACTGTTCAAGAAAAAACATGGAACAAATCAACCTTTTAAAAAATTAATAAAAGATCCCAAAACCCTACTCCAAGCATAATTTTTACCCAGAATATGTCTACACTGAAAATGCTACAGTAGCAAAGCTGCTGCTGTAGCGCTTCCGTGTGGACGCTACGTACTCCGACAGGAGTGGTTCTACCATCAGCATAAGTAATCCACCTCCCCTAGAAGCAGTAGCTAGGTTGATGGAAAAACTCTTCCTATTGTCCTAGCACTGTATACATGCGGGGTTAGGTCAGCACAGCTATGTCTCTCAGGGGTGCTGATTTTTCATGCTCCGGAGAGGCATAGCTATTGTGATGTAAGTAAGTTCCCAGTGTAGACCAGGCCCCAGAAAAGGCAGAAGTGTTAAAGACGCCATGAAGTCCAGTAGGAGTTTTGCTATTGGTTTTACACAGAAGATGCTCAGATACTATGGGGAGGGGAGGCAATATAAAATCCTAACATAAATTAGATAGATAAATGACACAGGTCATTGACAAAGCCAAGATTAGAATTCAGGATTCCCTGATTCCAAGACTTGTTCTCATTCCTCCAGACTGCACTGACTTCTATCTCTCAGTTAGACTGGTTTCATTCTGTTAAAAGAGTTAAATCACTGACATAAACAGTGGCAATTTTCAAGCTTGCTTTTTATCCTAATGAGTGAACTGCAGTGAGTTTGCAGCTCTTCCAGGTAAAATTAAAGGATTGTTTGTCTGAGTTTCATTCTCTGTTAAGCTTACATCCTTTCTAATCAGGACATAATGTACAAAGTACAACCACAAGTCTATGCAAGTGCTCTTTTGATGACTGCATGTTGTTGTCCTCAGGTATTCAAAGGGTTTAGTGCAGTTTGTTCATTCAGTAATACCTACTCCTTCCTTTCTGCAAAGCTAGAAAATGTTCTTACACAGGAGTTTATCAACAACACTTTGGGTTGCTTTTTTAAAATTAAGAAAAGTCAGCTTAATAATCATAATGCTCTTATGTCTTCTTACTTTGTACAGAAAATCATAGAGAATCTTATTCAGTGAGTTTCTGAGATGCTTCAATTCCCTTTGAGGTGAATAGGAATTCATGGAGCTCAGCAACTTTCAGGATCAGGTTCATAGTTCTCAAAAATACAGAGGGTCTGCTTCTCCACTATCTTGCACCTTATGTGTGCAAGGAGTGTGCAAAATGGTACCAAATCAGAATGATAGCATTTCATAACCACTTTTTACAGGTGTAAATTACTACACAAGATTCAAGATAATGGAGAATCAGACACAAAATCTAGTTAAGAATTCAAAATGCCTTGGGCCAAATTCTGCCCTTGAGGGCATGATACATAGGTTTTGAACTTGGTTCTGTAAGATTCATGGGTGCATCTACACTCCAACCCCCTATGCAGCAGTCTGCTAACATGGGTTTACCTAGGACCCATGATGCCCAGCTCCAGTTTGAGGCTCTGTCCCAGTCCTATTGGGAGAGTCCCATTAGCTCTACTTAAGCCAGTAGCAGGAACAGGAAGCTGTCTGAATCACTGGGCCTCTCCCTGTTCTGGACTGTGTGCCTTGTGCATCCCACTCCCATGGCTTGATTTCCTGGTATTTTGACCCAGTGTGACTTTTGGTATCTGATTTATGGTTCTGATCTCCTGCCTCTGACCCCCTGGTATCCTGACCCGGCTTGACTCCAGTTCCTGACTCATGGTTCTCATCTCAAGTGTATCTCCTGCTTCTGATCTCCTGGTACCTGACCAGGGATTTCCCTACACCCCCCATCCCCTAGTGGGGGTGTATACCCCCCCTGAATTTCCCCAACACCCCCCCAAGTGGTTAACTGGTTACATGCAGTGTTGCCAATTTAGTCATTGGTTGGAAATTTGAATTGAAATTGAAACATTAATACACACCTTAGAAGCAGATACAGTGTATGATAAAATACTTGTACCTGAAAAAGTATAATAGGTTTGAAAAGTATGAACAAAGACTAGCTTCTTCACACAGGTATTGTTTTTTCTGACAATGTTGACGCATTCGTTTCGGCAATGTTGGCCAACCTTATAATTTCAAATAATGATTTTTCAGCAAGGTCTGAATGAGCTCTCTGCTGCCAGCTAGTGATGAGCCAGGGGTTGGAGGAAGGCTTCAGGACCAGGCTGTATTTAAATCAACTTACCTACTCTGCCTAGGTATCCAGCAGACAGAGCTGTGCTGCCCAAGTGATCAATTTTGGCTGGTGTTGGGTTATAAATCACTTTAGTATTGAATGTGGCGGTCATGAAATGTTATCCTTATTGTATGAGTAAAGGGCAGCAGAACTATACTTAGCCTACCTGATTGAGGGGGTCACCCTCAGTGCTTAATTTTTGCCAGGGCTGAGCCCCGGCACCTCTAGACTTGGCAGTTCATAGCCCTGGGACCTCTGGGCTTGCCACATCACTTATGAAAGTAAAAAACTTTCTTGAGCCCCAACACCTCTTTCATTACAAATTAAGTACTGGTCACTCTCAACTGAACTGCACTCGCTAAGTCAGGGGTTTGGATGGCAGATCCCAGTGGATGGGGAGGGTGACAGGGGTTTCACTTGGTGGTGTGGGCTGTGCTGACCCAGCTGACTCTTGACTCCTGTCTTATGAGTGTGGATTCTGGCTCTCACTACTAAGTCTGGCTGCCCATGACCTGGCCATGACTGCTCGTTTGGACTACAATAACCCTGCAGGACAGAGCCCAGTGTAAGAAGGATGGACCCAGCAGCATCACTACAGCCACCATAACCATTGGATTCACTCAAATGGGCCCTCTTCCTCCAGGCAGATAATCAAGTGCTGTAGGCCAAGTTGTGCAGCTGATTGGGAAAACCAGCAGCTGCAGGAACAAGTGAGGCAGCTCAGTGCTGAGAATACAATCCTGTGAACACAGGCTACAGTGCCTTGCCCCAAACAGGGGTCTGCAATATCCTTGCCTGAAGAGTTTGACAGGAAGTACAGGCACTTCTGGGGCTTCATGAACCAACACCGCCTTCAGTTTCTGATGTGTCTCAAAATCTGTGCCTCTGATCAGTTCAAGGTGGCCTTGGTAGTTAGCCTGCTGACGGTCAATACATTAGACTAAGTCTCACCCCAGCTGGAAGGCCATAGCCCAGTACTGTAGAACTGAGATGCCTTTCTCCAGTCAATATTAACCATCTTTGATGACCTGCACTGAGCCTGAATGGCCAATGCCACCCTGAGGAGACAGGCACAGTGGCCTCCTATAGGCACACTTCTGCTGCTGGCCCACATAGAGATGCCTACGGGCCTAGACACACTTGTGGATCTTGCTGCTCTGATCGACTGCGAGAACAAAGAGAGGAGAAAATAGGTTCCATGCAGTCCTTCTACCATGACCTCACCTTCTGTATCACCTGCTCCTATACAAGCCAATCTGGTTTATCAGTGGCTCACTCCTGAAGAAAAAGAACAGTGCCATCAGCACCCTTGTGCTTCTACTGCAGCAAACCTGGCCAGGCTGTTTTGGCCTACCTAATATGAACACCAAAGACCTTCGAGAAACAATCTGGTCCAGACATGGTGGGGGGGAACCAACTTGATGCTTGAGAAAATAGAATTTCCCCGTACTGTAGTCCTCATTGAGACATACCCTGAGCCCCACCTAGGAGCTGGTGTCCATCCTGGTGACATTTGCAGGTGTCTATCCAGCAGTGCATCTCGGGGGGGGCCCTGACAGATTCCCCACCAACAAACCCACATCAATTCAGGAACAGTGGACAATTTTATGGATGCAGCTAAAGCTCAGGCCCTACAGATTCCCCTGCAACACAAGGCCAAGATTGACATGGTTGAAACTATTGATGGCTCCTCATTGTCTTTGGGTCTGGTTATGGAGGAGACTGTCTCCCTGGTGGTCATTATTCAGGGACACAGGAATAATACAATTTGGTGTGATCCATTCCCTGCATTTTCTCTGGATCCTTGGCATCTCCTGGCTAGCCCTTCATGATCCCCTCATTTATTGAGAAGAACAGAAGGCCACTTGCCCATCAGAATTATGCCAACCTCTAGAAACCCCATCTCAGTCCTAGAAGGCCATTTCCCTAGTCTTTATGGTGGACCTACCAGAATCCCCACAGTGAAAACTGCCCAGGTCTGGATAAATAATGTGATCCACCTTTATGGCTTTCTAGATCATGCAACCTCTGACTAGGGGCCCCAGTTTACTGCCCACTTCAGGTATGACACCCTACATCTATTAGGGTTCCATGCACACCTGTCTTCTGCCTACCATCCTCAGTCAAATGGCCAAATGGAAAGAATCAGCCAGATCCTAGAAAAAATTTTATGGTGATACACTAACCATCACCGGGATGGCTGGTCTTCACTTCACTGAGTTCTCATATACTAATGCAGACCATGCATCCACAGGCCACAGTCCGTTCTTTGTCAACTATGGGTACTATCCCCCCGATTTCACTCACAACTATCCAACCTCCTTCCCTCCAACCCATTGGCCTCAGATCTAGTACAATACATCCATCACATCCAAGAGGAGGTGAAGGGACACCCTGAGAAGGCAAAAGAGGACTACAAAAAGCATGCAGATAAACATAGACAATAAGGCCCCACCTACACCGCAGGACAAAAGATATAGCTTTCTACAGAACACCTCCACATGGACAGACCTTCTTGGAAACTAGACCACCATTTCCTTGGCTTGTACCAGATTCAGCAACAAATCAACCTGGTCACCTTTGAGCTCCAGGTCCCTTGATCCCTTAGAGTCCACCCCAGACTCCATGTCTCACTTCTAAAACCCTATGCTGAGAACACATTTCCCCATAAAGTCCAATCACCACCACTACCAGTGCAAGTACAAGGTCAGGATGAATATATTATCCAAAAAGTCCTCAGTTCTAAGATCAAGCAGGGCAAATTACAGTACCTAATTGACTGGGAACGTCCCAGACGAACACACTTGGGAGCCAGCTGAAAACATTCACACTCTCACTACTATGAGAAACCTGGATCTACATGACCCAGAAGGCACTAGTAGGGGAGTAAGGGTGCTGTCATGACCCATGAGTCTCAAAATTGGGACCATAGGAACAGCCACACTCCAATCCTCCATATGGCAGCCTGCTGACAACTGCTTATCTAGGACCCATGAAGCTGAGCCCCAGTTTGAGGCTCTGCACCCTGAGGTCCTATTGGTGGTGACCCAGAACAGCTGATTGGCCCACTGGCCATACTTAAGCCAGCAGCAGGAACAGGAAGCTGTCTGAACAACAGGGCTCCTTCCTGTTCTGGAGTGAGTGTCTTCCGGCTCCGGCTCGATTTCCTGGCATCCTGATCAGGTGTGATTCCTGGCATCTGATTCATGGTTCTAATCTTTAGTTTGTCTCCTGCCTCTGATTTCCCAGTATCCTGACCCAGCTGCTTCTTGACTCCTGTGTCATGAGTGTTGACTCTGGCTCAGACCACTAGATCTGACTGCCCATGACCCAGTTCTAACACGTGCGTATTCTGAGTTTACACTAGTCTAAAGTCAATTCAGTTTCTTCAGATTTACACCCATGTAACAGAAGAATTTGGCTGCTAATCACTGAATTTCATAAAATTGACCAACTATGAATTTTAAAGGAAAAACTGTCATAATCTCACTCATTTAGTCCAACCCTTCTGACAAGTGAGAAAGGTTCTACAATATTCTCTCCATAAACTCATCTAGCCTTGCCTTAAATATTGCAGGATTCCTTCAGGCTCTTCAATTAAAATTGCCCCACCCTCTGTGAACTTTAATGCGTTGCCCTTCCCAGAATACAAGTTGATCTTGTACTGAAAATGTAGTGTCCTGGTCTAGGGGAGGGGTTGATTTATATGGAGCTTTATTAAAATGCATTTATAGCCACTGTAAGAAATTGTTCACTCAGTATGTTTAGATTTTGATATGGAAGAATAGATTGTATGTTTCAGAACAACATGTTTCTGAATCTGGGGATACTGCTGACAGTGATCCATAGCTGTCAGTCTATGAAAATGTAACCAAATTTTACAAGAAGTTCAAGACCATCTCATTCTGTTTTTTATCTTCATTTTAAACTTTGTACTGTGAAAAGTCAAAGGCATGTTCCACGCTGCTTGGGCAGATTCTCTAGAGAAGTGGTTCTCAACCTATGTACCATAGGGGGCCACATATGCAGCTCTCTGTGTTATGTGGGCCACATCCACACAATATATATATACACACATGGGCTGCAGCTGTGCTGATTTGACTGCAAGCAGCCTGTGGCCTGCGAGTTGAGAACCACTGCTCTAGAGGGAGGGTCACTAACCATTGCTTTTTCTAGAAAAAGAACTCCCTCTCTAACAGTCATACATATTTTTTACCCTCTGGTTCAAGCAAGCCTTCAAGCTTTGAGGGTGCTTAAAGTCTGATTATAGCCAGAAAAAATACCTTTTAAAAATATTTTCCTGAAATTTACTGTTTGAAATGAATGTGTTTATCAGCATATTTAACAAATAACCAGCTCTGTAAACAAAAGTCCTTTTGTATAAAAACAGGTCAGCAGAGGCAGCATCAATGCAAGCTTCTATACACTGGCCCCAGCAATGTTCCTCAAATTTGCTGTCAAGGGGACACTTAGAATTAGAGCAGTAACACAAATCTAAAATGAGTCCTTTCAGCATTGAATGGAGTTACAGAGTGCCACAAAGTAATCATAACACGACCTTTTTACTTTGCATTGTGATGTTTGTTTCATGTCCTTGTGTCAGCATGACTCAGCATCATCATATACTGAGAAAACATCAAGGTGAGAACAATTCGAAGTAATGCTAGGATGCCACGCCAGGCTATAATTATTTTGCATTTATCTTTAATCTATTTGATGCTATCTTCCCATTCCTCCTCTTTCAGCTACTGGGGGACCATCTCTCTCTCTCTCTCATTTATCTCTCTCTCTTGCTTTTCCTGCTACTCAGAGGGGATAGGAGGGGTCCTGGTTACTCTGGTGATTGGCACTTCCCCTACAACCTCACAAGAAAATGTATAGTAGAGGGGTTTTGATCCTACCCAGGGAATCCTTGAGAGCCGCATGCAGGGCCTCAAAGAAACACGTGTGGCTTTATAGCTGTGAGTTGTATCTCACTGAATTACAGGGTAGTGCAGTCACTATGCTCATTCAGTCCTTGATCTTTCAAACATTGCCAACAAATAATGACAGGTTTCAGAGTAACAGCCGTGTTAGTCTGTATTCGCAAAAAGAAAAGGAGTATTTGTGGCACCTTAGAGACTAACCAATTTATTTGAGCATAAGCTTTTCATGATGCACAAGTACTCCTTTTCTTATTGCCAACAAAGGAAGCCAGGCAATCATAGTGCTAGTCTTCATCTCGTAGACATTGGATGGAGCCCAGTCACCAACTTCATAAAGACAGCCAAAGAGCAATCAGTTAGCAATGGCTTTCAGTCACTACCAGACTGGGACAGATTCTAACCAGTGAACTGAAGGTGAAAGGCTCTGTATCTTAAGACCAACTTCTTCTTTGGGCTTGTCTACACTGGGAAGTTTTTTTTTAATTAAACTGCCTTGCATTCACACGCAGAAATTCTTTTTTCAAATTATCTGGTGACAATGTGAATTGGAGAATCCATTTTTAAAGTGAATTCATTTCAGGATGAGTTATTTCAGAAAAAGGTTCATTTGGGCACATCTATACTTTGGATTAACTTTTCTGCCCCTGGCAGTCCTCCCACTGCTATCCCACAGTGCATTGCGTCCCACCTGGTTCAACCTGTCTGTGAGACCAGCAGCGCTACGGGGGTTGAAAAAATTGTAATGCAGGCATGTTTATGGAAACAGCATGTACAGAAAGAGGAAAAACAATATAGAAAAATACTTTGCTTCCCAGTATGAGCAATGCCCTGGGATTTTAGCTTTCTTAGCATTTAACAAGGTATATTTCCAACATGAGACATTTAACAATGCATAGAGATTATAAGGCACTCATGGCTATTATTAAGAAGCCTCTCATAATTGTTAATCCCTTGGGTTCAGAACTACTGTATGTGTCTATTTTGAAGGGCGCTTTGTGCTGATCTGTGGGTGTTATAAAAGGTAATTTAAGTCAGAGATAGTGCTCTATTTTGGCACAAACATTGCAAGGTGGTGCAGCTTTCTCGGGGCTGCCCGTACAAGCAGCACTGCCTTTCCAGTCCTGGATCTCCTTCTGGTGAATAACATCACTGAACCTCTTGCTGGTTTGCCCACGGCCATTTCAAACAAGAGCCGCCTTCTCTGCCTCTTGGTGACCCCCTCAGCGTAACATCCTCCAAAGTAAGGGCAGCCTGAAGAGGTGCACTTGCAATTACTAACTTGTCCCTGCTTTCCCAAACCCTTCCAGCCCACCACAAACTCAGGCTTGGCACACGGGTCCTATACAAAAGGGAGGTAAGCAGTAAAGTACCTCCAAGTTCACCCAAGAATTGCAAGAAGCTTCTCATTTCTTTCTTTCTGAAGCAACATTTTGTCCTTGTCTCTATGACAACAATGATTGGTATAATTACTTCTGTTTCTCACCTTCCCCAGTTCCTGCACCTGAAGCATTGGTGCATGATCATCAAAGATTGGTGCATGATCATCCTCTGGAAGTTTGACAAACCTGTGGGTGAAGAAAAAGAGGACAAGGGAGGAACTGTTTTCATGTCTGTATTCCAGAAGAAGACAGAAGAGTGAAGGGGAAGCTCTTTTTGCACAGAGAGACCACAGAAAATTGACAAGGGAGAGTATGGAGAAAGATAGCAACATGCAGTAACAGCTGCTGAAGTTGATACAGAAGCAGACAGTCCTGCTGCAGAACATTTTGGTACAATGTTACCATCACACCCTCATGCCAAGCCCAACCCTGCCATCACCTCCTAAAAAACTGGAGCCACCTTCACTCCTATAACTATGAGTGCTTGTTTCTTCCCTCACCATTTGTAATGGGGTGCATAGACCCCCACACTTCAGCTGCCAGGAAAGATTTAATAGCTGGATCTATTACTTCTCCAGCTGCGACCAAGTGACCAATTAGCAACAGTTGGCATAAAAGGCTGCAGGTCTGGCAGAAGGATGGTCACAACCTCGCAGGGTCCTAGAGTTCAGGCGGCAGCCTGAGCCAAAATGTCCACACTACAATTAAACAGCCCCTTAGCCTGATTCCTGAGAGCCTGAGCCAGCTGGCATGGGCTAATCATGGATTTTTAATTGCACTGTAGACATACCCTAAGTGACCTGGCCGGATGGCTGAGTCACAAGAAGGCACAGACCACTCTTTGGTCCAAGGTGCTGTTGGCAGAACATAATTGAGATAGAGGAGGTCTACACTATGTCCAGCCATGAGGAGGCACACCGACCACTGACTGAAGTTCTGACACCCTCCTACATCCCAAGCCTAGAGCAGCAATCAGAAGCCCTGCACCTACACGCATTTGTGACCAGGACAGCACAAATGTGTGCACTTAGCACTTTAGGCATGTGTG
The DNA here is from genome assembly GCF_965152275.1 of Natator depressus. Lineage (NCBI taxonomy): Eukaryota > Metazoa > Chordata > Testudines > Cheloniidae > Natator > Natator depressus. Next base: position 131,426,428 of record NC_134236.1, read on the forward strand.
CCACATCTGCACTATGTTCCATAAAGGTTGCACTATTCTTTGAGATGATTTATATTCCGCAAGTCTAACTTTGTGTTATGTTCAGTGAAAGTTTTAACTGCACGACTTTACATTCACTATATTATTGATAGAGGTTCAATACAATTTCATCCAATCACATGTGCTAGACACATAACAAAATGTCCTTTCATTAAATCACTGTGCAAAGCATAACTAAATTGCATTTCATCACATTTTACAGACACACTAATGAAATCCTTACATAATGCATAATAAAATTTCATTTTAGCTTCTAGCTTCCAAGTGGAAGCACAGGGCATTCCTGATGGTTTGCTGCAGTCTGCAGAGGCAGCCTCTCTGCTGGCTGCTCATAACATTCCCAAAGACTGCACCTCTGCTTCCCACCCATCAGGGAGGCTCTCTCCCTTACTCTCATATTTGTTGTGCAAAATACAACAAGCAGCTGTTGCTCAACAGCCTCCAGTCTTGCCATCAGGCACCTCTGTCTTTTTTCAGCCTTCCAAATGGACTTACTACTGTCACTCTGCCACTCCTCAGGGTATAGTTAAACAGTTCCTGTCTAAGTGGCCAGTAAAAGGCTTTGTAAGCCAAAACAGAGAATAAACTGCATCTCCAAGAATGACTGGGTTAATCACAACACCCTTAATGCCCATAATAGTCCTGGAAGAAAAAGTTCCCTTTTTCACTGGAGAAAACAGGCCCAAGTTGCTAAAGATCACTCCATATTAATATTGGTGAACCTGCCATGGTATCAACCAGGCCTTGGAGCTCCATGTAGAAATACCCTTTTCTGTCGATGAACCCCAAGGCCTGGTTTGGGGGGGCAAAGAATAGGTATGTGAGTCCCATCAGTGGCCACAGTACAACTTGAGAATCCAAACCATGCAAATTCATCAGTAACCTCCTGTGCATTGCCAACCTTTGTGATCTGAGGCAGCAGCACTCTCTTGATAGCAGCGTGCACCCACATGACAACAGCCCAACATTTGATCTGCTTGGCTATTGATCAGTAGCACTTTGGGGTGGCAAGCTTGCAGATGGTGATAACCACATGCTTCTCCACTCGAAGGGGAATTTTCATGTTGGTGTGCAGCTCTGCGGTGAGCTCTGCACAGATTTCTAGGAAAGTGCCCTTTGTCATCATGAAATTCAGCTGCCATTGCTGATCATCCCAGGTCTGCATCTCTCTCCTTTTCCCACCAGTTACTGCTAATTTCCTGAGCCCAGAAATTGCACTTCACCAAGTGAAGCTGCTCCAGAAAAAGTTCATCCACCAGTAGCTGGATAACTTCATCCTCATCCTCCATCCAAATCAGCATGGCAGCTGACTCCCACACCTAAACCCATCCAGCTCTGTGACTGCAAATATAAGTACAGCAGGGTCTATATATTAACAATGGTAAGATCACGGCTTGCAGTAATGTGTTCTCTCTCTGCTGTCTGACAGCAGTTTGAAAATGGCACAGGTTTGCAAGAGACAGATGAATGGGAATCTGCTCGTTTGACCCCAAATCCCAGAACTCTGGGCTTCTGGTAGGTATCCCACAATGACCAGCAAGAAAAAAATCCCAGAATGCACAGAGCCCAGCAACAGGACATTGCACCATGGATATCTGCCCCGTATGTGGTGTGCTTATTTTGAAAAAAAAAAAAAAGTGTTGTGTGGATGCACTGATTTGAGGGGAAGTAGGTTAAAGCCAGCCCTGCATGTATTTCATAGAATCATAGAAGATTAGGGTTGGAAGAGACCTCAGGAGGTCATCTAGTCCAACCCCCTGCTCAAAGCAGGACCAATCCCCAATTTTTGCCCCAGATCCCTAAATGGCACCCTCAAGGTAGTAGTGAGGACCTCATAGAAGAAATGGTTGTAGGGGATAATCTTGGCTCAAGTGATCATGAGCTAATTCCGTTCAAACTGAACAGAAGAATTAACAAAAATAAATCTGCAACTAGGGTTTTTGTTGCTAAAATACCTGTAGAAACCCTTCTTGTTACCCTTTACATCCCTTGCTAGCTGCAACTTCAATTTTGCTTTGGCCTTTCTGCTTATACCCCTGCATGCTCAAGCAATATTTTTATACTTCTCCTTAGTCATCTGTCCAAGTTTCCACTTCTTGTAGGCTTCCTTTCTGTGTTTAAGCTCACCGAAGATTTCTCTGTTAAGCCAAGCTGGTCACCTGCCATATTTGCTATTCTTTCTGCACATTGGGATAGTTTGTTCCTGAACACTCAATAAGGCTTCTTTAAAATACAGCCTGCTCTCCTGGACTCCTTTCCCCCTCATATTAGCCTCACAGGAGATCCTCCCCATCAGGTCCCTGAGGGAGTCAAAGTCTGCTTTTCTGAAGTCCAGGGTCTGCATTCTGCTGCTCTCCTTTCTTCCTTTTGTCAGGATCCTGAACTTGACCATCTCATGGTCACTGCTTCCTTGGTTGCCACCCACTTCTACTTCCCCTACCAATTCTTCCATGTTCGTGAGCAGCAGGTCAAGAGGAGCACAGCCCCTAATTGGTTCCTCCAGCACTTGCACCAGGAAGTTGTCCCCAACACTCTCCAAAAACTTCCTGATTATCTGAGCACTGCTTTATTGCTCTCCCAGCAGATGTCAGGGTGATTGAAGTCCCCTATTTGAAGGGAGGTAGGTTAAAAACCGGAATTGAGGTTCACTTATTTCTGATTAGTAAATTCACAAATGTTTATACGCAAAAACATATTCCAAAAAAATTTCCCCATGTAGACAAACCCTTAGCGTTCCATATTCTTCCTCAATAGTTTTCATACCACTTTTAGGGCCTAATCTTGCTCCCATCAGAGAAAGTGGGAGTTCTTCCATGGGGTGCATAACCAGGTCTTTAATTAGTAATCCTGCCAGGTGCTGATCATCTCCTGTGAAATAGCAAACCTTCAGTTCCCAGGAAGTCAATGAGAGAGGAACATGCTCAGCACCATCCCGAAGACTGATGCAGAAGCTCCTTGAGAGTATATAATGTACAAACAGAAGTCAGTGGGAACTGAGAGCTTCTCTAAGAAGGCACTTGGCAACCTGCGGAATTGAGCGTTTGATGAGGACTTGATTTTGTAGCATTTTATGCAGACATCTCAAGTTGCTGTACACAATAATTTAATTAATGCTGTTTCAAAGACACAGTCTCTTTTTAAACCTTGGCAGTCTATAAGACGGTTAGAGGGTTAATTCCCAAATGATTTTTTTTCAATGTCAGATCATAATGATGACTTTTATCGTGAACAATACTGCAAGAGCAGGGGGTTCCCACTCCACCCCATCCAAAGCTCTGGAGAGGAATTAAAAAGCAATTAAGGAAATGGTGGAGACTCTCCTCTGCTAGAGGAGCTAGAATCTTTGGAAGAATGCACAGTTCTTTTCTCTTTTTTTCTGTTGGTCAACTAATCAATTGTAATTTATCTCCTTTTACATTCTTCACATCTAGTGAGGACAGTCTTCTACCATAAGTAATATAAATTCCAAGACAAGAAAGATCTTAACACTTATGGCTATGAAAGGGGAAACTTGTCTGTGTGTTTCAGTAATCTAGGAGAGGAAGGAAAAGACGATAGTCAGAGTTTTTGTACTGATAAACCTAACTAAGGAATTTGTTATTTCTCAGTAAATGTAGGTCTCATGATGGGCCAACTTCTCGACAAGAATGGGAGTGAACTTAGTTTTGCTTGTTTGTTGGGTGAGCAGTGGTCTTTCCCTTCTTTCTTGGAAAATGGAATTACAATATCATTTATGTAATGCTGCAAGTGTGTACAATGCTTTGTAAAAACAAACCAGACACAATATTTACCCTTAAGAGCTTACAAATGAAAATAGAGAACCCTTGCCACAGTACTTCTTGTTGTTTTATTTATAGGAAATTTAAAGTGTTTTTTAAAGCCCAGTTGACACTAGGTATTAAGTCTTAGGGTTTGGCTATATAGGAAAGTTTTACCACTTATATTAGAGGGTTGCACACTTTGTTGCTTCTGTTGGCCAAGCTCATTGCACACTCCAGGGGCTCCATATGTTTCTCCATTCTCTCCCCCACCCTCGCCGACAAGCTCCCTATGTGCTGCCCTTCCATCCCCCTCCACTGTAAGGACTCCCTTCAGCCCCTCCACATGCTCACCAATGTCAGGGGATCTGTGTGGCCCTCCATTCTCCCTTTCCCCACTCCAGGATCCCCCATTCTTCCCCCCTTACCAGGTGTTCTGAGTCCCCCTATTTCCCCCACAAGCCAGAGGTCTGTGTATGCCCCACGTCCTCCTACCCCCTACCATTGTCCTCAATTTTCCCGTTCATGTCAGGGGCCTGTGTGCTCCCCCTTTCCCTATACCCCCCATGCAAGGGTCCCTTATTCCCCCCACCATGCCAGTGTCTCTGTGTGTGCCCCCATTCCCTTACACCACCTTCTCATTTCTTTCATTCTGACTGGGAGAGAATCTTTCAGGTTGTCAACATTTTAAACTGTACTGGGCTGGGAAGATCAGCAGTATAGCTAAAATGCGGGGGGGGGGGGTGTTATGCTGGAATGTGATAATGGCTGCCTGCCATCAACTGGTTCTTTGATCTATAGTTAATTACAGAGGTGGTAGAAACTGCTGGCTCTGCTAGCCAAATGCAAGTGGCTTTGTGTGTCCTCCATTTACCCCTCCTGTTTTTTTCAATGTAGTGCACCAAAATCAATAAGGTTCTGGCAATTGATGCCTATAACATTTCCTGAAATTTTGGAATTGATTGGATGAGGTGTTCAAAAGTTATTACATTACAGACAGAGAAATGCATTGAATTAAGTGTAAGTACTCACTTCTCTCAGCCGACCAGTATAACCCCTGTGTGGACACTCTTATTCCAGTATAAAAGTGACTGTGATGGGGTGGATCAGCCCTGAACTGGTATGGCGGGGGTTAATCCTTCCCTCCTAGCAAAGGAATCCCCACCCCTGGGACTCTGCCGAGCATGGTCCACCTGGAAGTCAGGTATAAAAGCCTGCAGAGCTGCTCAGTCAAGGGGAACCACTGGAGGGGAAGGAGGCTTGTTGCTCTGTCCAGCAGAAGAGAGACCTGCACCCCAGGATGCAGAGGCCAGACATGCCCAGATGTGCTGCAGAGGGGAAGCAGAGGATGCCGCAGATCTGGCTGAATCTGAGGAATGGGTAGGAAGTGACCCAGGAAGGCCTTAAAGGGGAAAGGTGTTGAGACCGTTCTGGCCAGCGTGTTTCGGGAGGATTCCCGGCGGACCACTGGTGAGGAGAACTCGCCACCAATAGGGCCCTGGGTTGGGACCAGGTGGAGGGGGTGGGCCCAGGTCCCCCTACCTCAGCCACTCACCTTTGAGAGGGGGTGGCCCATCCAGTGAGTTAGTTGGACTCTGGCCGCTAGGCCACATTATCCCATCAGGGGAGGGGAACTAGATGGACTCTGGCCATTGGGCTGTACCACCCTAGTGGTGCATTGTATGGACCCTGGCCACTAGGCCGCATTACCCCACTAGGGAAGTGGAAGTAGAAGGACTCTGGCCATTGGGTCACACTGTGCTAATTACAGAGGGATTTAGAACACAGACTTGGGAGTTGAGAGGCGGTGTTACCCCCCGTCCCCTTGACTGACAGGGCCAACCAGGTACCAACACTGCCACAGTGACTTTTTTGAGTTTAGTTTAAGCCTGTTCCTAAGCTAAATTTTTAAAAAAAGACGCTCACTTTAATAAGTGTCCACATGGGGGTTATACCAGTATAACTATAGTGATTAAAATTCATACCTTAAGTTTCACAGAAATCCCTTTCCTATATCTACACAAGGCTTAAATCCACATTAGCAGTTTCATTTTTTTCATCAGATGTTCAGAAAGATCCAATGCTGACACTGGTTGTCAGCAACTGGTCAGTTTCCCAGTGCATATGGGGTTTAAATGAAGGCGAGTGTGCTCTTGAAGAAACCTAATAACATTGTTCAGGTAAAACAGTATGCCATCAGAAAGGTTCCAGCACAAGAGAGGAGCACTTCTAAAGTGGTGCCTAAATGTTAGGCCCCCGAAAGAGGAGACTGGAAAGGGAAGCTTGCAAATATATACACATTAAATGGCAAAAACGTCATTAATGCAGAGTTAAGGTTTCCCTGTGAGGGCTCATGCCCTTCCGGAATGCCGAATGCAGCAAAACTCAAACTTGTGAAAAACAGAGTTAAGATCTGTCTCTCTCCTTCCCCAGCCCCCACCCCACAATTCCCCACTTTAATAACCTTCCCACCAAAATTTCAGCTCCCACATCATTAACTGGTATATTAACAGGGAAGGAGTTGCTTGCTGTTTCCTGCCCTATGATGGTGCAAACACATATCACAGGTTACTAGAGGGCCACACGCTACCTTGGTTATGTAGCCCAAGCTGTACACTGACTGAACTGGGTCCTCCCTATGACGACTGCTGATCTAACCCCAACTGAGCCTGGGCTTCTTCCCTTAGTAGCCTGCTTCAGCCCAGCTTCCTTCCCGCCTCCTCCCAGCCATGCCCCAGGTCCACCCCGTCCCATCCCTGAATCCCTCCTCTAAACCAGCAAATATTCTGCTGTACTCAATTACACTTCTCCAAAATTAATAAACACTGACAGAGGCAAATATTTCCCAAATGTTTACAGTACATTGTCAGATTTCTGCTCAGAGGGGTTTCAAACTTCAAAGCTGCAAGCTCAGAGAAATGTTAAGTGGCCCACTCATCTCAATGAGATGTCCTCGGCTGAAAGAGAATACCTCATGGAGATGACTATAACCTGAAACATCAGCTCTGGGGCATTAGCCTGAATACAGCCTGAAACATCAACTTTGTTCCATTCACAGCCCTGTGTGTTCCTTCCCACCCTGCCCAGTGCTGAAAAGTTTCTGATATGTGTCAAGCATACCTATTCTCAGCTCCTTACCCCTTAGCATCCCTCCCCCTCACATAAGCTCCACAGCCCCTCTCATGTCTCCGATAACTAGGTGTCTACCAAATTCTCGGCCATGAAAAATGCATCACAGACCATGAAATCTGGTCTCCCTCCGTGAAAACTGGTCTTTTATGTGCTTTTACCCTATCCTATACAGATTTAATGGGGGAGACCAGCGTTTCTCAAACTGAGATTCCTGACCCAAAAGGGATTTTCAGGGGGGTTGCAAGGTTATTTTAGGGGGGTCACCGTATTGCCACCCTTACTTCTGGATGGCAATATCGTACCATGCCACCCTTACTTCTGCACTTCTGTCTTCAGAGCTGGGCGGCCGGAGGGGGGTGGCTGCTGACTGAGGGCCCAGCTCTGAAGGCAGCAGCGCAGAAGTAAGGGTGGCAATACCATACAATGCCATCCTTATTTCTGTGCTACTGCTGGCAGTGGCTCTGCCTTCAGAGCTGGGCTCCCGGCTACTAGCCGCTGCCTTCGGCTGCCCAGTCTAGAGGCAGCGCTGCCACCAGCAGCAGCTCAGAAATAAGGGTAGCACTACCACAACCACCCCCTACAATATCATTGTGACACTTCACAACTCCTTTTTGGGTCAGGACTCCTACAATTACAACACCATGAAATTTCAGATATAAATATCTGAAATCATGAGATTACAATTTTTAAAATCCTATGACTGTGAAATTGACCAAAATGGACTGTGAATTTGGTAGGGCCCTACTTATAACCCATCCCCCTGATCTCAAAGCAGTCCCAAGACCCTCTCACCTCATTCCCCATCCTCTCTTCACCTCCTAAGAGTCCCCTCCCCTGCCAGGAAGCATTCACATGTCTATTTTTAAACAAAAATATAATAATAGAATCATGAGGTTAGAAGGGACCACAAGGGTCATCTAGTCTAGAAATTGCATTTCTACTCATCCACCCAATAAAATAACAAAAAACTGACAGGTTTTAGCAAAATGCTGTTTAACCCTGTGTGGGACTCAAGTTGACATTGGTATTCAAAGGCCTACTGTGTCTCTCCTTGAGCTAACCAGCAAATGTGAAACTTTAAAAACAAACAAATAACAATATGTTAATTCCTCAGTCCATGCATGATCAGTGTAATCTATGACAGTGGTTCTCAACCAGGGGTCTGGGGCAAGCAGGTTTCAGGGGGGCTGCCAAGCAGGGCTGGCATTAGACTTGCTGAGGCGCAGGGCAGAAAGCCAAAGCCCCACCACATGGCACTGAAGCCCAGGGCTCTGAGGCCTGCCACCTGGGGCTGAAGCTGAAGCCTGAGCAACTTAGCTTCACAGGACCCTCTGTGGCCTGGGGCCCCAGGCAATTGCCCAGTTTGCTACCCCCTAACAAAAGTCCTGGCTTTTATACACCGAAAAACAGTTGTTGTGGCACAGGTGGACCATGGAGTTTTTATAGCATGTTGGGGGGGTCTCAGAAAGTAAACGGTTGAGAACCCCTGATCATGAAAGGCTCTTGAGTTTATTCTAATGCTTATCTAGAGAAGCAAACTCTTGTCTTTTTGAAAGAGTATTTTAATTTCATTTCCCCCAAAGGGCTGGTGTGTGCAAGGCACTCTGTTGGGGTAACCCTTGCTTTTTGGAAACTCTAGTGTGATTATTTGAGCCCTGGTTTGATCTCTCTGTTAGCAAATAGGTTGCCAAAATCTGTCAACTTTAAGAAAAGCTGTTGGGGGTGGGATGGGGGCTGTATCTTGGTAACTACTTGGTCAAATAGCCCCAAATTTGGATCATTAACAGAACCATGCACCCCCCCTGAGACATACCAAATTTCAAGGCAATACAAGTAGCCATGTAGATTTAAGAGCAATTATAAGAGTTAAGCTTTAAATAAAAAGGTAAATAAATAAATATAACATAAAAAAATAAAAATAAAAAGTTTTAACCTTAACTATAGGAGAGTGAATCTGGATTTTTAACACTTTGGGATTGCTCTGAGAGCTGGAAGGTGTGGTTTATAGCTGTAATTAGGGTTGGGTGGTTTCTGAATCCAACATGTTTAGTCCTCATCAGAACTAACTATTGTCCCAGAGACAAGATGTAGTCATTGGTGATAAAAGAAATAGGTTTTCATTTCAATATACTGTATAAACAAAAAACAGGTCAGGCAGCAATTTACACTCTCTTCATCTACCCACTCTGCAGTGAAAGATGATAGCGTTATCTTTTCGGGAGGATTTCACTTTTATTTTCTTTCTTTCAGTGTGCTCTCATTTTCTCCAGGGCACTGGTGGTTTTTTCAACTGGTTTTTGTCTCTAATGCCACTGTGCTTCTTAGAAACTCTCTTTAAAAACAGATTTTTTAAAGGGTTTCGCTGAGCAGTTTCATCCCCCTGAGGGCAGGACATAGTGTGATTTAAATATTTTTTTTGAAAACTTGTCAAGACTAGAGACCAACCATACCTGGCCCTTGCGTGGGTGAGAGGAGGGAGGGAGGGGTGTGGTAGTCACAAAGATCATTCCCCCCTCCTAGAAAGGGCCAGGCAGACACCTGGCCCTTGCACATGAGGTTGTGTGTATGTGGTGGAGGGGAAGGCTGGTGAGGAGGCAGGCCTGTAGTCCTGCTTTCCAGCCCCACTCTGCACCAGCCATGGACAGGGGGCACCAACACTGACCAGTCTTTAGGAACATTATTTCCTACTCCTATGGGCGGGGATGGGGAGTTACGTCTCTGACTGGAGCTGCCACAGTGTGGAGTGGCTCTGCCCTGCCTCCCAGGTCAGCCTGTGTATTAATTACATTGTGGCTCTCGGTCACTGCCTAGACCTGGAACAGGGAGGGTGTAGAGTATATAGGACAGGCGCCGATCCATCCCCACCCCTCCCTTGCTGCCTGTTCCTTCCTCCGCGCCTCTAGAAGGTTCTGCTGCTGCCGCTGCACTTTCCACCCCCATCCAACTGGCCAGCTCCAACTGTCATTCCCAACCTCCGTGGAACCTTCTGGCCCAACGTTCTGATCTTTCTCCCAGAACATTCTGGGCCAGCTTGTGCCCAGCCCCTCATGAGCATGAGGTGCTGGGGTGTGTGTGAGAGGCTGGTATCATGAACGTAGCACTCTGTCTCCAACTCCAGCACAAGCTTCTACGCACAGAGTCCCTTCAATGTACGCATCCAACGGAAACTGTCCAGGCCAGCGTACCAACAAATGGGAAATCTGACCAGACACTTAACCTGGTTCAGAATACTGAAAGCGAAACCTAGTCAATTTGACGTAGCCTAATCTCATGTAGCATCATCTGTGTTTAATATTTTGTTATGTAAATATTCTGCTCTGGGGTTCAATTCCCTGCTCTGCCACAGACTTTGGGTAAGTCCCTTATGGCTTGTCTATACAAACATTTAGTTCACAGCAAGCTGGTGTGTAAATCTACCCCTCATTAGCCCTGCACTATTAGCCAGGATGGACACAGATGGTGTCCCTAGCCTCTGTTTGCCAGAAGCTGGGAATGGGCGACACGATGGATCACTTAATGATTACCTGTTCTGTTCATTCCCTCTGGGGCACCTGGCATTGGCCACTGTCAGAAGACAGGATACTGAGCTAGATGGACCTTTGGTCTGACACAGTATGGCCGTTCTTATGTTCTGCTGCACACTAAGGCCATATCTGCACTGTTTATTAGTGTTTTATTGATATGTCAGTCAGTGTTTGGTTGAGGCAGGTCATGTTGGAATATAAGCCTGCAACTTTGAAGTTTGAAACCCACCTGGGTTGAAATCTGAGAATGAACTGTAAACATTTGAGAAAAATCTGCCTCTGTCAGTGTTTGCTTATTAGTCTTTGGTTGACGCATCAGTGTTTGGCTGACACAAGTCACGGTGGCAGAAAGCCACCGCAGTTAGTATATCACTTGTGCATGTACATACTTGGCTCCTTGCATCGACACTGCACGTACTCACCAGGAGTTGTTTTGATGCACAATGTAGCAGTAGCAGATGTAGAGTTAGTGGGGCCCTGTGTGCAGCTTCATTTTCGGGCCCCCCCCTTGGGACCCAGCCAAGAAAAAGAACATTCTCTCTTATCAGCCCCCCATTTTTCATTCTTTTTTCTTCATACTCCTCCTATATGATAAGTAATGGGAAGTAAATGAAAATAAAGTGGGGTACCTTGATTGGGGCAGGGGGTTGGGGTGCAGGAGAGGGTGTGGGGGTAGGGCTCTGGGAGGGAGTTTGGGTTCTGGGTGTGGGCTCTGGGCTGGGGCAGGGGGATGGGGTACGGGAGGAGGTCAGGGGGTGGTGCTTATCTTGGGTGGCATGACTCCCAAAGTGACTGGCACACCCCCTCCCCCCTCTGGCAGTGGCTCCTAGGCAGGGAGGGCCAGGGGGTCTCCAGACACTGCTGCCTGCAGGTGCCGCCCCCACAGTTCCTGGCCAATGGGAGCTGCAGAGACCGCACTCGGGGCGAGGGCAGCGGGCGGAGACACACGCCACGGTGCCATGCTAGCCGCTTCTGGGAGCAGCGCGGAGGGAGGGAGGCAGGCAGTGCAGGCAGCGATCCACCTTAGCCTTGTTGCTGGCACATTTCTGCGCGCCCCTTGAGAGGAGAGGGGCAGCGGGTCTCCGTGGGCTGCTCGAGGTGGGGGCAGCATGTGGAGCCACCTCCCGCCCCACCAGGGGCATGCAGAGACATGCCAGCAGCCAGCTGCTTCTGGGAGGGGCGTGGGGCCACTGGCCCGGCATGCAGGGAGCCTTTCTGCCTGAGCCCTGCTGCACCGCAGGCCGGGACTCGGGGGCAGGTTGTCAGATGAGATTTGTCCTGCATTTTGGGGGGTCCCCTGTCATTGGGGGCCCCGTGCATGTATTGTTTCATGGTAAATCCACTCCTGCAGTGTGGTGCATCATGGGGAGGTATTCCAGTGTGAAACCCACCACCATCCCGGGCACTGCCTTTTAGAAATTTTTGGCAATGCATAGTGGGGTGGAAACGAGTCATTCAGGGGTCACTGGGAACAAGGGGTCAATTTCCCAGCACGAAACTTTCTCCAGCCTGTAATGTCATCTCTATCTCATAATTTTCATGCCTTTTTTAAAAATCCCACGAACCTGTGCAGCCCTTCTTGCTGTCCACCATCTGTGACAGAAGCATGGAGCCTGCATAGCTCTGCACTGTTGTCATAAGCATTACAAGCAATCCTATGGCATTCGCAGAGCTGTAAGAAGAACTAAATCAGCAAGGAACATGACAATTTCTTGGAGGACACATTGCTGTGGGACATAATGAGAACCAGTTCAAGGTTGTTGTTGGTGTTCACGGAACTGATGCAGATGATGGAGCATTGTTTCTGAGCCTGAGAAACAAGCGGAGCCGTCCCCTCCACAGGATGGACTGGCAACTGCCCTGAGCCCCACGCTCTGGGGCGCCCCACGCTTCAGGGGGATGTGGAGTCCATGGTGACCTGGGAGTTTAGCAGGGGGCCTGGCACTGGTAGCAGCAAGTGACCTGGCCCAAGCCCGCCCCGCTCTGCCCCACCCCGCTGGCTCCCGGCGTTGTTCAGGGGAGGAGGTGGAAACCAGAAAGAGGCAGGGTGGGAGCTTGGGGGAAGCAGTGGAGTGGGGGGGCTGGGGCAGGAAGAGGCAGGGCAGGGCGGCAGCTTGGGGGAAAGGGGTGGAGTGGGGGTGGGGACAGAACATGGGCGGGAAGAGGCGGGGTGAGGGCTTGGGGGGAAGGGGTGGAGTGGGGTGGGGCCTGGGGCGCAAGGGGGTTTATCCCAGCACTTGCAATGCTGGATTGCTACCAATTAGTGGGAAATCATTTTGGAGTTGGAAAATCCACTGCGGGGGCCGTTGCCATGCAAGTGCACAGAGCCAATAATAGTCTACTGCTACACAGGAAACGTGGACTCTTGGAAATGTGCAGCACATAGTGAATCGATTTTCAGCAATGGAGTTCCTGAACTGTGGTGGAGCAATACATCACACACACAACCCTATTTTAGCACCTGCTCACCTTGCCACAGAATACATCAACAGAATAGGCGGCTTTTCTGTGGTTATGCAAGCGTTGGTGGATCACTGGGGATGCTTCACTGACATCAGTGTTAGCTGGTCAGGGAAGATGCATGATGCTTGCAGCTTAAAGAACACAGGACTGTTCAGAATGCCACAAGTCAGGGACTTTCTTTTGTAACCAGCAGATTGCCATTGGTGATGTTGAAATCCCAATAATGATCCTGGGGGACCCAGCCTACCCCTTGCTTCCCTGGCTCATGGAGCCATACACCAGCACCAAGGAAAGATTCAGCTACTGGCTCAGCAGATGTAGAATGAGTTGAATGCACTTTTGGTAGATTGAATGGATGCTGGCATAGTTTATTCACAAGATTGGATCTCAGTGAAAAAAATACCCCAATGGTTATAGCTGCCTGCTGTGTCTTGTATAATACCCAATAGCAAATGGGGGGGGGGAAAGTTGCTGCCAGGGTGAAGGGCAGAGGTGCAGCAGCTGTCTGATGACTTTGAATGGCCAGACACAAGAGCTATTAGAAGAGCTCAGTGTGGAGCTATACAGCTCAGGGAGACTTTGAAAGAGCATTTTAACAGGGAGCCACAGTAATGTGTTGTGGTATACTATGTTCTATGTGAGTGGCCCTGCTGTTTTGAGGCTGGTTAGGAATTGTGTGGTGCTTGGTGCACATCTATGAATATAACACTGTCAGTGCACCTATTGATTTTGTGATGCTTGCTGGACATTTATGATTGATACACTGTTTGTCACTGAGCTTATGGGTTGTATCACACTGTACAGTAACAAGTAAGTGGCTGCTTTCAGAACTGCTAGGCACTCTGCAGCATATGTTGCAAACTAATAAATATGAATTATTTTCCAAATATTAGAATTTCATTCAGTAACAAAATCAGTGCAAAGAAAAATCTATACAATTTAAAAGTAAATATATTAAAAACTTAGTAAATTTAATGGAATAGAACTTAACCGGGGGAAGAACATTCATGTCCATTTTACCTACACAGACAGCAACCGTGGCTTTCATAGTATATGTGAAGCTGATTGTCCTTTATGTCCCTCGGGGTGGAGTGGTAGGGTTAGGGATGTGGCCCCTGATGCCACATAAAATGTTGAGGGTGGGAGTGTAGAGAGGTGCTGTAATGGAGTTCTCCATGGACTGCAAAGGGAGTCGAGTCTGTGATTGTTGAACCTGTATGTCCACAAGAGCCTGCAGCATCTGTGTTTGCTGCCAGAGAAGCCCCATGATGTCCTGGGGCATCTCCATCTCCTTTTCCTGCTGGGACTCCTAGGCTTTTCTCCTGTCCTCTCTTTTATTCTATAGGATGTCTGCTATGTTCACCCTCCAGGTCCTTTGCTCACAGTCTGATGCAGCCCTGACTTGCAGGATCTCACTGAACATTTCATCTCAGGTTCTCTTCTTTCTCCTACCTAACTGGTTTAGACATTCTATGGATGTGGAGATGGAACCCCTCAAGGCCATGACAGTAGCAGCTACAAATAAAACACACTGAGGTATCCTTGTCAGTATAGTCACAATGGAAAGGTTCAGAACTCCCTTCCCTTGTTCCCCTACAGATTTAAGCAAGACATGTTTATTGACCCTTTTGTGTCACAGTGCTTGTGCATGGTGCCACTCACAGCACCAACCAATCATAGGTGCCAACTCCATGGGTGCTCAAGCCCTGGAGCACCCACAGAAAAAAATTAGTGGGTGCTGAGTACCCACCAGCAGCCAGCTCCCTCCTCCCATCCAGCACCTCCCATCTGCCGGTGGCCTCCTCCTCCCTCCCAGCATCTCCCACCTGCTGTGATCAGCTGTTCCGTAGTGTGCTGGAGATGCTGGAGGAGGGAGGGAGAGGTGTGAGGATACGGCATGCTCGAGGGAGGGGGCAGAACTGGGTGGGAAGAGGCAGGGCAGGGGCTTGGGAAAAGGGGTGGGGTGGGGGTAGGGCCTCAGGCAGAGCGGGGGTTTGAGCACCTTGGGCCCAGAGGAAGCTGGCGTCTGTGCCAGCCATGGTGAGTAGGGCCCATCAGGGTGAGGGAAATGAGGAGGGAATTGCTCAGTTGCAAGAACTATGAGCGTAGGGCAATGACACTGAATACTTGCACTATTTTCCACGGGGGGAGGGGGGAGAGTGATTTTAGCTGATATCTCACTCCTGATGATAACAAAGGCACAGAGCACAGCTGCTGCTGGCGTCCCAAAGCCACCCAGGCCTGTATGCAGCTAGGCTGTGTGCTTCAATAGTCCCTGCCGAAGTTATCACTGACTGGCATGGAAAAGTGTCCTACTGTGGAGGAAGAAATGAGGCTGTCATCCTTAGAAACCTTCAGGAGGGGATTGCAGAGTACTTCCATGAAAGTTTTATCAAGATCTGTCAGGAAGATTCAAGGGACATCCCAGTGTCCATAAACAAACTTCTCTGCATGGCTCATCCTGCCTAATGGTACAGTGGAATGAAAACCAGATAACAACACTACCTCTCTCTGTTGTACCTCTACCTCTTCTAGTACAAGTAAATTAATGAAAAGTCGACATCTGTGTCCTGTTAAGTTGGGAGTGCCCTCAGGACATCATTGTAATGGGAAATACAATTCACACCTCCCCGAGTTTCTTCCCCTGCATCAGGCTCACCTGTGCTTGAATGCTGGGACTCACGGGACTGCAGAGGAGTCTCAAACAGGTCCCGGCTTGCAGCATAGCTGGATCCCCTGGTCCCATGTCCCCCATCCTCTTCCTCCTCCTTGTCCTAACGGTTCGTGCCTGGGCCTAGGACTTGGGCTCCTCAGAGGTATCCACAGTTTTCTGGGGGTGGTGGTAGGGTCTCCGCCAAGTATGGTATGCAGCTTTTTGTAAAAGCGGCAGGTCTGCGACTTGGCACTAGATTGACTGTCGGCTTCCCTGGCCTTCTAGTGTGCCTGACACAGTTCCTTGGCTTTCACGTGGCACTGCTGCTGATTCCTGTCATACTCCTTCTCCTGAATTCCAGTGCAATCTGCTTGGAGATATCCATGTTTCTACCGCTGGTCCATATCTGTACTTGCATAGCTTCTTTTCCCCGCAAGTCCAAGAGATCCAATATCTCCTGCCTACTCCAAGACGAGCATGTCTAGACCATGTAGCTAGTATGGTTGGCTGGGCAGTTGTACATTACAATGGAGAGCTGCTAGGTGTGCATGCCAAGCTGGACAATCAAGAAAAGGCATTTCAAAAATATGTGGGCTTTTTAAAGGGGGGAATTGGCTTCCGGTGTACGTGATCCCTGGGAAGTGGAATTCACAACTGTGACCAGGGCAGTCAGGGTCAGGCATTGTGGGACAGCTGCTGGACGACTGTTAGGGTTGACAAAAGTAATGCAGTGTCTACACTTATGCTGCATCAAACTCAGGACGTCGACCATGTCTTAACACTATTCAGGTGATTTTACTAGATTACTGTAATGGAGCACTTATATCTGTGGGAGACAAATTTAAGTGTAGACACATGCAGAACTAGGTCGACGCAAGGCAGCCCATGTCAACCTAACTTTGCAGTGTAGACCAGGCGTAAGAGTGTGCAGCAGCTGGGTCCACAAGCACAAACAGTTCCCTAGTGTGCTTTGATCTACTCCCACATCAAAGGTCCAGCACCAACAGCTCCAAATTCCAAAGGTCCAAATTCCAGCTACGGTCCAACCTCCATGAGCTCAGTCCCCACCATGTTATCACGTCCTGCCGTCTATGCAACCAACAGACAATTATGGGGCTGGCTGACCCATGACCCAGGCAATGAACAATTTGTAGAATAGTCAAATGTACCCACTGTAAATTCACCCCTGTGCAACCAAGGCCCACAAGTGCAAAGCTCTCCAGAAGGGGCAAGGAGAAACAGAGGACATACAGTTCCAGTACCTGTGAGACTGTAGTGGTTGCCCAGTATATAGTTTGGAAATTTTGAACTTTTGTTGCTTAGGTGGTTCATTCTGCACTTTTTTTGTTGTTTTAATGGCTTTTGTCCCTTGTTTGAAGCTGGTCTGCCTATAAAGTTTGTTAGCTGTTATTTAAATACATGTTTCAAATCAAGTGTTTTGTTTGCAAACAAGTGTTTTGGTTGCAAGTCCCAAGGTTACATGAATAAATGTTATTCACTTCATAAAAAATAAAACACCAGCACAGCACTATATAAGCTGTATATATGGAGCTTCATGAACAATTTTTATTAAATTTCATAAGCTGCATTGGCCCCTACATTTGTGGGATAATTTAAGTGTGAGAAAGCTGTACTATACTACACTACTTCATTCCTTCTCATCCACAGCACCCAGTAAACACCTCGTGCAGACACAAAAGGATCCCGGATTTCCATTGTGGGTGGGGATCCCACCCCAGTAAGGATAGGTGTACTTTCTCATTTCATGTAACTTTCCTGTAATCCAGCAGTGTCTTGCGTCTACTCCTGGTGAAATGGCTCTCCTTTCACCTCGCAAACATTGTGCAGTCTGACCACAATTGTCACGATCCCTTGGAGTTTGAGGATGATTGTCCTCCATAAAATGATAGCCAGTTATCACTGGTGGATCGACAGGTGATTAATGAGACCAATCCAGGATCCACAGATCTTGTCACAATTGGGGCAGACATTTCCCAATGGAGGGGGAGGATCTGGGTTGTTGAGTCATAAGAACAGCCATACTGGGTCAGACCAAAGATCCATCTAGCCCAGTATCCTGTCTTCCGACAGTTGCCAATGCTAGGTGCTTCAGAGGGAATGAACAGAACAGGTAATCATCAAGTGATCCACCTCCTGTCACCCATTCCTAGCTTCTGGCAAACAGAGGCTAGGGACATCATCCCTGCCCATCCTGGCTAATAGCCATTGATGGACATTTCCTCCATGAACTTATCTAGTTCTTTTTTGAACCCTGTTATAGTCAGGCTGTGGCATACGCAGCATGCACAGCCAATTTGAGCACTTTCCAGTGGTCTTTGAGGCTCTCCATCTCGGTTTTGATATTCAGAAATTTCTTGGTGAGGCGCTGCTGGAAAAGGTCATGTTTAATTGGGTCCTTAAGACTCTCGATGTTGATCTTCTGTCTGGCTGATTTCTTCCGCATTTCTCATTTTGGTGCAAGTTTGATGGAAGTGATGGAGCGGATAAGGCGATTCTGTCCAACAATCATCAGCATCAGTCTTTGCTTTGGCGATATAAACGTCTTCATGATCACGAGCATGGACAATGATGTAGTCGATCAGATGCCATTCCTTAAATTGTGGGTATTCCCATGATGTCTTGTACTTATTCTTTTGGTGGAACATAGTGTTTTCATGATAATTAGGTCATGTTCCACACATTTGGTCAGGAGAAGAATTTTGTTGGAATTGGTCTGGCCCATTCCTTCCCTTCTGATCATACCATTACAAAGCTCCAAGTCACATCCAACTCTTGCAAAATTGCCAAGGAGTATGAATTTATCCTTTTTGGGGATGGCAGAGAGAATTTGGTCAAGGTTGGCATAAAATCTTCTTTGGTTTCCTCATCAGCATCAAGGTTTTGGAGCATATGCACTGATGAGTGTCTCATGCTGATTCTTGGCAAGTTTAAGGCAGCGGGTCAGGAGTCATTCACTGATGCTAACTAGTAATTCACAGATTGGCTGATGATTTCATTTTTGATAGTGACACCAACACTGTAGATTTGTCGTTCATCGTCACCTGCTCCTTTCCAGAAACAGTGTCACTGCCACCTTGTTCCTTGAGCTGTGTCTTTCTCCAGCACATCGGGTCTCACTCAGTGTAACAACATTGATGTCATGTCTCCTGAGTTCTCCGGTTGCAATCAACTGGGGCGGGGCTGAACACAATAATGAAGGCAGAACTGACAACATTGGAATCCAAATGGTTCTAAAGGCAGTGCCATCTGGATTTCAACCTGCCAAATGCACATTCCACTATCATCCTACAGCTACTGAGTCTGTAACTGAACTTTCTTTTGCCAGGCCCTCTGAGGTCAAGATATAGTTCAATCAGCTATGGCAGAAGGAGGTGTGCAGAGTCCCCTAGAATAATAGTGGGGACAGAGAATCCATTTACAATAATGTAATCTGGAGGGAATAAGGTCCCTGCTTGTCCATGAAAGTAAAGTCCTGATCTCCAGAAAACCCTGGCATCATGCATCCTGCCAATACATCCAATGTTGGTGTCCATGAACCCACCTCTGTGGTCCACCAAGGCCTGTGTAATGATGGAGTAGTAGCCCTTGCTGTTTATGTACTCATTTTCTCTACATGGAGGACAAATTATGGGCATGAGTCCCATTGATAGCCCCAGCACCATTTGGGAAGCCCATTCGCTCAAAGCTGGCAATTATTTCCACTACATAGTTTATGCTAACAACCTTTGGCTAAACAACCATCCTGATCACTTTGCATACCTCCACAACCACAACTCCCATAGTTGACTTGCCAACATCAAACTGGGTTGCCACAGACCAGAAGCAGCCTTAGGAAACCAGCTTCCAGAAATCCAGAAATAGCAGTGAAACTATAAGTAGGAGGTCTTCCAACGGTGCTGGATCCATGACCTGACTCTGGTAGCAGAGGGCATGCAGACAGCTGTATGTTTTGGCAGGCTAAGGGTACTTCTAATCAAGTGCTGCAGGATGCTCAAATAAATTTGTTAGTCTCTAATGTGCCACAAGTACTCCTTTTCTTTTTGCGGATACAGACTAACACGGCTGCTACTCTGAAACCTGTCAGGATGGAGAGACAATTTCTCAACAATACACCTGTGCTCTGTAGCACCCTTCCTGGACCACACTCAGTACTGCAGGGGTCCCTGCCTTAGTCTGCAAGTTTTGAGCTGCCTCCCTGAAGCAGGGTGGCCCGAGCCATAAGCTCTGTCAGTCTGTAAACAGTTAAATAACAAATTCAGAGTTTGGCTGACTGTGCCTTTAAATGAACAAAACCTCAAAGGCAATGAGTTGCAAGGCTAGAATTCTTTCAGGCATTACAGTGCTATGGCAGAGGCAATTATAACCTGATTGACCTAATGGTGTGCCCAAAAGCTGCAACTTTCTTTGTGTACTGTTGAGTGGCACTTGGAAAAAATGGGCACCTTTTCTACCTTTGCAAACAAAATACATAATTTCTAATTGAACACCTAATCTCCCCTTTTTGCTGCGGTTTGTCTATACTAGGGACTTTTTCTAAAAAATTCTCACCATTGCTAGCACTGGTTCAGCTCCACAATGTCAGCAACACGGAGAACCCTTGTGCTGAAGGGTTGCTACAGGCATTTTGGATATTGTATTGCTTGAACCTGCTCTGAGCCAGTTTACATGACACTGTACTGAAAATGGCTAGGACACCCACAATTCCTAACTGCCTTGCAACTCATGTAGTTGTTTGCATCTGTATTTACTTGTACCATTCCTATTTGCTCTCACTCTGCATAGGAATAAATGACTACACATAGCACAAGGTTGGGGAGGTATTATCTTTTATTGGACCAACTTCTGTTGGTGTGAGAGACAAGCTTTCAAGCCACACAGAGCTCTTCTTCAGGTCTGTGTAGCTGAAAAGCTTGTCTCTCTCACCAGCAGAAGCTGGTTCAATAAAGGATATTACCTCACCTACCTCGTCTCTCTAATATCCTGGGACTGACATGGTTACAACTACGCTACAGAGCACAATGCAGTGGAGGATCAAACCTTTTTCGTTACCCTACCATGATGGAATAGGGCTATTCAGGCAAATGTAGTCTACTGCTGCAAAATAGTGCAAGGCCTACCGGAATCAGAACCCTGCCCCATGCACACATTACCCACCACCTAAGTTCCCTGTAAGTTGTGTGGCTGTGCAGCAGGCTATCAAGGGCCGCAGAGGCGGGGAGAGGTGCCCCTCTCCCGTCCCAGCCCCGTCCCACTGGGGCTGCTGGGGAGAGGAGCCCCTCCCACAGCCCGACCCAGGCCCACCGGAGCTGTCATGGCTGGGGAGAGGTGCCCCTCCCCAGGGCCAGCCCAACCCCACCCCATGAGAGCTGCTGGGGAGAAGCGCCCCACCCCCAACCAGGCCCAGCCCAGCCCCGCTGGAACTGCTGCGAACCGGGAGAGGCGCCTCTCAACCGGCCCCAAGCTGCTGCAGTGAGAGAGCGTTGGGGAGAGTCCTCTCTCCCCGCCGCAGCCCCGGGGCAGCCTACACCCCAAACCCCTCATCCCCAGCCCCACCCCAGAGCCTTCACCCCTAGCCAGAGCCCTCACCCCCTGCACCCAACCCTCTGCCCCAGCCCTGAGCCCCCTCCTGCACCCTGAACCCCTTATCCCCAGCCCCACCACAGAGTCTGCACCCTCATCCAGAGCCCTCCCCCCATGCTCTAGCCCTGAGCCCCGTCCCACACCCCTCATCCCCGGCCCCACCCCAGAGCCTGCACCCCCAGCCAGAGCCCTCACCTCTCCCCCGCTCCCCAGCCCTGAGCCCCCTCCCACACTCCAAACCCCTCAGCCCCACCCCCACCACACATCACCTCCATATTGGTGCACATAACAAAATTCATTCCGCACATGGACGTAAAAAATTAGAGGGAATACTGCCCACCGCTGTTAGAAATCTTTGCATGCCGTAATTACCCTCTCCTCAGAACTAGGGTTGGCAATTTTGGTTGGACATATTCCTGGAGGTTTCATCACATGACATAATCTTTAATTAAAGATTAATCTTTAATTCATGGAGACTCCAGGACACTCCTGGAGGGTTGGCAACTGTACTCAGAACAAGTGTCTAGTTATGCATTTTGAAAATCCCATTACTCTCTTTACATTAATAAAGGGTGAAGCCAACAAAGGAGGAAGTAAAGCTGATCATGTTTATTCCACATGGGTAGATTACTTGTTCTTTTTCTATGGAACAACTGTGTGGCTTTATTTAAAGCAAAATCTGGCTAGGTACCAACTTCAGCTAAATCACCATATGACAGATATATCCAGCTGCATGCTGGCTGCTAAATGATCCATCCACGGAACTGACCACATGCCAGTCGCTTAGTTCTTTGGGATTAACTGTCCCTTCCATCAAGTTGGTTTAGACTAATGTTGCTGTTCATCATGTAATGCAAATCTTCCCAAGAAAGACACTCATGCTATTGATTACAAAGGATGTCCATTTCAACACCCATTATATAACAAAGGTCAAACCTTGTGTGCAGCACATTTGCTGCATAAACTTGTGAAATATCAGTATCATGAGATAATTCTCAATTGTCACAGAATATTTAAATTCGCAACCTTTATACTAAGTGACATTAAATATCTAGTTTAGCAACATTAAGGGCTCATTTATGCCACTTAAGAAGAGCTGAGCTAGGGAGTGTGAGGGCACGCACTGCCTGAATGTCCACCTGAGACATAATGTCTGAGAAATGCCCAGAGAGAGAGGACATGCCACCGGTGCATTGATTTGAAACATAATGGCTGAGAAGCAGTAGGTGTAGCTGTAGGGAGGGCAGATGCGCTGCCTTATATCAAAAGGTCAGATCCTGGGCCATGCTATGCCCTCCTTGTGCTATTCCTGTGCTGGAATAAGCCACCAAGCTGCCTTAAATGAGCAGTTTAGGATTTCCCTGGTTTGGGGGAATCCCCAGCCAGCAAAGAACCTGCATAGCCAGCTCTACACCTTCTTCTGTTCTCCCCAGCATAGGGGCATGTCTGTGGAAGGAGGAGATTTGACTGGAGCATGCTGCATTCAGGCCTGGTCTACACTAGGAAATTAGGTTGGTATAACTACGTCACTCAAGGGTGTGAAAAATCCATACCCCTGAGCAATGCAGTTAAACTTACCTAACCCCTGGTGCAGACAACGCTAGATCAATAGAAGAATTCTCCCATTGACCTAGGTACTAGGTACCACCACTCAGGGAGGTGGAGTACCTATGCTGACAGGAGAACCCCTCATGTTGGTGTAGGTAGTGTCTTCACTAAAGCATTTGAGTGGAGCAGCTGCAGTATTTTAAGTTCACAGACAATCCCCAATGTGGTAACAGTCCCTGGGGTATGTTGCAAACCAGCATAAGTGAGAGCAGCCCTGAAGCTGAGGATTGAGGCCAAAGTCTCTAGAAGCTCTATGAGGAGCACAGTGAGAGCCATCTTTGCTACACCTTTAGGAAGGTATAGTCAGTACTCACTAGTGCAACAATTCTGCTCTATAATTTGGCTGAGATCTCTGCCCCCTGAGCAGCTCCAGATCATGGAGCAATTGCAGGTGTCCTCTGACCAGAGCAGGGTGGGCAAACTTTTTGGCCCGAGGGCCACATCGGCGTTGCGAAACTATATAGAGGGCCAGGTAGGGAAGACTGTGCCTCCCCAAACAGCCTGGCCCTCGCCCCCTATCTGCCCCTCCCACTTCCCGCCCCTGACTGCCCCCCTCAGAACTCCAGACCCATCCAACCCCCCATGCTCCTTGTCCCCTGATTGCCCCCTCCCAGAATCCCCGCCCCTAACCGCCCCCCAGGACCCCACCCCCTATCCAACCCCACCGCTCCCTGTACCCTGACTGGCCCGACTCCTAGCCACACCCCTGCCCCCGACAAGCCCCCCGGGACTCCCACACTTATCCAACCGCCCCCTGCTCCCTGTCTCTTGACTGCCCCCGGGACCCCCTGCCCCTTATCCAACCCTCCACTCCCCGCCCCCTTACCATGCTGCTCAGAGCAGCAGGAGCTCGCAGCCCCGTTGCCCGGCTGGAGCCAGCCATGCCGCCTGCACTGCCCGGCAGGAGCAGCTGGCCAGAACACTGGTGGCACGGTGTGCTGAGGCTTCGGGGGAGAGGGGACAGCAGGGGATGGGCTGGGGGTAGCCTCCCCGGACAGGAGCTCAGGGGCCAGGCAGGACGGGCCCACAGGACGGGTGTGGCCCGCAGGCCGTAGTTTGCCCACCTCTGGCCCAGAGGCTTACACCATGCTTAGTCATTTTCTAAACTGAATGTAGAGCAGAGTTATACAGCATTAAGGGACTATTGTATGGTCAGGATTTGGTCCTTTGGTTTCAAATGCTTCCTTCTAAATGCAAATTGGCTGTAGGGACATTTGGGAGTTTTTCCACCTAAAATCCTGTCAGTTTACCCTATGTCTCACTAGGGGGCTCTGGCAAAGGTGCTTTAGTGTAAACAAGGCCTGCGTTAACCATGTTTTTGAGCAATTAATTTCCCTTGTTTCTTGAGGAAGAGGTGTTAGTGAGGGGGCATGATTGGAGGGCACCTGTGGGAGGAGAATGATCTGCCACTTTAGCTACCAGCTCTCCCCTCCTCCTGGCCCCACCATGCCCCTGGTAGCATAGGTGTCGACTCCGTGGGTGCTCCGGGGCTGGAGCACCCACGGGGAAAAATTAGTGGGTGCACTGCACCCACTGGCAGCCAAGCTCCCCTCACCCGCCACCCCACCTCTTCCTCCTCCTCTTCCCCCCCCAAGCATGCTGCGTCCCCGCTCTTCCACCTACCTCCCAGCGCTTTCCCCCGGCCGGTGCTGGAAGGGAGCGGGAGGAACGGGAACATGGAGCTCAGGGGAGGAGGCGGGGAAGAGGCGGGGCTGGGGCGGGGACTTTGGAGAAGGGGTTGGAATGGGGCGGGGCAGGGGTGGGAAGGGGTGGGGCCGGGGCAGAGTGGGGGTTGAGCACCCAGGGGAAAGCAGGGAAGTCGGCGCATATGCCTGGTAGGGCTGGAAGGGCCATGGGAAGAAAGGAAGATGGTAACTGATAGGCTGTGAGGAGTACATCTACCAGCTGGAGGCAGCAAGGGGAATAGCAGGGAGTCACAGGTGTCCTATCCAGTTCAGGGAGCTACTGCCAAGGAAGGGGCTCTACACAGTCCTCTGCAGTACAGGAGTACTGTAGATGTGTGGAATGGCCCATTCACCTCAGTGGAGTGTGCTCAGATGAATTCGGATACCCCAAAGAGATTAACAGACTAACAAAATAGCTCCGAGTGGTGTGAAATGACCCATTCATCTCAATTGGAGTTCCCTTCTACCTCAGTTTCAGTTGTGGAATACCATTGTTCAAGGTAATCTCACTATGCAAGCTGGTTTTAGAGCAACTGGAATATTAAAATCTTCTTCTTATTGGGGCGGCGGGACAGTATCTGAGTAATGCCTGAACCAAATTACTCCAAACTTGCACCATTGCCCCTGTTGTGGCATACCAATGTCCTAGATAATCTCATTATGCATATGGATTTTAGAGTACTTTGAAAATTAAAAGATGCTCATAATGCAGGGGGAGGACATATATTGGGAACCTCTTGATCAAATGACCTAAATTTGCACCATACATTCTACCCCAGCCCCTGAATAGCTTTTGAATCATTGCTTCCCCAAAAGGGAAGTGGGTGGCAAAGATTATCCAGGATTGATCCTGAGAGACTAATATCAGAATCAGAGCCATAGTTTGAGCCCCAAGTATATATATATATATATATATATATATATATATATATATATATATATACATATATATAAAGAGCTATCAGTGTTAAATTTGGATGCCATGTGATTTTTTTTTTAGTGGGACTGTATCTCACTCAAACGATTTCAAAAATCTTGACTATTGTTCGTGTGTTTGTTTGTCTGGGTTTTTTTGGGGAGGGAAGATACATTTATGTGGCCTCTTTTTATATTAAAAATCCATGTTCTGTCTAGCCTGAGGGATTTATGCTTTGTCTTTGTCTAGACTAGAGTTGTTGGTCCTGTTATAATTTGAGCTAATTGATCGTAAATGCTAATTATGTTGATAACTGAGGCTTTCCACAAATGTTTGTTCTGGAGCACAAAGTTTTGTGGTTTGCCTGAGGCTGAGCCCCCATGTTCTGATACAAACATTTGCAGAGTGTCTAGATTAGCATTTACAACCATTTAACAAGCAATTGGCAATCAATTATAACAGGAGGACAAACACTAGTCTAGACAAAGCCTATGATAACAGGAGAACTAGTGAAATGATGACAGCACAAGAGTCAAGAGACAGAAAATTGAGCAATGGAGAGGGGAAGGGATTTTAAATCACACTTTGAAAAATTCTGTTTTGTTTGATTTTGTTAACCTCAATTTAACATCAGTGCCAAATGAATATTTTGGATAAAGGATGCATGGGTGCAATTACTGGGAGGGATGAGAGAGACAAATTTGCCTCCAGATTTTTACTATCCTAGAGATGTCAATGTAGATGCAGGGTTAATGTTGTATTCTCATTCCCGATTCCATTGTAGCATTTTTTAATGTAAACTGAAGGGTTGTCTTTGTTAGACAGCCAGCACCACCCAGCCATCCATGAGCCAAACACTAGTTGCTTGGGCCTAGGAAGAAACTCCCCATATGCGTAGGTTATTTATAACTGATCACTTGCCAAAACTATCTTGAAAGTGTAAGTGTAAGCCAATATCGAGGATTGAAAAGAATGAATTGGGTCTACTTCTGCAGCAGGAGATTGCAGGAAACCTAAGGGTTCTCCCTCTCTGAGGCTATGTCTACACTACAGTTTATGCCAGCATTATTTATGTTGCTCAGGGGTGTGAATAAACCACCCCATCCGAGCGACATAAATTATGCCAGCATAAGTGCTCGGGTGCACAGCACTATGTCAGTGAGTTCTCTCCCCTCCCATCAGCATAGAACATCTTCACCACACGCGCTGCAGCAGTATCGGTGTACACACACACACACACACACACACACACACACACACACACACACACACACACACACACACACAGAGTTTGGCTATAAGTCAGCTAAGTCTAGGGTGTATAGCAAAAATCATCTTGCTAACCCTCCCCAGAAGCTATTTGCACAGTATTGTAACAATGGAGGGTGGGAATTCACGGCTTCCAAGGGAAGTCCCTGCTTCAACTGACTGAAAAAGTTTTGTAATTTTCAAAAACTATTCCAGTTAAAGAGGAGAAAGGCAAAAAATACCACACACACACACACACACAACCCCTCCCCAAAACCAAACCTCTGGTTGCAACTGCCAACATGCTCTGGGCATCACAGTTGTCTGAAAAACATAACAGGTAGTTGTTATAACAACCAGAGACCAGCTGACTGACCTCCCATTTCCTTTTGTCAACCAGCTGCAAGGCTTCTAGGTCAAGCAACAGCCTTGAACTGCACATTGACCACAGTTTACATGATTCCCTTGTGACAGCGTCATATACTTTTTGCCATTTCACTTTACTCAATTATTTGTTTAAACGTCCGAAGTTACACTGCCTGTAACATTTCAGTAGCATGATAGATAGTCTTATGCTTACACTCTCCATCTCCGAGGCAACATCACATCATCACTTTCTGTGCGTACAGTGCAGTGAGATAAAAAGAAAAAAAAAGATAGACTAAATTTCAAATCTAGCTACCTAATGGCGCTACCATGAGAGCAGCAACTTTAATAAAAGCTTCTCAGACTTGCATAAGGTGATTCAACAATGCGAGTGTGTTACAAATCTGTTTAAGCATCTGCAGACTCTGCAGTGTCCATTTACAGGGGACTAACCCCAAGTGAACTTGTAGGGTTTTGTCTACACTGCCATTAAAAACCTGCAGCTGACCCGTGCCAGTTTACTTGGGCTCATGGGGCTCGGGCTAAAGAGCATTTTGATATAGATGTTCAGGCTTGGGCTGGAGTCCTGGCTCTAGGACCCTGTGAGGGGGGAGGGTGCAGCCTGAGTTAGCTGGCATGGGCCAGCAGCAGATGTCTAATTGCAGTGTAGACATACCCTTGGAAGTTCTGGTTCTATTGAACCTCAACTTCCACAGGGCTAGATTAAGGCAATCTGAGGGCATAAACACACCCTACGTGGAAACCCCATGGCCCTGCCTGCACACTATGGCCCTTCCCTCATACGGAGGCCCCACCCCTTCTTGCGGTTGCAGATGTTGAAGTCACCCATGCAAGAGCTGTCTGTTGGGGGACCTGTCACCACTCCTCTTCAGGCAAGCTTTGTCTGCTCCTCTGCTATCTTCAGTCAGACAGAGGTCTGGTCTTTCACTGAGTAGGAAGGACACCTCTCACACTCACCTGAGCAGGCCACTCTGTGAGGTAGCCTCTGTTGACACCTCCCCATCAGAGCTATAATAGGATGGCAGCAAGAAGGCCTCCCCATCCCCCATGAGCCCTTTGTTGGGGTGTTATTGGTATGGGACTCCTTAGAGCAGCAGGTTTCAGGGTTACGATGAATGGGGCAGGTCACACCCCTTGGAGCCATTGTTTCAAGCAATGTGCACACTCAGGTATCAGTTATATTTGGTCCATGTTTTCAAGGTTTTCTTCATACTCATGAGAGTTGGAAACAATTTTTTTTAATGAAAGTTGAGATTCTGATCTCATCATGAGACTCCAGGAGCTGGGGTCTTAGACACAGATCTACAGAATGTATGTCCTAATTTGGCCCTGAATCTCCAAGAAAACTCTGTTGTACCCCACCCTCAAAACAACAACAGCTCTTCACCACTATCAGTACTCCCTCTTCGCTATCACCTACTGCCCCAGGTCCTGTTATCCCTCAGTTCCTACAATGGTAAGTGAATATGCCATAAAAATCAGTTATAAGAAAAGAAAACCTGCTGGAGATATAAAACAGGAGGTAAGAATACTTACAGCTAGGAGAGAGAGAGAGAGAGAGAGAGAGATGTCTAGCAGCCAGCTGCAGACTAGAAGGTTGTAGTTTATTGTCTCCACCACATTTAAAGGACCAGCCCCAGAAAGGCAGTCCTTACTCAGGCAAACCTCCCAGCGAAGTCATGCAAGGTTGAGCAGCTCTTGGCTGAGTGCTTTTGATGCTCTCAAAAGTCAGTGGGAGATGAGGGTGCTTAGCACCTCCCAGGATCAAATCTCCACTGTCTAAGGCAATGTTTCTCAAATTCAGCCACCAGGGGCTTTTCTTGAGGCCACAGCCTCTTGGGCAGTGACTGGGGCAGGGGCGCAAAGCAGTACCTCTCCCCCAGGGCCACCAGAAGGGGTTGGGCCCTCCCCCCATCTGGAGCCACAAATGCCATATGAGCATGCAGCCAATTAGTTTCCCACCTTCCCGGGGGTGGTGACGCTTGGGCTTCGGGTTTCAGCCAAGGGCAGCGGGTGGCAGGCTCCAGTCATGGGACTTTGGGCTCTGGCCCTGGACCCCAGCCACATGGCGGTGGGTGCTGACTCTGGGCTCAACCCCACCATTGTCACTGGTCCCCGCAGCCTCCTCCGGCCCTGGGCTCTGGTCGTGCGTTGGTGGGCTCTGGCACTGGACCCTGGGTTCACAGCCCCCCGCCCACATTGTCCCTGGACCTCACTGTCTCCCTGCCCACCTCCCCATCCAGGGCTTAATTTGTCCCCGGCTTGCCAGGGCTGAGTAAGTCTGCTGTGAAAATTGATATTTGTATGGTTGTTAATATCACTTTTCACAGCCTCCCAGCTTGCTAGGAAGTTGGCTATGAAAATTGATATTAACAAACCTACAAATATTACTTTTCACAGCAGCAGACTTACTAGCTAGCAAGTCTTTAAAAAAAAAAAAGCAACCAAAACCAAAAGAAACAACAACAAAATACAAGAATGTGCAAAGCATCTTATTTGTGTTTCTATTCTGTTTAAGTCCAGTAAATAGAGAACTGTACATTATTTTTATTATTGAGTCTGCAAAAAACCCCTGACATAAATAAATTATAATGATTTGCACATGTATATGTGCGTATTTATTTGTTTTTCCTAAAGTTAATTAAGTATTTTAAGAAAAATTGTCATAGTGGCCACCAGCAAGAGTTGGTAGCCACACTCTGAGGCCACCAAAAAATGTATTGTGAGAACCCCTGGTCTATGGGCAACTGAAAACTTCCAAGTGCTACAAAATATTCTAATTCCAACATTCTTCCCATTCTCCTGGTGAAGCAACATCACATAAAACATTCTGGTTTTGGTCTGAACAGCTGTAGAGAACAGGGAAACAGAATAGTAAAAAGAGAAGGCATTTGTTTCTGAAAGCAGTTTTGTAGTTCTTCGAAACAGAAGGTCATGCTTAAATGTCTGCAGCAATAACAAGATGAACACACTTATTCCACATTTTGATTGTTACTATATATAGTGTTACTATATATAGTTAGCTCCTCAGTAGATGGCACTCCGGGATTCAAACTGCTGAATAGCCCAATATGCAAATCAGGGCAGGGAAGATCTGCTGCTGAGATTTACCTTATATTTGTTACATGTTATTAATGTTGTTTTTCACAGCTTAGGCATTTGGGAGAGGTTCTGAAAAGCACTGGAGTCAGGCATCACAAGTGTAACTTGACCAGTTAGGTAGGGTGGGTGACTGCTGGCAGTAAAATGACAGATTTGTGTATCTGTTCCAGACAATTGGAGAGATCAGTCTTTGGCAACTCCTGTTTAACTGTTTGTTTAAGAGACTTTCCATAGGGTTTTATATCATAGCTTTGCTACTGTTACCATCTTAATCTGGCCAAGCTATTTTCTTTGTGATGTTATAACTGGGTAGGCTCACAGACCATGAAAGTTTGCAATTATTTATATTTACTTATTTTTGTTCATCCATCAACCAAAGACCCAGACAGGATTGCGCCCCATTGTGCTAAATGCTGTACAAACATAGCAAGAGCAGGCTCTATCTGAAAGAATTTGCCATCTGAAAACTCAGGCCTGTAAATTGTTTCATGCAGGTGGACCTCCAACTTTAATGGGGTTCTGCTCTGGCACAGGATCCAACTACATGGCACAAATTGCAGGACCAGGGTCTAAGCAGACAAAGGACATGGAAAAGAGACGCAACATACAAGCAGAGTGATCAGGTCGATGATTTGCCAACATACAAGTTCCACATTTTATGATTTTTAACATTTTTGTTTGTGTTTTTCTCCTCAATTAAATGTACTATGGGAATAAATGTGTATATATTGGGGGTCGGGGGTGAAGGACAGGCGGGGATGATTTAATGGTGTAACTGATCACACTGCAGAATATCTCTGTGACTGTTGTGATACACCAGTCCCTTCTGGATGCTCTGTGTACCACAATCATGGAGGCGCTTGCATATGTAAGGGGACTGTTGCCCCCTTACTAACAGTCAGTGGGGGTGTTTTGGTTGGCTAGCTCCCAGTAGTAAAAGGGGAAGTGTCTATGGGAAATCAGGACCCTGAGACTGATAGTACCCAGGAACAATGGGGAGAGGCCAATGCTCCAGGTCAGCCTGAATGACAGGCTGGGCAGGCTAATCAGAGAGTCAGGAGGCCAGGGAGGTCCCGTCCTCCGTGTGAGCTGGAATTGCCTGGGTCAGACAGAGTGGGGCCCAAACTAAGCTGGGGATCAGAGTTGTACCAGATCCAGAGGGACCAGAAAAGCAGCCCAGAGAGAGCAGACCCTGTCCTGGGAGCAGAGCTGCAGCCCCAAAGCCAGAGGCACAGCCCAGAGAGAGCAGACTTGCCCTGGGAGGAGAGCTGCAGCAACCAGAGCCAGAGGGGCCAGAAAAGCAGCCCAGGAAGCAGGTCAGTGCTGGGAGCAGAGTCACAGAAGCAGCCTGCAGAGCAGACCTGTCCTGGGAGCAGAGCTGCAGCAACCAGAGCCAGAGGGGCCAAAGAAGCAGCCCAGGGAGCTGGAGGCAGAGCAGCAGCAGCAGCAGTGCTGAGACAGAGTGGTGGAGCTGGGGCTGGAGCAGTCTGGAGCTGGGTGCGATGAGCAGCTGGGGAGAGCGAGGGGGACCCTGGGCAGCAGGCCCAGCACAGGGAGACGCCTCAGCCAAGAGGCTCTGCAGGCCAGGCTTGGATCGTAACCCCGACAGGGCGGGGGCAACACTGGGAAGAAGGGTCCTACCACTTAGAGCCTGAGAGCGTGTGGCCACCACCAGAGCAAGTGTCCAACCCACAGCATCCCTACAGCACAGCCAGGGCCTGAGAAGAAGGCCTGGGACTTACAAGGAACAGACTGTGAACTGTCCTGACATTCCAGAGACACTGTTTGTGATGTTCCCTGCCACAGAGCGGGTTGATGTGTTTCCTTTAACCTTTCCCATTATTCCTTATTCTTTTTAAAATTAATTGTTGATTAAATAACTTGAATTTGCTTTACATTGTATGTAATGGTCAGTGGGTCAGAGAAGTGCCCATTGCAGAGAGAGTACCCCTGAATGGGGACACCCTAGCCCCTGTCCTAGGTGACCACAACAGGGTTAGGGGTCGAGCCCCCCAGGAATCCTGGGCCCAGCCTTGTTGGGGTTACGAGGACTCTGCCAGACAGGAGAGTGGAAGGGGAGTCCTCAAGGGCAGGGAGGCCACTGGGTAAAGGAAGTGGGAGCGAGGACTCAGATCCTTTCGCTAGCCCACTTCACTGGGGTAGCGCAGAAGCCAGGAAAGTTCCCCACAAGAGCGGGACTATTCCCCCGCTTACACATATGCACTCTGAGCTCTGTGAGCTCCAGCCATTGGTGGGTTCTCCTCATTACTCCTACGTTTCAAATCAGTAACAGAGGAGAGGATTGCTCTATAGGGCTGGCAAAATAAAGAGTGCAAATAAAGGCACAAGGACTTCACCACTAAAGTAAAGATCAAAACAACAGTTCCTAACTCAGCCCCCAAAGGTAGTCCGGTAACAAGGTAAAATACTCATAACCCCTCTCTACTGACCCCTTACCTGCTGGCCACTGCCCTGTATCCCCCTACTGTGGCTACAGCTGGCCCCTTGCCAGCAGCAAGATGAGTCTTTGCTCAGATCTCATCTTTCACTTCCACCTCTAAACTGCTTTGCTACTCACTCTCCACAAGAAGAAAAGGAGGACTTGTGGCACCTTAGAGACTACGGCTGTTACTCTGAAACCAATTTATTTGAGCATAAGCTTTCGTGAGCTACAGCTCACTTCATCGGAGCTGTAGCTCACGAAAGCTTATGCTCAAATAAATTAGTTAGTCTCTAAGATGCCACAAGTACTCCTTTTCTTTTTGCGAATACAGACTAACACGGCTGCTACTCTGAAACTCTCCACAAGCCAGCACCCAGGCTCCTGCCTCCAACCTGCTTCTCCTTCTCACACCCTGGTTCTCTGCCAAAGCCAGTCATCTGTGATCTCCAGGATGTGCTTTCTCTAGGGATTATAGAGCCCTCTATTGGCTGGGTGTTGCGAACACAGTGCCCTGCACTGGCTAAATCCCCTCCCTCCAGCTCAGCTGGTCTGGAAGGAAGGAGCCAGAACATTCATTACACTTGGAGCAAGGGCGTGGAACGGAGAAAGAGAGGGGCATGGAAAGATAGAGAAAGCAGCAAACAGAGGTGAATTAAGGTCTCCTAAGGCCCTGGGCCAGAGCAAGTGGGGGCCCCCTCCCTGTCCCTTTTACCTGTGGCCCCGCCCAGAGCCCCACCCCATTGTGCCCCTTCCTCCCAAGGCCCTGACCCTGTTCCAGCCACAGTCCTGCCCCATTCCATGCCCCTCCCCCCCCCGCAACCTGTTTGCTCCTTTCTGCCCAAACATCTAATCACACACCCGACACACATGTATTTAATATATTGTGTACAATAAAAAACTTGAGGGTATGAAAGATGGTAAAAGAGCAGCTAAGCACTGTACTGGGCCTCCAGGTCAATTCTTGGCTGAGCCACAAATTTTCTGTGTGACATTGGGCAAGTAATTTAATTAGGGCTGTCAATTAATCGCAGTTAACTCACACAATTAATTCAAAAAATTAATTGCAATAAAAAAGTAATTGTGATTAATCACAATTTTAATTGCACTGTTAAACAATAGAATACCAATTGAAATTTATTAAATATTTGTGGATGTTTTTCCACATTTTCAAATATATTGATTTCAATTACAACACAGTATACAAAGTAGACAATGCTCACTTTATATTGTTATTTTTTATTACAAATATTTGCACTGTAAATATGGCAAACAAAAGAAATAGTATTTTTCAATTCACCTAATACAAGTACTGTAGTGTAATCTCAAACAAGAAGCAGGAAGCATTATTGCCCGTAAATGTAAACAAACTTGTTTGTCTTAGCGATTGCCTGAACAAGAAGTAGGACTGAGTGGACTTGTAGGCGCTAAAGTTTTACATTGTTTTGTTTTTGAGTGCAGTTATGTAACAAAAAAAAAATCTACATTTGTAAGTTGAATTTTCATGATAAAGAGATTGCACTACTGTACTTATACTAGGTATTCTGTGTTGTAAGTGAAATCAATATATTTGAAAATGTAGAAAACATTCAAAACTATTTAAATAAATGGTATCCTATTTTTGTTTAACAATGCGATTAATCAATCACGATTAATATTTTTATCGCTTGCTAGCCCTAAATTTAATCTATCCTGTGCCTCTGTTCCCCATCTGTAAAATAGGGATCAAATCCATTAATAGCTACAAGATGCTCAGCTATTTCGGTGATGAGATCCAGATAAGCACATAGATAGCAGATGTACCACTGAACACAATTTCAGGACTTCTTCTTTTGCATGGCAAACTTACAAAGCAATATTAAAGGCCAACATCTCCGTTTGTCATCTGCTCTATGGCTTCCAGTGATGCAGAATGATAAGGCTGTCATTCCAGAGAAGGATCTTAGAGGATAGCAGTTCACTAGATGTTTCATGGTTTGGATGTCTTCTCCACATTCACATATCAGGCTGTCCTTCATTTTCCATTTGGGTAGCAGATAATTCAATGCCCGTATGAGGTTGCAGTTCACTGTGATCCATATCTTACGTGGCATGATGAAGCCACACGGTTGGTCTGTAGGATCTGTGATCAGATCTTGATTCTTGACCCCATTGCTTTCCCACAGCCTCTGCCACTTGGCTTTTAGTGATAGTCCCAAGGTTTTGAGAGCTTTGACTGCTAACCAGAGGGTGCTCCTGAACTTAACACAGCATGTCAGAGGGTTTTGGAGCTCTTCATAGATGGGCATGTCTGGGTTCATTATTGGGTGGTCATAATCTCATATTATTGCTGCTTCTCTTCAGAGGAATGGTGGTAAAATATGTGCAAGGACAGGGAGACAGATTATCAGTGCTGACTTCAGCACTCCAGTGACAATTCTCATAGCAGTATTCAATTGCACATCAACAAGTTTTGTATGTGTGCTACTTGCCCATACTGGCCTGCAATATTCAGCTGCTGAGAAGACAAGGGAGAAGGTAGCTATCCCCAAGATGTCAGCACCTGCTCTCCAACTGGTCCTGGCTAGATACATAAGAACATAAGAATAGCTACACTGTGTCAGACCAATGGTCTGTCTCGCCCAACATCCTGTCTTCTGTGTTCAGTGACAGATGGTTCAGAGGGAATGAACGGACCAGGGCAATTACTGAGAGAACAATAGTCTAGTCCTACCTTCTGGCAGTCAGAGGTTTATGGACACTCAGAGCAAGGTGTTGCATCCCTGACCATCATGGCTAATAGCCATTGATGGACTTATCCTCCATGAACTTAGCTAATTTTTTTTAACCCAGTTATACTTTTGGCCTTCACAACATCCCCGAGCAACGAGTTCTGCAGGTTGACTGTGCACAGTGTGAAGAAGTTTATCCTTACGTTTGTTTTAAATCTGCTACCTATTAATTTCATTGGGAGACCCCTGGTTCTTGTGTTATGTGAAGGGGTAACTAACACTTCTCTATTGACTTTCATCCGATGAAGTGAGCTGTAGCTCACGAAAGCTTATGCTCAAATAAATTGGTTAGTCTCTAAGGTGCCACAAGTCCTCCTTTTCTTTTTTCTCCACACCATTCATGATTTTATAGACCTCTATCATTTCCCCCCTTTAGTAGTCTCTATTCTAAGATGACAGGTTTCAGAGTAACAGCCGTGTTAGTCTGTATTCGCAAAAAGAAAATGTATGCATGTATGCATCCGATGAAGTGAGCTGTAGTTCACGAAAGCTTATGCTCAGATAAATTGGTTAGTCTCTAAGGTGCCACAAGTACTCCTTTTCTTTATTCTAAGATGAACAGTCCCAGTCTTTTTAATCTGTCCTCAGATGGAAGCTGTTCCATACCCCTAATCATTTTAGTTGCCCTTCTCTGTACCTTATCCAATTCTAATATATCTCTTTTAGATATAGACCGGGTGACCAGAACTGCATGCAGTGTTAAAGTTGTAGGTGTACCGTGAATTTATATAGTGGCATTATAATATTATTTGTCTTATTTGTGGACTATACTATTGGTAGCCTTTAACTTGGTAGCTGTCTTTGCCAGATGTTCATAAGAAGAACATAAGAACGGCCATTTTGGGTCAGACCAAAAGTTCATCTAGCCCAGTATCCTTTCTTCCAACAGTGGCCAATGCCAGGTGCCTCAGAGAGAATGAACAGAACAAGCAATCATCAAGTGATCCACCCACTGTCACACATTCCCAGCTTCTGGCAAACAGAAGCTGGGGACACCTCTGAGAGTTCGTTCTCTGTGAGGCTGTGATCTAGAACCACTCTAAGATATTTTGGAAAATTCTCGTGCCTGAGTTTGGTATCACAGATGACATTCAGGCAGTTCTTTGCATGGTGGTTGCACAGGTAGAACTCAGGTGTTATTTGACAGTGCGGATGGAGCATAGGTGCCGACTTCCTCTCCACCTGAGGGGGGGGGTTGACCTCCCCCTGCTTCCAGCCCTCCCTGCCCCCTTCCCCGAGTGCGTCCTGTCCCCACTTCTCCCCCAGACCCTCTCTCTCAGTTGTTCCGCTGTGTGCAGGAGGTGCTTGGGAAGGAGGGGGTCACCTGCAGATGTGAGGTGCTGGGGGTGGGGGGAAATCTTGGCTGCCAGTGGGTGCTAAGCACCCACTAACTTTTTTGGAGTTGGGGCCGATGGGTTAGAGTAACCATGATCAATAGTACTCCATTTTTCCGGATCTTCTGTGAGGATGCGATGCGTTTCACAACGCATGCATTTTCACTCTCGCTTTCCCCTTGGTTTTTATATTTGTTTATTTGGTGGTACCTCGGGAAAAAAGAAAAGTCTCTTTTTTTTTTGCAAAAGCAGACGAAAGGTTTTTAAAAAGGTGATTTTAAAAAATTTGGTAAAAGTGAAATATTTTAATTCGTGGGATTTTTTTTAAAGAACTAAAAGGTTGCAAAGGCGACAGGGCCTGTCTTTATCCTGGAAGGAGAGAATTCCTGAGCTAGTTTCTGCCTAGAAAGGAAAATGCGAGGCTTGAATTTTGCGCTGCTGGCGTTTCCCCCAGGTAGTTCACCACGTTCCCAGCAGAGAACTACATTTCCCATAATACACCGGCTTCATTGAACCTCAGCGAGGGTCTTGTACATGGGACTACTTTTAGCGAATCAACTGAGTGCCTGTTTGGAAACTTGACTAGTTTCCTTGGCCTAACCCTTTCGCAGACAGTGAGGCCGATTCCTTCCCTCTGCGGCGACATCTCCACTCTGACCACTTCCCGCTTTATGACACCACTTTGGGGTTGGCGCTCGCAAGTGGGGGCATGGTGTCAGGCGCCTGCGTTAGGCACCTGGCTGGGGGGGTCCTAACGGAGCGGGGCTCACGGCGGGTTGGGGTTACGCTGGAAGCTCTCGAGACTCGCGGCGGCGACACTACAGCGGCTGCCTGGGCCCGGGCGCGCGCGCGCTTGTGTGTGTGTGTGTGTGAGAGAGAGAGAGTGAGTGAGGGGCGGGGCGCCGCCGCCTCCCCCGCGGGCCGCAGGGAACATGAGCAGCAAAGAAGGTGACCGCGCGGTCGGGCTTGGCGGCGGCGGCGCCCGAGGTTCCCCCCTCCCCGGGATCACGACGTAGCTGCTGCCCCCGGCGGGTCCCCTCCTTCCCGCGGGGCAAGCAGCCGCCTGCGCCCCCCCTCTGCGCCCCGGCCCCTGAGGGTCCCGCCCCCACCCCCCGGGTTTGCGCTGGCGGGCGGCCCCGCTCACGTTCAGGGCTGTGAGTGTTTTGCAAAAGCTGCTTCCCGCTCAGCCCCTGCGGGCGTCTGGTTTCAGCGGAGCTGCACGGGCCTGGCCAGCCCACCGGGGCACGGCGCGGTGCGAGGGGCCGGAGCGCCTCACGCGAAAAAGAAGAGGCGAAGCCGCTTGTTGAAGGGAGGAAACCTTCAGAGGGCGCAAAGAAGCAACCCGGGCGTACAAACACCTCCCCTGCCCTTTGCGCTCACCTGCGCTGCGGTTGTGTAGACGCTTCCGCTTGGCTCGTCGCCTTTTGCGCTCTCTCATCCCCCAAGCTGAGCCTTCAGGGCTTGTCTGCCCACGCGTGTGGTACTGCTCTAAGGTGTGAAAAAACTCCCCCCGAGCATAGCAAGTTCCAGCGCTGTAAAGCGCCAGTGTAGACAGTGCAGGAATGTGCCGTGCTGGGAGGCGCTAGGCCCTTCATGGAGGTGGTTTGGTTTGTTTGTTTGTTTTTGACAGAGCTGGGAGAGCTCTCTTCCACCACTCTGCCGCGACCACACAAGCCATGTTAAAGCACTGCCACTGTAGACTAGCCCTGACTCTATTGGTAGAATTATAGCAGTACAGCTCCCCAGCTGTGGCCACAGTTATAAATGTGCTTATCCTGCTATAGTTTATGAAGGCACTAAACTATAGTGGTGCACCTGCATCTTGCCTAGGGGCTGTACCTGCATAATTATATCAGGGAAAAAATCTCATCCCCTAACTGTCATATTTATACCAATACAAAAATCTGTGTGTAGACCAGGCCTTAGAAGAGGGTGGTGTTTGTGCTGGTGACTTAACTTGTCATAGTCCAATGTGTCAGCATGCTTCCTGCCAGCTCTGTTTTGGGCCAGGTATCCATACAAAGCACTTCCATCACTTCCCTTCAACCGTGGAATGGAGTCAGGAGCTAAAAAACCTAAAATTCAATGAAATATAATTTTTTTTAATAATATTCAGATTGCTGGTTTACTTTGTGTGGTAGGTACATTTAACCATCCCTTTTATGGGTTGCCTGTGGTGGTGTTGTAGCTGGCGGTGGGCGATGTATCTAACATTCAGAGTAGAGCACAGAGGTTCAATCCCTGCTGTGCTGAAATTACCTCTGAGCCTGTTTTCCCTGCCAGCCTGGGACTTGCAGAATCCTGTCTTGTTGAGCCAGACACGCTAGCCTGCTGCAACACAGACTCAGGGTCTGGACCGCCCCCCCCAAAACTGCAGGCTTTAAGTGAAAACTACTTAGCAGGTTACCTGCCTCCGGCACCCAGCTCCCTATGGGATCCAAACCCCAAATAAATCCATTTTACGCTATATAAAGCATATACAGGGTAAAATCATAAATTGTCCGTCCACTATAACACGGATAGAGAGATATGCACAGCTCTTCGCTCCCCCAGCTTACTCCGGGTTTATTAATAAAAGCGATTTTATTAAGTATAAAAAAGTAGGATTTAAGTGGTTTCAAGTAATAACAGACAAAACAAAGTAAGTCACCAAGCAAAATAAAATAAAACACACAAGTTTAAGCCTCATACATGAAGAAACTGATTACAGGTAATATCTCACCCTCAAAGATGTTCCAGTAAGCTTCTTTCACAGATTAGACTCCTTCCAAGTCTGGGCCCAATCCTTTCCCCTGGTACAGTCCTTGTTAGTTCCAGCAGACGTCTTAGGTGGTAAGCAGGGGCTTTCTCATGAATGGCAGCCTTTGTCCTGCTCCACCCCCTTTTATAGCTTTGGCACAAGGCGAGAATCTTTTGTCTCTCTGGGCATAGGCGCTGACTCTGTGGGTGCTCGAACACCCACGGGGAAAAACTGGTGGGTGCTCTGCACCCACCGGCAGCCAAGCTCCCCACCCCAACTCACCTCCGCCTCCTCCCCTGAGCGTGCCGCGTCCCCACTTCTCCCAGCGCTTGTGCGTAACAAGCTGTGGGAGGGAGGGGGAAGGAGCGGGAACGCGGCATGCTCACAGGAGGAGGTGGGGAAGAGGCAGGGGTGGGGATTTGGGGAAGGAGTCCAATGGGCAGGGAGGGGGCAAGTTGGGGCGGGGACTTTGGGGAAGGGGTTGGAATGGGGGCAGGAGCGGCGGGGCAGGGGTGGATTTGGGGTGGGGGAGCATGAGCACCCACCAGCGCCAGGAGAAGTTGGCGCCTATGTCTCTGGGTCCACACCCCTCCTTCTAAATGGAAAAGTACCAGATTTAAGATGGATTCCAGAATCAGGTGACATGATCACATGTCCTGTGAAGCCCAGCCTCTATTCTTCCTGGGCTGGCCCACATGTACACAGGAAGGTTTGCAAGTAAACAGAGCCATTTACAGTTCATTGATTCTGAAGCACCTTTAATGACTTCCACTTAATATGTTTACATCAGTAATACAAGTTTATATCTAATTCTCCTAACTCCAGACATAGAAATAATACATGCCAACAAATAGGATGAACACACTCAGTAGATTACAAGCTTTGTAATGATACTTTACAAGAGACCTTTTGCATAAAGCATATTCCAGTTACATCATATTCACATTCATAAGCGTATTTTCATAAAGCATATGGAGTGCAACGTCACACCCTGCACTGTTGTAAAGGTCATATATGTGATCTTTTCAACTGTTAGAGGAAAAACAGAATCCTGAACTAATTTTCTGACAGGGTTATGAAGGAAATATTGATTTTTTCAATTTCGTTGTTTTGAAAATAACTATGTCCATATTCTGTTTTTGGTTTGGGATAATAAACAGTTAAACTGAAAATATTTGAAATCCTGTGTGTAACTTAAAATTGCTTTCTTTTTGAAAAATGAAAATTAACAAGACTAGACATGTATAAAGTTAAGCAGGTATATAAGTGTTTGTAGGATCTGGGCCTCAATCGTTTAAACATAAAAGTGAAGATATCTTACAAAGCAAGGAGATAAGGAAAGGGAGGTACAAGTTAAAATGAAGATATGGCAAAGTGTGTTGTGCAGTAAGT
Organism: Natator depressus; assembly: GCF_965152275.1. NCBI lineage: Eukaryota > Metazoa > Chordata > Testudines > Cheloniidae > Natator > Natator depressus. The sequence continues at coordinate 131,467,221 of NC_134236.1, forward strand.
GAATCCTAAATTGTGCTTTGTCTAGCACAGATGGTGGGAAGACAAGAGGAGCACATAGTACAGAAGTGGAAGTTAGTAGTAAAACACAAGTTAGAAGAAATGGGTTTTGAGGAGGGATTTCAAAGAGAAGAGTGAGGACATTTGGTGTGTTGGAAGAGGTATGTGGGTTCAGCTCCAGAGAGCAGCCCAGGGGAAAACATCACACAAATGAGTGAGAGGGGAGACAAGGTTAAGAGTGACCAGAGCACAGGGAGCTGATATGGGAAGCAACAAGAGATGGAAATTAATACACTGAACAATAATTGCCTTCTTAAATTGCTCCTTCTGTTCTCCAAAGACCAAAGTTCTCTGGCGAAAGAGGCACAGTGCGACAGTGGTAATAATTTGATAATGATATGGTTCCACACATTCTGAAGGATTTCAAAACACTTTACAAGCTATGGAATCAATCCTGCAAGCTGCACAGTCTCATCATATTTAGTGGGTTAAAGGTTTCCGGGATCAGGCCTTATATATGTGTGTGTGTATATCTAGATCTGTCTCTATCTCGCTATATAATATATATCTGTGTGTGCTTGCGCATGTGCGTGCCTAATTTTATTTCTCTATATATATGTAGAGGGGGAGAGAGAGAGAGATCTCTCCAACACCACTAAAAGTGATGGAGATCTTTTGGTGCCCCATCAGGCTTCCATTGAAATCAAGAGGAGGCATGCTATTGATTTCAGTGGAAGCATAATGGAGCCCATAATGTTTACACAAAGCAACCAAGACTTCAGTTTTTATGTCCCGTATTCTTTATAGTAAACTGGATGGAGTTGAATTATATTTACCTTGGAAGGATGAGGAGTCCTGTGGCACCTTAAAACTAACAGATTTATTTGGGCATAAATTTTCATGGGTAAAAAAACCCACTTCTTCAGATTAAAGTTTATGCCCAAATAAATCTGTTAGTCTTTAAGGTGCCACCAGACCCCTCGTTGTTTTTGTGGATACAGACTAACACGGCAACCCCTCTGATACTTGGAAGGATGGACATAAAATATTCAACATTGGATGTATTAAAAAACACTCCTGAAATGAATGTCATGACATCTCGTCAAGCAGTTATAAAACTGATACTCAATAATACTATTTAAATCTCTCATTTTTTTTCTTGTGTTCTATTTATAGGATCGGGTGGGTTCAGAAAACGAAAGCATGACAATTTCGCACATGGTCAAAGAAAAGATGAAAAAGACAATGTTAATTCGTCTTCATCTTTGATGGTGTCTTTTAAGTGTAAGTAAAAGTTAAAAGTCCAGATCATAACAATGTATACAATAAAAGTTAGTGGAAATAAAATATTTCGTGATGGGGTAAACAGAGCTGTCCATAGGCAAAATTAAAATCAGTGAGACTCTCTAAATTTGGGACTTGATCTCTTGCTTTCTAAGCCAGCAGAATGCTGTGGTAGAGATGATAGGGTCACTTTTTAGTTAGGAGAAGGGTGAGACACAGCACTCCTTGCTGATCAGTAAGGATATGATTCTGTCATGGACCTCCGTGACTTCTGAGGCAGGGCCATAGCCTTGTCTGCGGGAACACTGCCGCCGGAGCATTTGGCCAGGCCCAGAGCAGCGGCCCCCAGAACAACTCCTCTCCCCCCCTCCCCCCGAAGTTGCAGACTTCTGTGAATTTTTGTTTATTGCCTATGACCTGTCCCTGACTTTTACTAAAAATACCCATGACAGAATCTTAATCTTACTGATCACCTTTGAAAGGAGAGCTTTGCTGCTCACAGCAGACAGTTGTAATTATTTGAGACTAGGGCTTGTTTACACGCAGAAATTTTTTAACCTGTTTAGTTGTTAAACTGATGCAAACCCATGTGTAGACATTTATTTTGGTTTGAGAGTCTTATTTTGGTTTAGCCTTAAATCTGTTCCTAATTTAAACTAAACCAAAATAAGTATTTACACAGGGCTTTGCTCTAGTTCAACTGCTTCTTCTTTTTTTTTTTTTTAAATCACCTTAAATGCACCTTTCTTATGTCGACAAGCCTTAGTACACTTGCAAGGTGGGTTTTGTAGAGGAAACTGGCTTGATTAAAGCACACTGATGTGATCCAGATCCCTGGTTTAATATCTCAACAAGGTTCCTCCATTTTTCTTTTAAGGGGTGAGCACTAAAGAGGGAAGAATCAGAGGATAATTGTGTGGGGAGGGGAGTCATTGCAACATGAAAAAAAACCAGGAAACAGAAATGTGTGTGTGTGTAAATAAAGCAATGGAAAATAAATTATCTGATCAGAAAGTTATACCCATGTCTTGGCGTGATCTAAAATTATCTATTGATAAAAGACTAATATAACTAAGGTCAATAAGATTTTGTAAAGTGAAGACTTCATTATTGGGAGCACATAGCTGCTATTAGAGACGGTTTCTATGATTTCTTTAGAATTCTGATTGTCAGTAATTGATATTGTTGTTTTTCCAAAACTAGATATTTTGTATGTATGTCAACAAATAAAAATAAACTTTATGGTGCAGCTGTAGCATGATTATTAATGGTATCCTGTGTTATATTGTGTGAAAATTAGTGATTAGAATTCTTTAAAAATAATTCATGTGAACTTAAACTTCGTATTTTCTGTTAATGTTTGTGCACTGTTAATTCTCTGATATTAAGGACCTCTAGTTTTTCATGCTTTAAACCTTTCCCTTCCCTGAGGCCCCTATAATACCATTATGCAGGTATGAATCTACAAATAAGGCTGTGGTGAGATTTGCATTTAAAGCAGAGCTACAATCCGATTTCACACTTTAATAATTGACTATAGGTCTTGTCTAGTCTGGGAAAATGCATCCTGTTAGGAAAGGTGTTGATTAACATTTTGTAACTAGCCGTGTTAAACATGATTTTTCTTTTAGTGTGAACAAAGACAGTTGTGTTTAGAAACATGCTAACTGGTCAAACCACAAAGTTGCATGTATGTTTACACTGCAGCTGGGAGTGTGCTTCCCAGCACGAGTAGAGACACGTGCTCTTGCTCTACTCAAGCTAGCGTGTTAAAAATTGCTGGGGGTGGCATAGGTGGCAGCTCAGACTGGCTGCCTGAGTATAAACCCTTCCAGAACCCCACCCCGTATGTACTCAGGTGGCTAGCCTGAGCTGCTGACCATGCTACCACTGGCTACACTGCTATTTTTAGCACACTAACTTTAACAGAACTAGCATATCTGTCTTCTGCTGGTAGGCATACTCCCAGCTGGAGTGCAGATGTACCCTTAATTAACTTGTCTTCTGATATGTTTTCTCAGTATAGACAAAAGCCGTCCTCTCCAAATTTGGTACAATAATATTCAGAGAACAATTGCATTTTCTGTGTAATCTTTTTAGTAAAATATTTACTAACCCTTGCAGGGGGAACATTTAAAAATTCTCCGTTTTTTGAAAAGATGCCCTGTTATCAGATTTCTTGGAATTGATTAACTTTGCCCTCTTGTTGTCAATTATATTTAATAAACATTAATCCCAATGCTGACCCTACACTATCTAACTTCTCTCCAATCTGAAGAATAGCTGTTCATCATGAATTTGTTACATTGAAAGAGGCACACAGTATGTTTGACACCCTCTGCGGGATTGAATGTATGTGTGTGGCTGCAAACTAGAGAGAATGTAAGAGCCCTAGTACAAATGAATTGAGGAGAACTGTCAGAAAAAAGGGAGGAAGTAGAAGGTAAGGAAGAATGAACAACAAAAGAAAGAAACTGAGAACTGTAAAATGTTTCTCTACCACAGTCAAAATGTTCTGAGTGTTTCACAGGTAACAGTTAATCCTTTAGGGATTGTCATTATTTCTAAACAAACTGTTCACATAGACTCATAATACAGACATAACATGTATTCCCGATGTGTCTACCCTCCAAAGAGTGAGTGTGGTGGGAGGAGGTGTTGAGACATGAGTAGAAACAGAGATTAACTAGTACAAACCCATTATAAGGGTGCAGCAGCTAATTAGTCATATCATTTATGATGAAGCTAAACTAAACAAGGTCCTCCTCTTCCATTGTGGCAGCAGGATCAGGCCATAAATTAGTATATTAGGAATAAAAATGACTTTCCTTTGCTCCTTTTAAAATGTATTATTTATTGTATTTTCCCTGCTGTAACATATAGTAAAGCGTTGTAATGGTGTGACCTTTAGTTTTAGATTTTTTATATACAAATGTGAAATAATGGAAGATTAAATGGTTCTGTTACACAAATAGTGTAGTAATAGAATACTTTAATGTTATTGTACTGGACGACACATGAGAATTGTTTTTGTGATCATCTGCATTCTGTTCTTAGCATTTCAACTGGAGCTTGACACGAGACATGATAAATATGAGAGGCTTGTGAAACTTAGTCGTGATATAACTATTGAAAGTAAAAGGACAATATTCCTACTTCACAGGATTACTAGGTGAGTCACCACATTAATTCCCATTTCCATGCTGACCCAGAAACTTACTATTGCCTTGCAGAGTTTTCTGTATCTATGAGTAACAGATGCAATATTCTGTTGAGCTAGACATCAAGGAAGATAAACATAGGCTCAGTTCATTTCCCACAAGCTGTGTTGTTTTATTTCCTCTAAAAGGATATGTAAGCCAGTGGGCACATGCACCGGTTGGGAAATTAAAAGTAAGGACCAGCCTCTAGCTCATGTCAAGTCCACTTCCTTAGAGATGGCTTTATTAACATAAAGAATATTCCAAAACAGGGCCAGGGTAACACGGAACACTTGGTAACAGCCAACAGAGACCTTTCCAGCAAGCTGGGAGGGGAAAGAAAGCATCGTTCTAGGTAGCCTCCTTTGAAATAGCTTCCCTGTTTCTTTTATAGCCCCACCCCAGATCACCCATGTGATGACCAGGGAACCTGGGTTCTACTTGTAACCTCATACATGCTGGAACTTAAGGAGTGTCTGTATACATAGTTGTAGGGTGCCTTACGTTTTGTGCCCTGATCATTGGAAGCAGTAGGTGCTGTGGGAGAATAATGGAAAAAGTTGAGGCTTGCCACAGCCTATTGTATAAAAGATTTATCTGGAGAATTACATATGTAATTTCAGACATTGGGCTTTGTCTGTACTCGTCTTTTTTTCCCTAAAATTTCCCACTGTTGTTATCACCTGTGCAGCTCCACAGTGGTGGTAATGGTGTGAGCACTGTTGTAGGTAAGGTGCTGGCAGCTGCCATTTTTTTAACCTTGATGCTGTCCAGACTTGTTTTGAGCAGAGGTCAACAACATAGTGGTTATCATTCTAGTGGCCACTAGAGCCTTTGCTGCACTAGCGCTGTCTCTGTTGCTGCACAAAGAATAGCAGCGCTGGAATTTTCAGGGGGAAAAACGCTTGTGTGTAGACTCAGCACAGGTACTTAAATGTTCAAGCTTTTAGATTCCTTTGCATCATGGAATCCTGTTTTCTAGTAGTGTACTAATGGTGGTTTGCTGTACTGTGTCTGTACTTCCCTTCCCCTCTCTGTCTTAACTATTCAGTACAGAGCACAGTTTCAGAATTCTAGCCATCTTTAAACATTTGTTCATAACCAAACTACAGTAAAAGGTTTTTTTTATCTGTCATGTTGGGGAATGGGGGGTACCGGTAAGTGAAAAATTCCGGTTAACTAAGAGGAAGGGAGTTTGGGTGTGGGAGGAGGCTCGGGGCAGGTGACTGGGGCGCGAGAAGGGTTTTGGGGTGCTGGATCCAGGGGGCGCTCACCTTGGGCGGCTCCTTGCAAGCGGCGACCTGTCCCTGCTGTTCCTAGGCGGAAGCATGATTGCCCAGGCCCCGCCCCGGGCCCTGGCTCCGCAGTTCCCATTGGCTGGGAACCGTGTCCATTGGGAGCTCCAGGGGCTCTGCGCACTGCCTCTGCCTAAAACAGCAGGGATAGGTCACAGCTTGTGGGGAGCTGCCCGAGGTGAGCACCCCCCAGATCCAGCACCCCAAAACCCCTCTCGTGCCCCTGCCCCAAGCCCCCTTCTGCACCCAAACTCCCTCCCTGAGCCGACACCCCAACCATCAGCCCTGCAAGCTCCCCGTACTCTGAATCCCTCATGGCCATTCCTCCGCCTAGGAGCAGCAGGGACATGTCACCGCTTCTGGGGAGCCACAAGGAGCCAGGTAGGGAGCCTGCTGGCCCCGCACAAACCGGACTTTCTGTGAAGATTAGAAATGCCGATTTATATCACTTTCTGCTTGGTACAGGGCTGGATAACACAGCTTTTACTGTATCAGCTAAATCTACAAAATAGTAATTTAAAAAGAGATGTAAACCTATAATAATGTGTACATTGTTGGGGCTTTTAAAGTACACTAGATGAACTGTCCTTTAAATGCTGTATATAAAATCTAATGTAACGATAGTTGTGGATAAGATACTGTAGAGGTTTCCTTAGTAGCATATTTCATAAATACTGCCTAAAAACATATATAAAGTAGATCCTTGTGCTATATTAATCTAATGTATTGCAAAATGCGGTGGATTTTGTGTATGGAGAGAGGTCTTCCTCAGATTTTTCTGGCTTTTCTGCAGATTTATTTTGAGCCTTGTCATGAGTTTCCTCATTACTTCTTCTTTAGTCATAGTTAACGCTACAGCCTGAAATAAGCAGCACGCTATTCAGACTGGGTTTGAATGGTTGATTATCTTAAGGGCAATTATTTAGAATCTACAATGGAGTTCAAAGGTACCTACTTACACTGGATCAGAAAGATTCATTTTAAATTTGGCTCATTCCAAAATTATACTTAATTTTGACTGCACTAATTAAACATATGGTGGTTAGTAGAAGATAAAGTATGTATTTTTAACTCTTTGCTGATGTTCTAACAGCTGTCACTTTCTAATTTTATTTGTATTCTGTGTTTGCAGTGACCCCAATGGGGAGGAAATACTAAATGAATCTGAGGCCAAATTAGAAGCTGTCAGACAGAAAATTAAGCAAGTAGCACAAGAACTGATAGGAGAAGACATGTATCAGTTCCACAGAGCTATCTCTCCAGGTAGGTCTACATTCAAATAGGATGGGCACACACATCAGGGCAAATTCAGTTTAGGTGCAGCTCCATTACTTCAGCAGTAAGTCATTTGCTTACACAAGGGCTGAACTTGGCTCACCCTTTGCAGTTTAAAACACAGATTGTGATTTTCCTCCTTTTGAAGATTAAAAAACATGCTCTTGGTTATATTTCATAACATTCAAATATGCAAACATGTTGTATAGATATGAATATCAAGCACAAACTCTGTACTGTGCGCAACCATTCAAACTCCCTTCCCCCCCAATCCATTTCAACTTCTCTGTGTAAATGGCAGCCTTTTTATAAACAGTTTCAAAGGTCATCTTAACATTTCAGCTACACTGATGGATGCAATATGTTGAGTTTCCCCACAGTTTTTTTATATCCTTCTCTCACACGCAAAACAACTGTATTTAGGCAGTGTGTGTGGCAGTAGTGATCAACAGAAACTCTTGGGCTGTAAACATCACTTGGTCTTTAGTAGATGCATCAGTACTGCTCCACTTCTGGGTCTCCAGTCAGTGCACTCAATCTCTTTCTTTTCTGTTGTTCGGAGTGTCTGGCTCCTCCCTAGGCTCGATTTCCCAAATATGTGTACCTTTTCTCAAGTGCTCTGCAGTCCCGGGACCAATATGGAAGCACCTCACCACCAATCCAGCCATCTTGCATTTTTCCAACTGCATTTGGAACTTTTGGAATTCAGTGTCCTGCTGGGCTTCGAAAGAGGCCATTACCTCAAAGACTTTTTTTAAAAAAAAACACCAAATAAACAAACAAAACCCTATTCCTGCTGTTTCAACCTGTCTAAGGTTTAGCAAAAAACTGTGGACCCCCCCCCCCCTTTTTCATGTGGGTGCTTGTATTGGTACTCTTACTTGAAAGTGTTTTTTCTGAGTACCTAAGTTCCAGTTTCATTGCCTAAAAAAGCGGTTCTCAAACTTCAGCAACCCGAGGACTCCCATTTTGATTTAAAAATTTTTGGGGACCCCCAAGCCCGCCCTGCTCAGCCCCAGGCCCCAGCTCCATTCCACCTCTTCCCCAAAGGCGCCACCCCACCTCTTCCTGTGCCCCACTCACTCCATCCCCCTCTTTTTCCGTCACTCACTCTCCCCCACCCTCACTCACTTTCACCAGGCTGGGGCAGGGGTTGGGGTACAGGAGGGGGTGCAGGCTCTGGGAGGGAGTTTGGGTGCGGGAGGGGCTGAGGGGTGCAGGCTCTGGGAGGGGGTTGCGGTGTGGGAAGGGGTGAGGGGTGTGGACTCCGGCCGGGCAGCACTTACCTCAGGCGGCTCCCGAAAGCAACCAGCACATCTTTCTGGCAGTGGCTCCTAGGTGTGGCTGGGAGTGGGTCTCCGCTTGCTGCCCCTGCCCGCAGGCACTGCCCCCACAGCTCCCATTGGCTGCAGTTCCCAGCCAATGGGAGCTGCAGAGTTGGTGCTTGGGGGGAGGGGAGTGGGATGCAGCGTGCGGAGACCCCTTGCCCTCCCCGGGGCCGCAGGGATGTGCCAGCTGCTTCCGGGAGCGGTGCAGAGCCAGGGCAGGCAGGGAGCCTGATAAGCGGGAGTTGATCAACAGGGCCCACAGACACCCTGGAGTACGCTCGGTGACCCACAGGGGTCCGGGAACCCCAGCTTGAGAAATGCTAGTCTAAATCTATAATTGGGTATTCTAATTTAGGGACCGGGTATCTACATTTGCAAATTAGGCTCAGATTCTGCACTTGGGGGTTACATTGTGTTCTTTACTAAATCTATTGGGGATCATTGCACAAGTTAGAGTCCCCGACTACACCATTTTATATAACATGGGTAAACGTTAATTGTGACCTTGCCCAGCATCACACTCAGCCTGCTCTGATGTTTCTCCATTTTCTAGGGCTAAGAAAGCATTTCTCATTGTCATTAACACTTTCAGATATGTGCATTTGCAGAAATAACAGGCAGAAGTAGTAGAGAAAGAAGGAGGAATTTGCTGAGATTTATTTAAAAAAAAAAAAAAATTTGAGAGACTTTAACTACCAGTGTATCTGCACAACCTGAATGTTACCTAACATCAGCTGCAATGCCTACTTTATTGCATCTCACAAGAAAAATCAGCCATTATACTCCAAGCCTCCTGCTTGCCAAGCTTTATTTAAAGGAAATCTTGAGTAATTAATCAGTACATCGGGGTTCCAGTTGTCATTCCTTACTCAGGCAAAACTCACCTTGACATCAATGAGAATTTTGTTTGAGTAAGGAGTGTTAAAAAGGTGCCCCTGAATGACTATAGTAGTTAGCAAACAAAAATCTTTAAAGTTACGGTTGTTATATTATTCCCCCAAGTTACAAAACTATCTATAAGGGATGTAACTTGCTGCATCCAAGTCAAGGCTGTGAATGCATACTTATTCATGAATTTATAGCTCATTTGTCAGTGTAATTCCAAACTATAGTTACACTTAAAATTCATCCTTAACTTGGACCATCTGCACTGTAACATCCATGCATCAGCACTACACCATATTGCAGTCCTTCATTGATTCATGGCTGTCACTGTTTCTTTACCAGTTATATATTTGTTTTAATCCAATTAAAAGGTGAACGTGACTTTTAGTAGAAACTACGCATTGTGTATGTTTGTGTATCTTAATGCCACTTGTAGTTTAGTGTCCTATGGAGCCAATGAAGATTAATTAGTGTTAAGAAAGTTTATAAATTGCTTTGTAGTGTTGCAGAGTAAATGCTCAAATAAATTGTGAACAGTGTGAGTTGACTGTATTGTGAATATTTTGTTTTTATTTGAAATCTTTATTTGGATATGTAAGTTGCCTTTTGAGTTAAGGTAGTGCTTATAACATCAGTGAATCCTTCAATGCAGTTGTCAGGTGGTTATAACCTGGTATCAAGTATGAACAGAACAGTTTGAGGCCTGATGGAAACACACAAACTTTGCCAGTAGAATCTATGAAATTCATAGATCCCCTTTTGGTTCATATTCCAAGCCTTGGATGCTGCAAGTTACATCTCTTATAGATAGTTTTGTAGTGTTCACAGCATTTAAAGCCTCTGCTCCATATTGCTGTCAGATCATATAAATTTCCAGGAGCATTCTAGGTGTAAAAGGACGGAGAAATTTCACTCAGTTCAGAATACTGGAGACCCCACAGCAGAGGCTCAGAAAGCAAGTGAGAAAACCTGATACTCTCTGGGTCTGGGAGAATCTCTGGGGGCAGGGGGAGAAGTGAATTGGTGTAGTTCATTTTAAAGAGATGACATTGCCAACTTGAAAAATCCCATTTTTGTATGAAATATCTGTAAACTTGCTATAATTACAAGTAGCATCTAAGGTCACTGTAAGTGAAAGACAGGAATGAAAGTGGCTATTGACTGTTGTGCTTTAAATAATGTCACCTCAGTGACAGCACCCATGATAGTGTAATATGAAGATGTAATGGCAGAGGGCCAAGTGTTCTGGATCTATCAAAGGAGTTCTGGGCTATCCCTCTTCACCCTGAGTGTTGGTATAAATTTGTGTTCACGTTCCAGGGAGAACAGTTTACCTGTACCAGGGTCCCTGAAGGGTAACATAATGCCACAGTATTTTTCATGTGCATGTGACCAAAGTTTTGGACAATGTACAGTGGAATGGAAATGTCACTGAATATGCAGGTGACATATTAATACATACGCAGAACTTTAAACACCACCTAGTCTTGGATGAGGTGTTGATGGTATCAGGTAGGGCTAAAGATTAATGAAAGAAATGCCCAGCTAGTACAGGATTCTGTAAACTTGTTAAGTATCACCTTTGATGCCAGGGGTAAAAATCCAGTGGAGACGGTGAAGCTGCCTTTACCAACTGATGTTACCTGTCTAAGATCTTTTCTGGGGCTGACAGGGTTTTGTAGGGAACTTATTCTACAATATACAGAAAAGGCAGCCCCCTTGTACAAATTGCTCAAGAAAAATGAGGCATGCAATTGGACTCCAGCTCATACCAAAGCAACTTAAGGAAGCTTAGTGCAGGCTCCAAATCTGGCTAACCAGACCCAGAAAAACCTTTCATGTTAGAAGTTAGTGCTTCAGAAACCGCTTGGGAGTGATCGTAATGCAGGAAAGCATGGGAACAGACAAACCAGTAACCTATGCCTCCCAAATATTGGATGAGACTGAAGTAAAACTTTTGCCTTGCAAAATACAGGTATTGGCAGCATATTGGGCTATAATTCATTTTAGCTACTTGACAGGATATAACATTGTTATTCTTTGAACCCCTCATACTTCTAAAAGATATTTGCTGTCAGATAAAATTGAGGACAGCTGTGCATGGCTCGCTAAGTGAACTTTATTGTTAATGGATAGGGATATTAAGGTAGAAGCTAGTGATGGATCATCAGCTGTGGCATACGGTCTGATGTATGAAGGAGAAACACCCAAGTGTCCCTTCCTGAAGAATGTGGATGGGATCTTGTCTGTTTAGAAGGAGGTATATGAGAGAATGAGAGCCAAAATCAAGAATCAGGACAGATGTGGTTTGTTGATGGATCCTCTTATTTTGTAAAGGGGAAACCTAAAATGGGATTTGCCTTAAGAGACCCAAAGTCAGAAAGCAAAATTCAATATGCTGTATGTGGTACTCAGTTTACATGATATGTAGAGTTAGTAACTATTGCTTTAGGATTGGAAGAAATCCCAGTTATACAGAAAGTCATTTTATTCACACTCAGATTGGGTCTGTCAAGCCCTGGTAACCTAGCTTCATCGCTGGGAGACCCAGGACATGACCTCCACCAATGGGAAACCTCTAAAACATAACCTTATTATTGCAGTGTATCATCCACTTAGCCAAGCAAAGGAAAAACAACCAAAGATAATCAAGGTAAGAGCTCACAAGAAAGGTAGTGGAACAGCTTATTGGAATAGCACAGCTAACCAATTAGCTAAGTAGGCAGCATGGAGAAACCGTTTTTGGGGGGAAACCTAAAGAGGAGGGCCAGGTACAGGCAGTGGTTAACCCCAAAGTGGAGCTCACAGATCATGGCCTGGTATAGTTACAAGAAACCCGTGAGAAAGTAAAACAGATTAAAGAGGCTATCTTGAAGGTAGGAAAGTTTAATAAAATGGAAGTGACTAAAGAAGCCTTCATCTTGATGAAAACTGGAGAAAGTTGGGAATTGGTAATACCTGAATTAGATAGGATTGATCTTATGGTACTGGTTCACGATAAGGGAGGACATCAGGGTATCAATAAAACGAAGGAACAACTCAGGTGAGATGTTGGTTAACTCAAGGCTGGAATGTAGAGCAGTATGTTAAGAACTGTTTTCCTTGTGCAGCAGTGAATGCAGATAGAAGGGTAAAGAAGGGACCTTGGGGTCATCAGTGTGTCCAGGTTCTAGAATACAGTTTGATTACATTGGACAACTGCTCCAAATAGTGAAAGAGAATAAACATCTGCTAGTAATTGTAGATTCTTTCACAAAATGGGTGGAAGCTATACCCACCAAAAATAATTCGGCCAACACTACTGTCCAAATCCTTACTGAACAAGTGTTCTCAAGGTGTGGTGTTCCTGAACGGGTAGATTCAGGTCAGGGAATTAGTTTCACTGGTAGCATGATGAAAAATGCCATGAAAATCTGTGGAATTGACCAAAGATTTAATCTCTCTTATCATCCCCATGTAAGTAAGCAGGTAGAAAGGATGAATAGAACTATTAAGGAAGCTCTGAAAAAGATGGTAAAGAAATCAGGAAAAGAATAGGACTAAAACTCCCAATTATCTTAAAAGCCATCAGGGCCACCACCTGCGATTCGTATGGACTCTCACCCGATGACATGATTACAGGATGGGCAATGAGATTACCAAAAATCTGGTTTAGTCCAGTCCCTTATGAGCTTCAGCCCCTGGTTCTAACAGATAAGTGGGTTGAAAATCTAGCAAAGACCATAGTGTCAGTTCATCAAACTGTAGCATTCAATATGGGGGATACTCAGAAGAGAATGGATAAATATTTTAATAGAACTCAGCAGACGATGGAGTAGCAAGTAGAAGATTCAGTAGCAGTAAAAAGAATTGGACAGAGGAGATCATTCTCTTACTGTAGGCTGGGAAGGGCCATATCACATCATAAAGCTAGTCCAACAGTTTATCTAGTATATCTGGGTAGGGGGAAGAATTCTGAACAGTGGTTCCACAGTAGTTTATTTAAAACATTTGCAGGGAAATAACTATCTTATTTTTTAGAAAGGCAAGTGATTTTAGTATCTTTAGCTGAGGTGTGATTCTTACCCTGACATGGAACATCCCAAGATTTTGGACCAAGAACCCAAACCTATTGGCTTGGATGCGGAGACAAACTGCAGTGGTAGGAGATGGAAGCAGAATGTCAGTCCAGTCCCAGCTAGCTTTCCCAAAGGGCCAAAACATTAGTTTTGGATGTTGGGTGTCTTTAAGAAATGCAAGGAATGGAGCTTTAGTAGAAGAACATGAACATTGGTTTGGGTGGTTGTGGAATAGGACCATAATGAATGCTTCTGAAAGTCTTCCATAATGCCACCTAGTGGATGGGCAGCTGCCCGGAAAGGGTGATTGAACTTCAGAGTAGGTGAAGATAGAGCAGGAAATTATACATGTTGTTTTTTTACAGGTAGGAAAATAGCCTATTGTGGAGGACCTGTTGTTATACTGATACTAAAAGTTCCAAGGGTTACCACTCCGAGCACCGTAATCACTGTGGTTCCAAGTAATGGTGAGGAGCGGGTGCTGAGAGGATGGTGTAATAAGATAATAGAAGCATAACCTCTACACAGTTTAAAGCCAACGGCCAGCAAACTATACTAATCAACCTTCAATGGTAAATCTATACATGGAAAATTCCCCAGTGGAAATTGACTTATCATGTATACATATTCAAATTGTTCCCAATTTATAGCCACTCAGCAAGATCTGTTCCAGGATGGTCAAATCAAATCCTGGGACGAGTAGAATGACATGATCCACACAGAAGGGCTAGACATGTAGGCACAGTTTTAGGAGGAATAGGCACAGGAGTAGATGTATTGAATATTACGAATTTAGAAGTAATTCGGAATAAATTGATTAGCATCACTAAGGATGTGGGACAAGCCCTATAGAAGCAAGCAGGAATGGATCAAGAATTTCAAATATTACATCATCAGGTGTTAGAAACAATGGGACCGCTGACAAATCTAATTATGGGTAAGTTAAGATCACTGGTAGATGTTCTGAGAGATGTTTTAATGGAGATGAATCTTAAGATCTAGCGTGCTGGGAGGGAGAATACTTGTGCGGGAAATAGTTAAGGAAGTCACAGTATCAGTAAAGCTGGGAGCATTGCCTGCAGTGTTAAGCAATTGGATGCAGGGTCAGGTTTCCAATTATGCTTGGTAACATCAGGAATGGTGATCAGTTTTAACACATTGGGTGTATGCGCACCCATTGTCGTGCCAGCCTTGATCCTGCATAACGGTACTGACCAAACAGTCAACAACCACTGACCCAAGAATATTAGATTTATTAGAAAGTATGTGGTAGAGGGAATACGATCAGAAGGAACTAACATTTTTACCTTGGAGAAGGGAATGTGTTTTCATTCTCTTGTATGTACAGTGACTTTGGATGGAGAAGAGTGCCTGATAGATCCAGGTATTGTGTTAATACCATTGAAGCTGATTCCAGTATCACCACCCTTCAGATAGATGACATCTACTTTTGAGTACCTGCCGTCATGTATGAGAATGAAAAAGTGGACTTAAAATTGAATATCCACTTACAGCCAATTGATTTGCCACCATCTGCTAGACAGTACAGCAACTGCTGGACTTTTCTGAAATTGCAAGACAGACTACTTAGAAAAGAAAGAAGAAAAGTTGCAAATTAAAGTAACTCATGAGGTCGGACAGTTGAAAGCTGTTGCACAGATAATTGAAAAGGAAGGACAAGTTAGCTGGTGGGAAATTTTCTTAGGGTGGTTACCCACAGGAATGGGAATGCTAAATTTCATGTTACATTCAATTGTACTGTTTGGTTCGTAAGTTTTAGTTATGATTGGAATGATAATGCTTGGTTGCTGAACATGCTGTATGTACGTTAAAATATCATGTTTAAGACAAGAGGTAGCCATGAGGCAAGCACTCCCCTCTAGAGATGAACTATGATAGGCACCATGCCTTTGATCGTCCCTCACAAGCATGCCATCTGGCAGTGATGCAGGATGGCAGGGCTTCGTAGATTTCTGATTCAGAGAGGTGACATTTGATCTAGTCCTAGACTTTGAGGTGGGGAGTGCAGCAGGAGTAGAGAGAATTCTCGTTTGTCCCCTTCTCCGGAACAGCTTGGGTGAAACCGACCTTGCTGCCTGCAGAGCTGAGTGTTAACTTCGAGAACATGTGACTTGCTCTGCCATGCTGATTGTTGAATTGAGTGTTAACTGTGTGTTTATCTACTCTGCCACATTCATTGTAGAACTGAATGTTCTTGATTATAGTTTTTCTTTTCTTTACTTTCTCTCAAGTGGTCAGATAAGGGTTAACAGATATTTTAGAAGTTGCTCTAGTTGATTGTTGCTAGTTTGAATGTAACATTAAAGCTTGGCACTGGGGGGGAACCTCTCACTGCAACCGTCCTAGGAAAGTTATAAATAAATAAGGGGGTAGCTGAGTGAGGTGGAGGAAGAAAGGTCCAGACGATGAATCCATTTCAGCACACTGAGCTCCCCAGTCATTGTAAGGTCAGACTTGCATTGGTTGTCATGGATGGCTAGCTTATAGTTAAGGAAATGCCTGTATGATTGCCCTTTGTTGTTATATAAAGTTTTGAAAGAAGACTCAGGCCATGTCTACGCTGACAAGCTTACAGCGGCCGCTTAAGAGTGCTTGTGTAGCTGCATTATGCTGACAGGAGAAAGCTCACATCAACATCATAAAACCAGCTCAACGAGCGGCGGTAGCTATGTCAGTGGGAGAGCATCTCCCGCTGACATAGCACTGTGCACACCAGCGCTTATGCTTGCAAAACGTACTTTGCCCAGGTTGTTTTTTTCACACCCCTGAGTGACAAAAGTTTTGCTGATGTAAGTGCTAGTGTAGACATGGCCCTAGACTTTATGTAGTCAGCCTTCGCCATGACCACAGGTTAAACTCGTCAGAGAATCCTGGGTGAGTTGGTAATACCCCTCTTACCACCTTGTTCACAGGGACTTCCACTCTCTATTCAGGAGTAGGGGTGGCAAAGAGAAAAAGCATTGGCTCGGGGACCGATGGGAGTGTGATGAGTTTCTATGGATGATTGTGCTGATGTTGGTATCTAAGGTCATGGCATACTGTCAGGAATATGCAGGAAATCGGGAGGGGAATGAAGGGTGGTTAAGCAAAAATACTATTGGGATAGAAGAGGCTAAAATTTATCATGAATAACCATAGTTGTAAAGAAGAGTCATAAAGAAAAATCAGTGAGAAAGGTACAAGCCTTATTATTGGCTTGCATTTCTAAGTCTATCATTGTGACAAAAAGGTTGGATAGTTTATTTTAAAAAAACTAGAGGCTAGATTAGTTACAGTGGAGCTTGTAAACTTGCTAGATCTTTCATGAAAGTTACAATATCCAAGAAGCCTTTACATAGCTGCTAGAGTTTTAACCTTGACCTTTTAATAATTTTAACATTTTCTCCAAGTTAGTATTTAAAAAAAAAAAAAGCCCTATGCACTTGTTCTTGTTGAGGACTAGTACAAAAAACACACGCAAAGTTTTTTGGACCAAAACATTTTTGAATTAAGCATGAAATGACAAAAGAATTTAAAAAAAAGCCAGTGTCCCATATCTCAAAACCAGCTTGTTCAATTAACCTCACACTTCCTAAAAATATTCTCCTCTGGCTAGAAATCAAACATGAAACATCCTCTTGCTCCCCACCCAACCTCTCCCAGAAAGAATAAGGAGGGGTCATAACTGGATTTGTAATGGAAACCATCTTAACCACCTTAATTATGGAGTCATGACTGTAGCTGCATAATAAAGCTGGCTGATATTTATTTTATTTGGTATAATAACTGTTAGTCTATAAATGGAACAGTGTTAGATGTTTGGGAATATTATTTGCCACTTTAATTGTTAAATGTTTTTTTTGGGATTACTCCAAACAGTTGTTCTTTTGACTTGAAGTTAAAACAATTCTGGCAGAGCACTAAAGGAGTTCCATGCTTTCCCTCATTAAGAATAGTGCTAACAGCATGCAGGATGTTTCCCTGAAGGATACTTGTATGAGGTCAAACACTGAGTATAGCACTAATAATTGAACAACAAAAACTGATGCCTGTTTTCTACACTTTTCTTAACAAGTACAGATTGTCCCAAGGGATGATTAAACAAGCAAACAGAGATACTGAAATAACAAGTTCCTTTTTTAATGTACAACTCTTAATTTATTATGTTGTGAATGTCCCACTTTGCTGATATTTTGAAAATGTTAACATTTGGAATATAGAATTCCTGCCCCTTGCCTTAATTTGTAATATATATCAAATATATCCTGTGAGGAAATGTGTAAAGTTTCTTTAAAATTTTATCAGGAAGTCAATCAGGAGAAGGACTGGGAAAAATTCTAGGCATAAGCTTTACAATGAAGCAGAGAGAGTAGCTTTTCATGATGACTGTTTTGTCTATTCTAATAAATGAATACTGTGACAATGTCACTAATGTACGCCAAATGCACACACCAAACTTAAGCACCCCAAAACACATGCTTTATAAATCATAAATTATATTTGTAGAAATATTTCAAAGTATATTCTGAGACTAGTTTGCATAAATGTAGTAATTCCGTTATGCTCAAAAGATGAGACGCACTTAACAAGCTTTACCTTCTTAGGCAACTGAAAGCAAATATTTATTATAGGGATTGAGGTAAATTAGGGTAGCCATGCATTTGATAGACATTCATACTGCACATAGTTAGGACTTGTGGGTGATGGAAGAGCAAATGCAGTCCCTAAGGACCCAATCTAGATATTTGTCTAAGCATTAACTAGTTGGGGCCTGATTCTGATCTCTGTTACATCCATGCAAGTCAAGGGAATTGTAAGATCTTCGGGACAGGGACAGTCTCTTCTGCAGCATGCCTAGAACAGTGGGGCCCTGACCTGTTTGGAGCCTCTCTGCCTTACTGTAATACAAATGAGTAATAATGAGTGTAGGTAGGGCCTTGTCTAGCTGAGCTTTTCCATTGCATTTTGGCTGGTGTGCCTTTACTGGTAGTAGCAGTGGTAGAAACTCTTGCAAAGGAGATCATGAGTTACCATCAGTTTTTTACCACCATGTCTACACTTTCTCTCAACAGGATTAGATGACATTGTTATAAAAATGTCAGCATCTTGTGTTGACTGGTGCTCCCATGGTTGCTGTGCTTGGATGAGCTGCAGTGATGGGTGCAGCAGTGGAATTACTTATGAAAAATCTCAGTGTTGACACAGTCTAAGAGCACAGAATGTCTCCTCCGTAGGCACTGCCTATACTAGAAAAAGAACTACATTGTGACATTTAGTTATGGCCAAACAGTGTTATAATATGGCTTATTCTTGCTTGTGGCCTTGTCCTCTTTAGGGACACTGCAGTTCTAATTAATATGGTGTGTACAACACTGGAAGCCAGTCTCCACCAAGGCTCCCAGCGTTGTTGCATTTGCCAGTGTAGACAAGGCCCATGTGTTGATGGGTGGGGAAGTGTTATTGTGCTGCGAGAGGAACATGTTTTAGCCTAGATATTTACCTGCGTCATAACGTGGGATGCTAGCATGAATGTTCATTTTCCCCTCTGTCCAAATAGGCAAGATTAAGCCATGTTTAAACATGATTATTTTTGTAGTGTCTGCAGAGCTCTGTTGACTAGAAACTGTACTGATTGATAAGTTTCTGCATAATGACATACAAGCATTTTCCCATTGTTGTGTTTTTGTTCTCACTGCTTTATTCTTTATCTTCCTTATACGATAAACATCTCATACTGGAGCTAACCATCGCAACTCCTTTTTATGTATATTTCTAAAATAAAACAGCCTTTACATTCAAGAAAAGAATATACAGTTCTGAAATAAGAGAAGTGAGAATAGTTATCCACAGTTGATTTCAAGCAAGTTATAAAAGTATTGCAGCGAAATAAGTGAATGACATGTTTAATCATCTGCTTGAAAGCTGAAATGGTCTAAAAATAAACTTACTAAGGCATAATAAATAATTGTAGAAGGATCACCCATGAAGATAATTTAGTATCCTTTAAATACCTAAAGGGGAAGAGATCAGTGAAGGAAGTCATTGGCCTATTGAGAGATATTAGGGAGAACTTAACACAGGAACATGTTAGAGCAGAAAAATTAATCAAGTTCACCTCCTCCCTCTTCATGAACAAGAGCCAGGTAACATGCCAGAAATGGAAACAAAGTTTCTTGACGAGGATACTGAAAAATTCAAGAATTATCAGTGTACAAGCTGCTGTTTATCCGATCTAATTTTGTTGATAGACTTTGTTTTTAAACACAGTTGATTAAAAATAGCTAAATGGTGACTTTTCTTAGCCAGTGTCATTACTCTTTCAGATCTTTGTGATTCTTTCCCTTCTTAATTCAGTCTTGATGAATTATTCTATTCTCCTATTCTCTCCCCACCCTCCTAAACCATTTCCATTCTCTTCCAAGCAACAAGCATAGTTAGGAAACTTAAAACCTCTTCTCTTACTGACTGCTGCAGTATTCATAATATCTGTGTGAGAATTTAAAGAATTGTTTCCATTGTGAATATGCAGTGATCTAAACTTAATTCAACCACTGTTCAACAGGATATAATCAATGAAATAATTGGTTATCAGCTGAACTCTGGAAGAATTAGTGAGATGAGAACTATGAGGCTAAGAGGAAACTTGGGATATGCAATAAATTCAGGGTTTCTCAAAGTTTTTCATAGTATGGGTGAGCTTATAATAGATACCTTGTGTAGTGTACATCACTCCACCCATTGACTGGACCCCTCCCTTCCCATTTGTAATGCTGTAACATCACTGCAGCAGTTGCTTACATGGAAAATTGATATTAGGGAAGGAAATAGTGTGTGTTAGCTGTCTTTTAATACAGTTATTAGTAGCTGGAATTTGGAGGAGCCAGCATCATGTGAGCAGTCAGTTCTCTAGCGTCCACGGGCAAGTGCTATACACATCACCTGTAGCTTACAGACCACAGTTTGGGAACAAACCCAGGAAGAAAATGAGAGGGTCAAGAGAAACCTTGGAGGACTCTATCATCAGATGGCAAATGTGTCGTAAGAACTGCACTCCAGTGAACAAAACTGATACAGAATAGAGTATAACCAGATTTGATCCTCTTTGTGTTTCATCTGATCGGAGACCCAGGCTGTCTGGGGCAGAGGGACGATCCTGACTGCCTCTTTCATATCACTGAAAATCCATATTTCTGTGATTAGCTGGCTACCAGTGACAACTGTGGGTATTCCTCCTCTCTGCTGCCAGTCAGGTAGGCCGCTCAGGCACAAACAAGGCTCCCTTACAAAAAACATTGAGCGCGTCCTTAATTTTCTGTTGTGATGTAAGGTAATGTGCTCTCTCCCTTCCAAGGGCCTTTTGCCCTGTTTCTACAGCACTCCCTCTTCTTCCAAGAACGGAAAGCAAGGCATCAGGAGTCAAGCTGAGATCTTTCATGCACGCATGATGTTACAAAGTCACTACACTGACTTGAAACTTCAGCTTTTTTCCTTCCTGATCAAGGACCAAATCCTGCTTCACTTGCTCCATGGGCACAGAGCTGTGAAGCTGCTCTAGATATGCAGCCCTACACCTCCCCCAGAGTTGGAGCCTGAGACTCCATTCCCACTGTCCTATATCAGTGAGGATGCAGAGGGGTGATGTGGGGAGAGGTGGTGCCTCCTCTAGCTTCCTTGTGCGTGGAAGGAAGTTTCCCAGAGTGACAGACAGGTAGATAGCAAGGGGAGAAGGCTGAGCAAGACTGAAGATCAGACCTCTTGAGTCCATGGAAAATAGACCAGGTCACCCCTCGAATATGTGGAGGACTGAGTTCCCCCTTCCAGATCCCCTGGTCTCAGAGGTCTAGTGAGATGGGGGGACAGGGAGCTCATATGAGTTCTGTCCCTTCTCTGCTGTGGTTCCTGACCGCAGTGCAGCAGCCAACCGGTCACTTTGTTGCTACTAAAAGAAAAGGAGTACTTGTGGCACCTTAAAGGCTAACAAATTTAGATTGTAATGGATTTTTTACCTTCAGTCCTTTTGGTATGATGTCCATCTGTTTGCATTTGGAAAGGAAGATGATGTCTGTCTATATCTGTACGAGTTTTTTCATGACGTTGATAGATTTCCACTCCATATGGCTAAATTCAGTGCCTTGCATAATGACAGGTCTCTGAAACCTGCCGTTGTTGCTACTGCCCATCATGACCACTAGAGGGATTGGTGAGGCTGGCTCAGGGCACCCCTCCATAGGAATAAAGGAGTCTGCACCTTTTTAGTTTTGGCCTCAGATTTTTAAGTAGTGTAAAATTTGTCATATAACAGTGAATGTGACATCAAATCTGATATCCCATCCTCAGCACAGGCCTATAGTGGATACTTTGGAGGAAGAACATCTCCTTTCACCCCCATCTGCCATGGTACAATGTACTTGACCAGTTGTGCAATGCTGTACAAAGGGAAAAATTCCTTCTTCACTCCTGTATTGATCAGCTTATGCCCAGTGGGATTTGATTACTCCTATTAACATATCACAAGTGGGTAAATTTAGCATTTGATTACCCCTCAACTCAGGAAACTAACACTTGTTTACCGCAATTGTTATTGGTCATAGTTTTCCAGCCCCCTTTAAAAATTCATCTAGAATATTTGACTCTTTGATTTGTTGAATTCAACAGAATGACTAAATTTTTGTGACAAAAGTCAATGCAAGAGTATAGAATTGATCATGGAACATCTATAAGAGATGCTTCAAGTAGGAGCAAAAGACAGGTATGAGGCCACAGGTGTATAAAATTCGTCACTAAGTATGAGCTTTGTACAGAAGAGATGGCATTTGTGACATTTTGTTAGTTGCCTCTTTTATCTTTGAAATTTTGTCTTTAAATTAGCTATAAGACCAATGCTATCTTTAACCTTGCCGTGTGTATGAAAGCCTGTAAGCAGAGCAGAATTGTGACTGAGTTATACAATAGTGGAAAGGATGCTATAGAGACTGTTAAAAACTCAGTAGATTTTCACCTGCCTTTTTCCATGCTGAATTTATACCTTGTACTTTAGTTAACAACAAACATTGCTGCATCATTGTGTCTTCATATAGTTGGGGAGGCAAATTAGAGCCTTGACTGAAGGTGCCATTCTATTTTGGTAACTTTTAAATAAAGGTTTTTGGATAAAATAAGCAAATGTATAAACAAAATGCCAACAGAGTACTAAAACATGCAGATATGAGCATTTTAGTACCTCAAATAAACGACCACAGCATATACAGCAGAATCCATCCTTAAAAAAGTGGGGGGGGGGAGAAGTGGGAGGAAGGGAACGTAGAAGAATTGTAATTCTTGATGGTGAGAAAGCATTATGTTAACTAACAGAGGACCCTTCAGGCGCATACCATAATTACATACAACATATGTGGGTCTTGTCTATATGAGACATTTGCAGTGGTTTAACTAATTATATGATATTAAACCTGTGTACTTAAACCAGTGCAAAAGGTTCTGTGGATATGCTTATTTCAGTTTAGTTTGTCACTTAAGAATCTGTTTAAATGGAGATAAACATTTCTTAAACTGCATTAAGATTGTTCATGCAGGTTTGCGCTGGTTTAACTAAATCGGTTCAAAAGCTGATTTGAGTAAAACTGGATGGAGCAGCTTGTCTGTGTAGACATGGCACAAGTTGTATTCTCTCCTAAAAGTTGTTTCAAGACTCCAAAAAGCTGTATAACTCAACATGGCATATTGACTCCGTCTTTGAAAAGTTGCTACAGTGAATCAAAACAATAGCAAATAAAACACTTTTTAAACTTAAAGGCCTCTATGAAGATTTTGGTTTAATGCTCTGTTTGGACTTGTTAGCGGTCTCCATTGTGCACGGGCCAGTGTTTAGGATTACCATAGCTGTTTTTTTAAAAGCTTTTCTCACAACAGGATATCCAAATCACTGATGTCTGAGGAAAGCTGGCTCTAGATTCAGCTTTCTTTCTGCATGCTGTTATAAAATTAACCTTTGACTTCACTCCATCCCCAAATATGTAAACCTTAGGACACTCCCACAGCAAATAAGCAGCTGGTGGATAGTTTTACAGAACTTTAAGCTTTCGTATAATCAACTTCAGTTTCTAGTACTTATCACCGAAACAGAACTTTGTTAATGTGAATCTAATAAAAGCTATTTTCCTGAGTCTGCAGAAAACTTGAATTGAAATAAAGACTGAGAACGGTGAAAGATATTAATCTTAATAGGGTGTCAACTCTGAAATCTAATGATCACATTTATATTAGGGCTGCTGATTAATTGCAGTTAACTCATGTGATTAACTCAATAATTAATCATGATTAATCAGTTTTAATCACACTGTTAAACAATAGAATACCAATTGAAATTTATTAAATATTTTGGATGTTTTCTACATTTTATGTATCTGTCTTATTCTGTGTTGTAATTGAAATCAAAGTGTAAATTTTTGTTTACAAATATTTTGCACTATAAAAATGATAACCAAAAGATAGTATTTCAGTTCTTCATACAAGTATTGTAGTGCAATCTCTGCTGTGAAAGTGCCACTTACAAATGTAGATTTTTTTTGTTACATAACTGCACTCAAACAAAACAATGTAAAACTTCAGAGCCTAAAAGTCCACTGAGTCCTACTTCTTGTTCAGCCAATTGCTAAGACAAACAAGTTTGTTTACATTTACTGGAGATCATGCTGTCCTCTTATTATTTACAATGTTACCAGAAAGTGAGAAAAGGCATTTGCATGGCACTTTTGTAGCCAGCATTGCAAGGTATTTACGTGCCAGATATGCTAGGCATTTGTAGGCCCCTTCATGCTTCGGCCACCATTCCAGAGGACATGCTTCCATGCTGATGACGCTTGTTAAAAAAAATAGCGTTAATTAAATTTGTGACTGAACTCCTTGTGGGAGAATTATATGTCTCCTGCTCTGTTTTACCCACATTCTGCCATATATTTAATGTTATAGCAGTCTCAGATGATGACCCAGCACGTTACTCATTTTAAGAACACTTTCACAGCATATTTGACAAAACACAAAGAAGGTACCAATGTGAGATTTCTAATGATAGCTACAGCACTCGACCCAAGGTTTAAGAATCTGAAGTGCCTTCCAGAATTTGGGAGGGATGAGGTGTGGATGCTTTCAGAAGTCTTAAAAAAGCAACACTCCGATGCGGAAACTACAAAACCCGAACCACCAAAAAAGATCAACCTTCTGCTGGTGGCATCTGACTCAGATGATGAAAATGAACATGCGTCAGTCTGCACTGCTTTGGATTGTTATCAAGCAGTACCAGTCATCAGAATGGACGCATGTCCCCTGCAATGGTGGTTGAAGCATGAAGGGACATATGAACCTTCAGCGCATCTGGCAAGTAAATATCTTGCGATGCCGGCTACAACAATGCCATGAGAATGCATCAAGTGACATTGTAAAGAAGAATCGGGCAGCATTATCTCCTGCAACTGTAAACAAACTTGTTTGTCTGGGCGATTGGCTGAACAAGAAGTAGGACTGAGTGTACTTACAGGCTCTAAAATTTTACTTTGTTTTATTTTTGAATGCAGGGGTTTTTTTGTACATAATTCTACCTTTGTAAGTTCAACTTTCATGATAAAGAGATTGCACTACAGTACTTGTATTAGGTGAATTGAAAAATACAATTGTGTTTTTATAGGCCAAATACTTGTAATCAAAAGTAAAGTGATCACTGTACACTTTGTATTCAGTCTTGTAATTGAAATCAGTATATTTGAAAATGTATAAAACATCAAAAAAATTAAATAAATGGTATTCTATTATTGTTTAACATTGCGATGAATCAAGATTAATTTAATCATGTGATTAATTTTTTTAATCACTTGACAGCCCTAATTTAAACATTAACCCATTTGACTGTTTTACTGCCGTTTGTGTTCGTAGAAACATTCAGTTAATTATCTGGTCCAGTTGGATATTCCAGTAGTTCTCTAATTTTGTCATCCTGGGGACAAGCTTACAAGAGAGATCCTCCGACCCACATCAACCCATTAATTTGCCATTGCTTTATAAGTGTTTAATTTTGAGGATCAGGAAAGGCACCCCACTCTGTTGATGGTGAGCACTGCTGTAGTCCAGTTTTATGAAAGGATGTTCCACAGGAGTCCAGTTACAGGTTTTAAATAATAGGGATGAGAGGGTAGCTTAGTGGCCTAAACATCAGATTAATCTTTCTAGACCAATACCTGTACCATCTGCAGGTTCAAATTCTTACAGGCAAATTTCACGACACTCACTCATTTACCCTTGAGTGATGCCCTGCCTTCCCCCTCCCATCCTGCAGCACTGCTGTTATCTCATTCCTGTTGAAGTGCAAGGGGTGAACAGGATTTCCCCGGCTGTTCTTTCTGTGGCCACTGTGTGGTGGCAGCAAATCCCAGTACTGCATTTCCGATTGCTGCACCCACTGCCCTGCGTCCTGCTGCACAATGTAGGAGGGAGTCAGCACTGTCTCATTTAGCCATCTCCCAGCAGTGGAAGTATTAAGAGATTGAGGGTGGGGAGGAGAGAGGAAGGAAGTGTGGGGAGAAAGAATGAAAACAAGACTGAGGGGGAGTAGGAACAGACAAATAATATGCAGGAAGAGAGAAAATAGACTCATTATTGCCAACCCTGAGAGTTTAAGAGTTATAAATTACTGGCTGAAAGCATGAGATTATAAAAAGAGTCTACATTCAAAATTTACACTTAAAGTTTAATTGTCTGTGTTTCTTGGTCTTCTGCATTTTTTTAACCTTAAGGAGGTAGCCCCTTAGCCCCAATTTGGGTGCAATCATTTCAAGCTGAAATTTCAGTATGCATATGCAGAAATGTGATTCCCCACCACACCTCAGGCAGGCACAGGGAGCTTCCATTTACCTACTCTAATCCCACAGATTGGACAGCTGCAGTTCTGTCACTGTCCATGCCCTTCCCATAGCACTGGTCTGTCTCCCTCACAGTTCCTTCCCTTAATCTCCCGTCTCTCTCCTCAGCCTCCTGGCCCCATCTTCCTTTCTGCTCCTCACAAATTCCTGCTTCTTGTGTGTAACCGTCTGGCAACATCTTATGTATTTGCAGTTTCCAGCTATACTAGTAATGTTGAGATGACTGTCTCTTTTAGGGGGTGTGCCCCCTAGTTGCTCCAGCTTTAAAATGAAATGAACTTTGAAAGAAAATCATCACCAACATTAACGCAAACTGAAATTTTTGCTATTTGTTTAGATTTCAGTGGGGAGTGACAAGGAGTGTACTGCTAAAATCTGTTGTCAGTTTTGATCTCTGAATCGGGTCCCTGTAAGAACTTGCTTGAAAATCTTTCTGCTGAATATTTCTACTGAATGTATTGGGACTGTGTGCAGAAGATCTGTTTGCTAGAAAAAAAGTTACTGAATCTTTCAGTTTTCAAAATGCATGAGAACGTTAGCATAGCTCATTACTGCCGTTCATTGCATTTCTCTAGTAGGATAACTGGTGGTGATGGAAGATTAAATGAACTATTGTTGACATACAGTAAATGTAACAAAACATGCCAAAACCTCTTCTCAGTTCTGATACACTGTATCTGTATTTGTAGAAAGTGCTACTAGAAATAATTAGAGATCTTTAATTGGACTTCTCCATGTGGGTATAGGGAAAATAAAATAAATTACATAAAAGCAGCCTTATAAACAACTGTTACCGGCAGCACAATCCATAAATAATCCTATTTTGGAATATATCCAAAACAAGAGCAGAAGGGGAAAGGTATTGTTGGATGGAATAGTGAAATGGGATGGAATTTTTCACCTTTGGGATTATTTGCTGAGAGTAGCGGATGTCCTTCCATTAAGCTAAAACATAACATATTTAAACATCCTTTTACCTGCACATAAAAACACCTTATTTCAAGGTCGTGGGTCATTTAAATGTCATCTTTGAACTACTTTTGGCAGAGAGGGGGCTTTTAAAAAGACTTATAGCAGGGGTTCTCAAACTTCATTGCACTGCGACCCCCATCTGACAACAAAAATTACTACATGACCCCAGGAGGGGGGACTAAAGCCCAAGCCCTGCCGCTCCAGGCAGCGGAGCCGGAGCCAAAGCCCAAGCCGCACCAGCCTGAGCTAAAGCCCCTGGGCTGTGGGTTCGGCCCCAGGTCCCATCAAGTCTAACGCCAGCCCTGGCAACCCCATTACAATGCGGTCCTGACCCACAGTTTGAGAACTGCTGCCTAATACTATGGTCAAGTATGATTATTTTTATGGAAAAAATAGCGAAGTAGTCATTACCAAGGAGCCCAAAAATGCTATTGGAAGTGGAAACAGCTCCAAATGGGTGAGTAATTTGAGCTACCAAATAAACTAGACATATTTGGAAGACAATATACAAGACATTATGTAAGCATAAATATTATAATTCTGAAAGAAGGAGACCTTAACCAAAATCGTGGAAGGGTTGAATGAAAGCAAATGGCAAACCAGATGTTTTTGTTTAATGCTTCTGAGCGAAAGTTAGTGAAAGTGAAACAGGCGGTGTGAGAAGTGGGAGTTGAGAGGTATGTGGGGATGATCAGAATGTAGGACAAAGTAAAGGAAAGAGAAACAGGATGTGTGTGCAGGAGGTAGAAATTGAAGAAGGAAAGAGGAAGCTGTGGATGGGTGAATTTAGGGAATGGGGTGGTGTGATCAAGGGAGTGATGAATAGGGAATTTGGGCGCTCACTTGATCTCTTTTGGCAGAAGTAGTTGGTTAGGCCCCTGATCCTTCATTCCCCATTGATTGTCCAGGCCAAAGACAGCAGAAATGTGCTCTGACAGAGGTTCCCATGTGTAATGCTGCTATATCTGGTAGCTCACTGCTTATATACAGAATGAGAGAAAATGTCGTAATGAATTGTTGGTCACATATCACTGCATCATAACAGAGTACAAGATGAGCCTGGGAAAGGATAAGTGGTGAAATCCAACAGTTTCTACAACTTACAGGTTAATAAACCTTTTGGGGGATTCTGATTGAGCACATTCTTTTTACCAGCCTTTTATACTCATGCTCAAAATGCTTTATTTACATTGTAGATTTTTAGGTGTAGCCTTAGATTGTTCTAGCTTTTCTCCCCGATCACAGGGGGCATAATCAGAGGCAGCCTCTAATGGCTCTTCACCAGTGAAGAGCATTTTAGGGTGGCTTCTGAACAATGAACCTATTTTCCTTACCCTGCCAGAATCATCAAAATAGCATAAAAAGGACACAGTTGTTCTTAAATATCCTTGTAGGTCACCTTTAAGCCCTTTATTATGGCTGTAGTATGACAGGCCTTCTATAGGCCGATTCCCCCCCCCCGCCCCGCCCCGCCCCGCCCCAAACCCTCTCTCTGTTCCCCTCTCGATCACATTGAACAGCGCCACCATTTTCCGTGTTGCTCATATACATATTCTTGGCTTTATTTTTTGACTTTCCTTTGATCCAGGCTGCATCTAAATTTGCTGCATCTTCCTACACATCATTTCCAGGAGTGAAATCCTGGTCCTGCTGAAGTCAATGGCAAAATCCCCATCAACTTCAGTGGGGCCAAGATTTCACCCCAAGATTCAATCTTTCCTAACTGCCCACACTGCCAAAACTCTTGTCTAAGGCCATATCATCTTGTGCCTTGAATACAGCAGTCTCTCCTCTCTGGCCTCCCGGAAGTGTATTCAAAATGCAGCTGCTAAGATAATTTTCCTGGCATGTTGCTGTGATTGTCAACCTGCTTTTTTAACTCTCTCCTTTGGCTGTTTATCTTCGAACATGTCAAGTACAAACTGCTTGTCTGCATTGTCAAAGTTCTTCACATTTTAGCCCCACCATGCCTATCTGCTCTATTACGTTACTGCAATGGTTCTCAACCTTTCCAGACTACTGTTCCCCTTTCAGGAGTCAGATTTGTCTTACATACCCCAAGTTTCACCTCACTTAAAAACTACTTGCTTACAAAATCAGACATAAAAATACAAAAATGTCAGCACACTGACTGAAAAATTGCTTGCTTTCTCATTTTTACAATTATAAAATAAATCAATTGGAATATAAATATTGTATTTACATTTCAATGTATAATATATAGAGCAGTATAAACAAATCCTTGTATGAAATTTTAGTTTGTTCTGACTTTGGTAGTGCTTTTTATTTAGCCTGTTAGAATACTAGGCAGATATCTAGATGAGCTGACATACTCCCAGAAGATCTCCGCGTACCTCCAGGGAGAACAGCTGCCTTACACTCTGCCAGCCTCAATTGCCTGCTTATGGGCACTTACCACATACTTTCCCCAATTCAGCCCCTTACAAAGGAGTCCGAAACTCCCAGTCCAAATCTGTCAAACTACCAAGTGATCTTCCTTCAAGTCCCTCCTTAAATCTCACCTTAAATCTTCGGTAATGCATACAGAAAACTGCAATCTGGTAAGTGCTAAGCAGGTAGTGAGTTGTGTTTACTACAGTTCACTGCAAATTATATACACAGCTAGTCTATGCTAAAACAGCATATGTCATAAACATAAAGGGAAGGGTAACCACCTTTCTGTATACAGTGCTATAAAATCCCTCCTGGCCAGAGGCAAAACCCTTTCACCTGTAAAGGGTTAAGAAGCTAAGGGAACCTAGCTGGCACCTGACCCAAAATGACCAATGAGAGAGGACAAGATACTTTCAAATCTGGAGTGGGGGGAACAAAGGGTTGGTCTGTCTGTGTGATGCTTTTGCCGGGAACAGATCAGGAATGCAGCCTTACAACTCCTGTGAAGTTAGTAAGTAATCTAGCTAAAAATGTGTTAAATTTCCTTTTGTTTAATGGTTGGTAAAATAAGCTGTGCTGGATGGAATGTATATTCCTGTTTTTGTGTCTTTTTGTAACTTAAGGTTTTGCCTAGAGGGATTCTCTATGTTTTAAATCTGATTACTCTGTAAGGTATTTACCATCCTGATTTTACAGAGGTAATTCTTTTACCTTTTCTTTAATTAAAATTCTTCTTTTAAGAACCTGATAGATTTTTCATTGTTCTTAAGATCCAAGGGTTTGGGTCTGTGTTCACCTGTACAAATTGGTGAGGATTATTATCAAGCCTTCCCCAGGAAAGGGGGTGTAGGGCTTGGGGGGATATTTTGGGGGAAGACGTCTCCAAGTGGGTTCTTTCCCTGTTCTTTGTTTAACACGCTTGGTGGTGGCAGCATAGGGTTCAAGGATGAGGCAAAGTTTGTACCTTGGGGAAGTTTTTAACCTAAGCTGGTAAGAATAAGCTTAGGGGGTCTTTCATGCAGGTCCCCACATCTGTACCCTAAAGTTCAGAGTGGGGAAGGAACCTTGACAGCATAGTATTTGTTAGCCCATCTTTTCTCTTCCTGCTTGCCTCTCTTACTTGTTTGTTTAATCTACCTGTTATGTCTTGCTTTTTTAAGTTGTAAGCTCTTTGGGGCAGGGTCTATGACTTATATCCCATACGTTGCTGGAAAACAAAACCCCCACCTAGTGGTACCACAATATAAATGATTAATATTAAAAGATCCTCTTCATAGGTGTGAATTTCACCCTAACTACAGGATGTAAGGAACGAATCAATTAATTGCTGTGATATATCTTGATTTTAGTAAGGCTTTTGACAGAGTCATGCATGACATTCTCATAAACTAGGAAAATGTGGTCTAGATGAAATTACTACAAGGTGGATGCAAAACTGGTTGAACAACGTGTGATGTGGTGCAACTCAACACTGCGACACCCGCTCCTGGCTGTCCTGGGGTTCAACTCTGCTAGCCAGTGCTCCCTCTTCCGGTGGTGTCTCACCACCGTCACTCCCAGGACCGCAGCATCCTCTTCATGAAACAGCCCTCCAGCTGTGCCACACTCTGTGCTCCCCCTTCCGGGGGACCTGCAGTCATCTGTCCAGCCACTTCCCTCAGTGGCAACTGCAGCTCAATGTCTGGCCAATTCCTCAGTGGCAAGGGGTGGAGGGGAACGGATCCAGGCCCACCCACTACTCTGGGTGCTGGCCCAGGGACCCTGTAGATGGCCACCCTGCTGCATCCCCTCCAGCTCCTCAGCAGATCTCCCTGACCTACTTCCCCATGGCCCCAGCACCTTCTGTGCCTTTGCCTCAGGGCCTCAGCCTGCAGATCCCTGCAGCCCACCAGGAGCTGCCTTTTGCTCCCTCGGGCTCTGCCTGCAGCACTGCTCTGTCCAGGGTGCTTGCTGCCTTCAGCCTACAAGGCAGCCAGTCCTCCTCCCTCTTCAAGCTCTAGGGAGTGACTGAAGGTGCTTTGTCCTGCAGCTCTTCTTATATGGGCCTGCTGGGCTGTGATGGCTGCTCCTCCCAGCCCTTCTCTGGTTGGCTGCCTCCTGCGCAGCTTCCCAAGGGCTCTATTAACCCTTTGGAGCCCAATGTGGGCAGGCGCCCCATCACATACCCTCCCCCTTAAGACCGACTTCCCTGGTGGGGGGAGGTTACCTCCCCTGCTTCCCCTGCAGCTGTGCTCCCAGGGTGTCCATCTCCTGTCTGAGGTTCTCTATTAGGAGGAGCAACTTGTCATTCTCCTCCCTGGTGTCCCTAAATTTCTCTATGTGCACCTCTGCACTGTCTTGTGCAAGGCCAACTCGATGGCTTTCAGCCTCTCCCATAGCCCTGGCTCTTGCTCTGCTGGCTCTCCCGGTACCCCTTCTCCCAGGGTCTGAGTTCCCAGCTCCTTTCGATTGGTCTCTGTATAAGTCCCCACATCCTTCAGCTGGATGTCTAAGGGACTTATCCTTCTCTTCCGTTTCTCCTTTCTCTCCTGCCTGGCCCCTTTGGCCTTCTCCACCATCTTGGTGCACTCCCTCTGGGTATCTGGCACCTCCTTCTGTTCCTTTCTATCTCCTTTTCCCTTCTGCTGGCTTGGGTCCCCTTTCTCATCCCCAATCGGGATGCTGCCCTTCCCTGGGCTCCTGTTCTGTCTGTGAGGGCACTGCCTCTTCACATGC
This sequence comes from Natator depressus, assembly GCF_965152275.1. Classification (NCBI taxonomy): domain Eukaryota; kingdom Metazoa; phylum Chordata; order Testudines; family Cheloniidae; genus Natator; species Natator depressus. The sequence goes on from NC_134236.1 coordinate 131,499,532, forward strand.
CTTGATTCTCCACAGGTGAAACAAGCATCCCCCCTTCCTTTTCTCTTCACAGGTCGGGGACCTTAGGGTTTCCCTGCTCTCTTTCCCTTGGGGATAGACTTCTCCTCTTCCCGATAGGGGCACACTCTATTCAAGTGTCCCCTCTATCCACAGACATAACACTGCCCTTCTTGGCCTTCTGGCCTGACCCTGGAACCTGTCTTCTTGCCCCAGGCTCTCTGGCCCCTGATCACCTCCTGGAGGGTCTTGAGCAGATAACGCTGCTCTTCTGCTAGTTGTCTCAGGCATTCCTGCAAGTATCCCACTGTGCCTCCCACTGTTGCTGCTGGTTCTCCAGGATCTGCCTCACCAGGGCCTGAATCCCTCTTGGTTACTCTTCAGCCCCCTTCATTGGAAGCGGCAACTCTGAGGTCCAGCCTGGGAAGGTGCACCTGCCTTCTGCCAAAAAGGCCCCCGTACATGGCAGCTCCATAGTTCCTTTACCCCCCAAGTATCCCTTAAATAGTCTTTCAAACTCCCCTTCTAACAGGGGCAGCTGTCAAACAGTCTCTGAGTCTTTCACTCAGTCCCCTTCCCTCAGGAGCGACTGAATGCCTACATTCGCCACCACATGTGATGTGGTGTGACTCACCACTGCGGTGCCCCCTGCTGCCTGTCCTAGGGATCGCGTCTACTAGCCGGTGTGCCCTCTTCTGGTGGCATCTCGCCACTGTCACTTCTGATCCAGGGACCCATGTCACTCCCAGGATCGTGGCATCCCCTTCATGACACAGCCCTCCGGCTGTGCCGCACTCTATGCTCCCCCCCGTGATTTTTAAGAACAGGGTAGATATGTCATGAATGGTCTAGGTATACTTGGTCCTGCCTCAGCATGGGGGATGGACTCGATGATACTTTGGGGTCTCTTAAAGCCCTACATTTTTATGATTCTGTGATTTCCCACAAAAGAGAAGATGTGGGAATCTTGGGTTGAAATCAATACTTTCCAGTAATAACTAAATGGAATAATGCAAATTCATATTTTCTTCTTATTATTTGAAGAGCAAAAATCAAATGATCATGTGGCTCTTGGTCCGCAAACTATATGCACCATGGCTTTGTGCCTCACTTAATCAGTTTCACCACACGCTGTGTTGGAGGAAAGTACAGCCAGACAGACTCAAGGAGAGAGAAAAATTATCTGGAAAATTGGTCTTTTAGTCATTGTGTGTGTTCACTCATCAAAAATACTCAATAGTGGGGACTGCCTGAATAAAGAGTGCAGTGTCAGGCTTAACATTCCTGCAAATGCTGCTGTTAACAGAAACTTAATTTTCTCCTGAACCTTTCAACTGTGGTATTCATTTCTTTTTCTATCAGAGAAATAGTCTGTTAAAACAGATTTCTTAATACCCCACTGTAAGGAGCTGCTGTTCAGTGAGAACAGACCCGAGAGGTCAGTGGGAGCAGGATCATGCTTTATATTACGATTACAAAAGCATATGGATGGGAAAGAAGTTCTATGCATAATGTACCCTTCTGAATAAAATATGCTGAAAATGCTTATCAGTCATGATGTTGGTTTAATGTCTTGGTTTGTATATGGGGGAAGCATATTAGGTAAATAAAATTATGTATTCAGCTCCTATTTCTGTCTTTTGCACCATTTTCACTTTCCTTTTGCAGGTGACCTTGAAAATAGTCTTTTCTAAAATATTTTTGTAATTGTAAGCATGGATATCTGTTGAGAAGTTTCATTAGTTTGACTGTTCTGCTGTTCCTACAGGGCTTCAGGAATATGTAGAGGCAGTGTCTTTCCAATATTTCATCAAAACACGATCATTAATTAGTGTTAAGGAGATCAACAAACAGCTAATATTTACAATGGAAGACGAAGAAGAAACAAACACGGTAAGAATTGTTTTGTTCACATGTGATGAGCTGGATTTATCCACTTTTATTTTCAAAGAAACCTTCCCATACTTAGTGTTTCTAATATATTTATCACATATTTTAACAGCTTCTGATGATCATTCCAATTTTTTATTTATAGGAAGCAGGCTCTTCATAAATACATAGTTGTGATTTCCTTGGTAATACGACATGCTAGGGAAATGTATTGGTGCCATAATAAAAGTCAGTCAAACTGCAGAGGCCTTCAGCCTACAGCTGGTTAGAGATGGTTAGTGCTGACAACATAATGGACTAACGAGGTTTTAAAGTTACAGAATACTGGCATCTGGTCAAGTAAGTCCAGGTACTGGTTTAACATTTGGCTGAACCATGTTTTTCATGGATAGTAGAAAAAACCTAGATCTGTGGCATGTGCCTTTTATTCATGGACCAGGCTGAGCCATTTTCACTGGGAAAAAGGGGCAGTATATTAGCATACCATTCGATAATTCTGGAGGAACTTTTCTAAATTTTGTAATGCATATTGCCTATATGATTATATCCAATAGGCACTCAAATATCATACTGATAGGGGTAGCATAAGAACCTAAATAGAAGAAGCAAATGAATGTAAGGGGTACCGTAACTTCAACTGATTAAGTCCCATTGCTCAACAATGAGCTAATTACAGGAGCCAACTGCAGAGAGTGATAAGAGAAAGGGTGTTGTCCTGTGTCACAGTTTTATCAACTTGCAATTTTTTTGCTATAATCAGTTAGTATTAAAATGCACGTTCTCTGTCCTAGCAAGGTCATGGATAACTCTCTTAGAATTAATCTTGAACTTCCCCCAGGGAACAGACTTGCTTTCCTTGCTTTCCTATGCCTAATACAGCATCTTCCATTTGTTGCCCTTCCTCGCTCCCCTGCCCATCCCTAAATAGAACATTTTGTATATGGCCAAAATACATCCTGGCAATCTTTCTTACGCAGCCTTTGGATGAACATTCTGTTTTTAAAATTTATATTTGGATGTAAAGTGGATCGATGTGGGGAATGCTTAATGTCACTTTAATTGCTGTTCTAATGAGACATTTGCAGTCTTTAAAGAGAAGAATCTCAAATGACACTGTATGAAGATGTATGTAGCTGTCCACATTGGATGGTCATACCGGGGGTCATCAGCATCAGTTATTTGGAAACCAAAGAAACAGCTGCAATTCCTCCCCAAAATTTTTGAAAAAAAAATAAAGTCTTAAGCATGCTATGATGCGATATTAGCATTGCCTCCAGAAAGTGACTGAACAGGTTTGTTCTGAGATGAAAGTTTATAGCTTATATAAAGCTATAGTATTATACTATATATTATTAATATTATTAATACTATAAGCTTATATAAAGCTTATAGTATTATTTTTTTTCTTTTGTAACATAATACTATAAGCTTATATAAAGCTTATAGTATTATTTTTTTTCTTTTGTAACATGGGTAACAGTGCACACATTTTTCCATGGGTTTGACTTCGTTTAATTTTTGGATGAATGACCAGCTGTTAAGGTCATGAATGAAACGCCAGTAAATACATTCATATCTCTAAGGGCTGGCCTTCACTACGGGGAGATTGACGTTGCTGCAATCGATGCAGCAGGGGTCAATTTAGTGGGTCTAATAAAGACCCACTAAATTGGCTTCAGAGCACTTTCGGGTTGACCCCGGTACTCCAGTTCCCAGAGAAGATTAAGGTAAGTCGACAGGAGAGCGTCTTCCGTTGACGCAGTGCATTTATTCATGTAGCTGGAGTAGTGTAACTTAGGTTGACTTACCCCCATAGTGAAGACAAGCCCTAAGTGTGGTCATAGAAATTAAACAGTATAACAGGTCGCTGCGTATATGTAGGACAAGAAAAGGTTTTATGGGATCCTGAAAATTAAGGAGTGTATTGTTGTGTAACTCCCCAGGAAGAGCTCCAGAGCAAAGTAATAGGTATGTATTGTGTTACGAATATACTAGTGAAAATGGTCAGTGCCATTTAGAGGTGTCCCTTATGCCACTGCTAGTTGAGCAATTGTAGAGAAAGTGGAACCACTGTTAGCAGATCCAAAGTACTCTTGTAACGTCAACTGGACACAAAGAGATTCAGTATTGCAGTCAGGTTGTTCAGAATTGAGAAATAAATAAATCCCTTCCCACTGGCACTGTAGGCATGCTGCACTCTTCCCCTAGCTGCAGGAAGAGAAACCTCTGTCACCACCTGAGCCCTTGGCTCCCTCTGTGACTGTAGTGCCTGCCATTATGTATCCTGTTGCCCTTGCCTTCCATCTCCAATGTCTGTTTGTGTGAGAGAGAGAGTTTCAGAATGTCTCTCTGTGTTTCCTGCTCTTTTCAGCTCACCTTTCAAAGGCCGCAAAGGAAAAAAGTCTTAGCCATTATGTTACTTTAGTTTCCAGATGAAAGTGTATTTTGCATTTTGTACATACCTCTGCCCAAAATTGTTGCTGAAATTTCATGGCGACAGTGATGCTTCAGCAGCCCAAAATGCCAAAAATGTTTGAGAGATTTCCTGGAAAAATGTTTGCCACTTTAACACAACATTACTAAGTCCTAATTGTACTCAGAAGTCTGTGTGTTGGGTAAGGTGCAAGTATCTTCATCGATAAATATTCTTTCTCCTGAAAGAAATGCTGTAAATGTAATATGTGGTGTCTTTAGATTGCTAGCCTTTTGAGTTGAACACTCAAGCAAGCAGCTGCATAACATTTCCAGGCAGCTGGAATTCAACTCTAGGTATAGTATTAAGCAAATGTCTCTAGAGAAGAGCAAACATCTTGAAGACAGATGTTCAAGGGCTGCCTTCCCTGAGCAATTTGAAACCATGATGTCTTAACATTTTAATACATTTCAGAATGGTCAGGCTTCAAATACTACCACTAACTGCAACAAGTGTTTTGTCCTGTTTGAAGTGTTGATAAGGGAGACTGGGAATTCTACATGGAAGAGCACAGCACCAGTTCTGCTGCTGCAGATAACTCATGGAAAACCATTTTATTTAGAAGAAATTATGTTGTAAATCATGCTTCTCATAGTTCTCTTCTTATATTCCTTACTACTAAGGATATTTGCAAGGAAATCAGCTCTTTATTTGAGTTCATCTGCTCCTGCTGAAGGCAGAACCCTCTGTGACCTACTCACGTTCACAACAAATTGTGATGTCAGAAATACAGGGTTTCTGACTTCATGTGGAGAAAAAGTAGCAACAGCAGATGAACTCTTAAGAACAAAAAATCAGTTTTTCATATACCCTAGATGTCTTGGAGATATAGAATGTGGGAAGAGATATACAGAAATTATATGATTTAGGAGCAGAATCGCTTCTTGATAAAACATTATTTCAAGTACTCCATGAGGTATTGGTTACTTTTAATAAGATTGAAGAATAATGGATCTGGAGAAAATTCCAGAGCAACACATCCATTTATTCTTGAGTCCTGCTTTTCATGGTAACTACATTTTGAAATACTGGATTGTATTACAAAATGGTAGGATTTATTTTTCCTAACCCTGGCTCTTACATTGACTTCTGCACTAGCATTGGGCAGGTCAGTTAGGGCCAAATTTTTAAACCTGGCGGCCTGAGGTCTGTGCACAAAAATGTAAATGCAAGTAAACTTATATGCAGAGACAAATTTGGTAACTATGTGTACAGATATAGATGGTAGATATAGGGCCTGGATCTCTGTCTTCAGTGTTTACAAATGTTTGTTTATGCATTTGCCACTGTTTTCTCATCTGTGAAGTGTAGAAGATACTTTTGTACCTTACAGGTGTATATAAGGGTTAATGAATTTATAAAGTGCTGTTGAAGCCTAACCTGCTAGTATACAGAAATACTATGTAGTTTAATTTTACTGAACGTTTTTCAATTGTTGTTGGCCTACAGTTATGCCAGTTAAGACAATGTGTGTTTAAACTGGTGCAAACCACCATTTCTTTATTTTTCAATATTCTGTCTTGTGTTTTGTCCTCAGCCCTCCTCCAATCCATACGATAAGCAGCTGTGCACTTGGAGCCTGAAGGTAACACCTGTCGATTACCTGCTGGGTGTGGCTGATCTAACAGGAGAGTTGATGCGGATGTGTATTAACAGTGTTGGAAATGGTGATATAGACACCCCTTTTGAACTGAGCCAGTTTTTACGTCAGATTTATGATGGTTTTTCCTATATTGGCAACACTGGACCCTATGAAGTGTCTAAGAAACTATATACCTTGAAGCAGTCTCTGGCCAAAGTAGAGAACGCTTGCTATACATTAAAAGTGCGGGGTTCTGAAATCCCAAAGCACATGCTGGCTGATGTGTTCTCCACCAAAGCAGAAATGATTGACCGAGAAGAGGGTCTTTCCTAAAACAGTGAGACAATCATGGCCCTGGGATGTACAGTTGGAAGCCTGTTAATATTTGGGTTTGTTTTCAATAGACCCTTGTCATGACTTTTATGTAGTGATGTTTTTAGTTTTACTTAGCAGAGCAAGATTATTTGCAAAGGTAACTTGTAACCAAAAAAAAAAAAACAAACCCTTAACATAATGTGTAAGTGAACAAATATTTGAATCTCTCCTCTGTGGGAAATCTCCTGTTTTCCTCCCCTCTGTGTGCTGTCATAATGGCTAATTGTCAATGCTGCACTCAGTGTTGGTGTCTTTCTGTGAAATGGACTCACTTCAAACTGTCTGGGCCACTGCATCAGCTTCAGTGATCACATGATGCTCAGAGCAGGTTGTGAATAATTGACTTTTGTGATTCTGCATTACCCATAGATATCTCTTGGGCTCCACACCTTAGTGTAGCCTGTTTCTGTGTACCCCCATGTCAGAATGGGGTGGGGCGGGCAGGCAAAGCCTGGAGAAGCAGTAGCCTCATGTTTTAATCAGAGCAGAACAAACCCAACCTCCCAGCATCTAAACTACCCTGGTCTTTGATCCAATAGATTATTGGGATCAGAATGTTTTTATAGGCCCATTTCAGCATACTTCTCTGATGCTGGATCTCCATTGTTTAATTCGTATTTGCTTAACTCAAATGTTTATCTCAATGGAACTGAAATTGAAGCAGAGCCAAAGGTACTGTGAACCTGTAGTTTGGCTGACTAATATTTTTGAACATGAAACTGAAATTAAAAGTTTTCTGCTCACTGATAAAACTCATAAAACCTGGTAAATATTGCTATATACTGGCCATTTCAGGGCTCACGGCTTTATTTTAGGTCTGCCTTGTTGCCTTACTGTTTTGGCATCAGTTAGAAAATCCTTTAAAAGATTGAATGCATTGTTTTAAATTTAAAGAATAAAAGCTTTAACTGATGCAGAATCTTAGTTTGCTGAATAGACCTGTTCTTGCACAAGTGCAGAAACCTAGCCAAACAAGTTTATCATGGATAATTCAGCAGTAGGACAGACTTGTTGCTTGATGCTGGTTGCATGCTTGTCACCTAAGAGGATACATGGTTAAAGACAGTGGGTAGAATTCTGCCCTCCACTATATTTGTGGAACCCCAAGGGACTCCAGTGGAGTTGAACTGGTGTTAGCGAAGAAAGAGTTTGGTCTCGTGTGTTTAACTGAGATGTGACTTATCCCTTTGAAATGTGTTGCCTTGTGTGTCTTAATACTATTATGAAATAGAAATTTCAATAAAAATAAGGCAGACAGGCACATTCCCTGCATCTGTTTGGCATTCTTGAGCTCATTGGCAGATAATCTGAATTCTCACTTGTGTCCAGAGTTGTGGAAGCCCCTTGAAAATGTATATTATGCTGAGGGGAAACAGCAGATAAAATAATATGCTCTTAAAAAAAAAAAAGGGTACTCCAGGAAATAGGCCCCTCAAGCACAAATGAAAATACTGCATGTTTTTTATTTCCACTTCCATATGATGTAGTAGTGCCAATATTTTTCCTGTTAACATGGTGTGTCCTAGTTAACTTGGGTCATCTGATATATGACCAGAACAACAGTTACTTACAGTGTTTATCACAGGTTTTCCCATTGTTTCCATGTAAAGCAATATTTGGTGAGTTGAAAAAGGAGTGATTTTCCAATTGTTTAATACCTTTTTAAGTGCTTTTTTTGAACAATAAAATCATTAAAAAGTTATTGTGAATGAATGATAGTTCTTTTACCTCTCAGTCCTATTTGAGAATACTTGACTAGTAATAGTTGAGTGCATTCCATTCTTACAGTTCAGGACTTTATTCAGAGGTCTGACTCATTCCCCATACTTGTACCTCATGATTGGCATTCACCAATACATGATCTCATCATTGTTTCTCCCCCCATTAATTTTATCCTGCTAATTAAAAAATAATAATGCAGCTATGACTGCACATGGGCCTTCCATGTGCATAGTCAAATGTAGAGCACTTAAAGAAGTTGACACTCTGATGGCAAGACAAGTTTATTTCAGGGATGAATAGACAACAGTACCAAGTGGCTGTGCCTGTTGTATCTACAGCCTGATTATGCAGGTGTGCTGAATACCTAGAGCTTCAGTTGAAGCTGGTGAGAGTATGGTACTCCATCATTTTGGTAGGATGGAACTTACATCTCTCAGAAAACTTGCAGTAAGATGTACTTGTCTGAAGCAAAACCATGAAGAGAGAACTGCTAGAGGCACCACGAGATGTTAAACGGAAGTCTCTTCTGTCTGTTCTGGGCAGCTAGCCGATAGGAATTAAAATGATCATATAGGCAGTGTTTCCCTCTTTCAGTAAAACAGATTCTAAAGCCCAAGCTGCTGCATTTGCCATTGATGAGCACATAATGGGTACCATATTTCACAGAACAGCCACTGCACTAGTACCATCTCTCATTGCTTTTAAAGCATTTGGAAACCTTTGAATACAAAAGGAGCAATTCTTCTCTTTGCACAGTCTCTTAAGAACAGTTCCACATTCTGCCTAATATATATTGGGTTTAACAATTTTGAGATTGGAATAAACTTTCAGCATGGCTACAGAAGATATTTAATTTTTGTAAATGACGTCAGGCATGATTTTTAAGCCTCTTAGGGGCTCTCCTGTCCAGCAAATCAAATCCATGAGTAATCATTAGTAGGAACAAAGTGTGTGTGCTATATTAAAGCACCATGACAGACGGGAAATAGCTAATGGCTTGCAAACCTCTTGCTCAAGGAAATATTCCCCCCGCCCCCCAACAATTAGACTGTAGTTGTTTGAAAAGTGACATCATTTATCAACAAAACAAGCTGCTAAACAAGCAATGGCAGTTTTCCCATTTCTTATCCCATTACTCTGTGGAGCCATTGATATGCTTGGTATTGAGCCAGAACAAGGTGACATCATAGCAGATGTTTCATGAAGGCTGTCTTGCGTGCTAAAATCATCTGCCTTTTAAAAATCCTCTTTCTCAGAGAAGTGAATTTTCTTTTTTGTTCACATTTGTACAGAAACTACGCAGTTGCAATGGGGAAAAGAAACCCATCCATATTCTAGCTTTCCTTAACTGCCAGTGAAGCTATGTAAGAGAACAGCTCCCTGTTGACAGAACATGTAATAATATTTCGACTTGCTGTCTTGGTTATTTTGGTTTTGCACAAGGTTTACCATAATCACACACATACATTTTAAACTTGGTATCTATACAGTACCCAAAATGTATATAGTGCTTTATGGAATATAGAGCAGACGTGGCCTTTGCCCCAAGGAGTTTACAATCTGAGATTAGACCAAACAGAGCAAGGAAGATGGCAAGTAGAAGGGAGGAGATGGAGAGGAAGGGAAGATGAGGTTTATATCAAAAGAAAGTAGTTGCTTAGTTTAGTGCTTGCCCGATTCTGAAAAGAAGCTTTAAAGTTTTTCAGCATGAAAAGAATTACAGTAATTGTTCTGTTGCTGGGATGGAGAAGAGAGTCACAAAAGGGGAGAATGAGAGGGTGTTTGTGGGAGGAAAGTGAAGTGGAGTGTAAAGGGAGATGAAGGCAGGAGGACTGTGGGGGAGGGTAGCCAAGGATGAAGATATCAGGGTGAGGTGCAAAATAAGCTAGATATGTCTGGTGATGTGAGGTGAGACCATGGGAGGGTTGTGTGGGTTAGGAGTGACTTGCAGAAAGTTAGACAAATCATTTGAAACCAGACGACTTTGTTAAGAAACAGATTTTTAAGGGATTCAATTGAAAAAAGGTGCTGCAGAAAAGGAAAAGGGGGATTCTCCCCCTCACCCCCCATCCTTATCCCTAAAGTTAGGCATCTAAATGAAGCCTGGTTTCACAAGGTGCTGGGCGTCCTATTGGAGTCAATAGGAATTGCACATATGGAGCAGCAGCGCTTGCAAGATTACGCCTCTGCCAAAAATTAACAAAACTTACTTTTTTGTTTTTATTTTCACACACAGCCTGTGGGGGGGAAATGATCCCAGTTCACAATTTTTAGTAAGTACAAAGAGAACATTTTACGTCCACCTGTATTTTGGCAGCCACAATCTTTGTTGTGAATCATAAGTCTTTGTAAGCTTGTTACATACCAAATTTAATATGGTTACCACTGCTGCTGTTTCTTTCTTGTTTTCCCCTTTCCATTTGGCTCCCTCATTCTTTTTCTGACGCTTCCCCTTTCTTAACTTGTTTGTTTCTCAGACTCTGGCCAGCAGGTTGGAAGGAGCTGCACCATCCTCCTGAGCCATCGGCTACGATGGTCCCATGAGTTAGTCATTTCCATCCTAGCTGACATCCTTGGTGAAACATCTCACTGCAGGAGCATGTCTCTTCCAGCTGCCAGAAGCAGAGATCTGTTAGGCTCTGAATGCAGGTTGGTTTTTGCTCATGACTCCGTTTTGAGAAATGCTGCTGAAACTGGTGGGTCTGGGTGGGCGTCTGTTTAGTTCAATGTTCCTCCATCCTATTACAACCATTGTACCATGTGACAGTGGGTGTCTGGATGGGCTGATAGGGCTCAGGTTGTTTCTGCAGACAAGTAGCCCTTGGTTATTTTTAGGTTTGTAGTCTTCACAAGCCAAAGTAAAGTTTGGCAAGCAGGGAACATGTTTCTAGTTTAGTAGAGTCATTCAGGATCACCATTTTCCACCAGTTTAGCCTCTTTTTACCCCACTTAACATCACTTTTAAAGGCCTGTTTGCAAAACGTAGCAGAGGAGTGTTTGCCTACAACTTCTTCTTCAGCCAGTCAATGCCTCCCTGAGTACTGGCCAGTACTGATGTCATGTGTCTTCTCCCAGCTCCTCCCATAGGCCATCAGGCTGACACTTTGGTACTATTGTGCCTTACCTCTGCTGTCTGCGATCTGAACTCTGAGCCCCTGCTATTAGATTTCTAAACCCAGCTTCTAATATATTTTTACTATAATTACCTTCCAGGGTTTCCCTTTTATAATCACACTCGCCCCTCATTATTTAAATAAACAGGTTTCTGTCACGTAGGATCTGCCCTTCATTGCCAAACAAGATCAGACAGCTCATTAAGCCCAGTGTCCTATGTTGCCCCCCTTGGCCTTGCTTAGCTTATGACAGGGGTGGGCAAACATTTTGGCCTGAGGGCAACATCGGGGAATAGAAATTGTATGGCGGGCCATGAGTGCTCACAAAATTGGGATTGGGGTGCAGGCTCTGGGGTGGAGCTGTGGATGAGGAGTTTGGGGTGTGGGAGGGTGCTCTGGGCTGGGACTGAGGGGTTCAGTGGACGCGCAGGGCATCAGGGCTGGGGTGGGGGTTGGGGCATGGGGAGAGGCTCAGGGGGTGCAGGCCCTGAGCTGCGCTTATCTCAAGCGGCTCCCTGAAGCAGTGGCATGTCCCTTCTCTGGCTCCTATGCAGAGGCGCGGCCAGGTGGCTCTACACACTGCCCAATCTGCAGGCACCGCCCCTGCAGCTCCCATTGGAGTGTGTAGGAGCCAGAGCGCGGCCATGCCGCGGCTTCCGGGAGCCGTGTGGTGCGGCCCCCGACCTTGCTTCTTGGCTGGAGCACTGGAGCAGGGCCGAGCCGCGTGGTGCAGCCCCCAACCCAGCACCCCAGCTGGAGAGGGGCCGAGCCACATGGTGCGGCCCCGACTTTGCGCCCCAGCCGGAGCAGGGCCCAGCCGCGTGGTGCGGCTTGCGGGCTGGCTTAAAACGGCCCACGGGCTGGATCCGGCCCACGGGCTGTAGTTTGCCCAGCCGAGGCTTATGACATAGGCACTGACTCCGTGAGTGCTCAAGAGCTCAAGTACCACCGAAAATAAATCAGCCGATCAGCTGTTTGGTGACTTGGGGAGGCATTTGAAGGAGGGCAGAGAGCAGTGAGCGACGGGCAGGAGCCTTGGGGGGATGGATAGAGCAAGGTTGGAAAGAGGTAGAGTGAGGGTAGGGCCTTGGGGAAGGGGCGGAGTGGGGTGGAGCACCCCCAGGGAAAAATAAAATGCAGCGCCTATGGCTTATGATATCTGGTTGGACCATGCTCCCATTTGTTCACTCGTCCCACAGCTCTTTGCTTTTCTTGCCACTCTTCCCTGTAGGCATGATACTCCCTCCTACTGCACAAGGCCACTACCTTTTCCATGTAATCCTTCCTCTAGACCCACTTCTACCAAGATGCCAGAGGACATTGCCAACAGAAATCTAGCTGGGGATAGTTAATAATTTTTAAAACCAAACTAAACCCCTTTGATTGTATGTTGTATCTCATTCAATATTTGTTATATCTATTCTATATTTGAATTAGTGACTTAGATGATGGAATGGTGAATACTCTATAAAATCTGTGGATGACTCCAAGCTGGGAGGGGTTGCTAGCACTTTGGAGGACTGGATTAGAATTCAATGTGATCTTGAGAAATTGGAGAATTGGACTGAAATCAACAAGATGAAATTCAATGAAGACGACTGCAAAGTAGTACGCTCAGAAAAGAAAAATCAAAGCACAAATACAAAACGGGGAATAACTGGCTAGGAAGGTAGTATTGCAGAAAAGACTCTGGGGTTTATAATGAATCACAAATTGAACATGAGCCAACAATGTGATGCAGTTATGAGAAAGGCAAATATTCTGGGGTGTATTATGTGTTGTATGTAAGAACTGAGAGGTAATTGTCCCAATCTACTCAGCACTGGTGGGGCCTCTACTGGCGCATTGTATCCAGTTTTGAGCACAATACTTCAAGAAAGATGTGGACACATGGGAGAGAGTCCAAAGGAGAGTAACAAAAATGATAAAAGGTTTCGAAAACCTGACCTAGAAGGAAAAGTTAAAAGAACTGGGCATGTTTAGAGAAGAGAAAGATGAGAGGGGACATAATACCCTTCAAATATGTCAAAAGTTGTTATAAAGAGGATGGTGATCAATTGTTCTCTGTGTCCACCAAGGACAGGACAAGAAGTAATGGGCTTAATTTGCAGCAAGGAAGATTTAGGTTAAATATTAGGAAAAGTTTTCTAATTCATAGAGAGAGGTAGGCACTGGAATAGGTTACATAGGGAGGTTGGGGAGGTCATCAGTCTATCACTGAAGGTTTTTAAGAACTGGTTAGGTGTAGGTATACTTAGGCTATGCCCCTTACAGGGGCACAGCTGTGCCACTACAGCCATGCTGCTGTAAGGTACATAGTGTAGCCGATTTTTGTTGCCGGGAGAGAGCTCTCCTGCCAACAAAATAAAAATACTCCCAGTGAGGGGCGGTAGCTTTGTTGTGGGGAGAGAATTTCCTGCCGAGAAAGCACTGTCCAAACCAGTGCTTTTCGTCGGTAAAACTTTTGTTGGTCAGGGTGTGTTTTTTTTCACAGCCCTGACCAACAAAAGTTTTATCAACGAAAGTGCAGTGTAGACATAGCCTCAAACCTGTCCCAGCATGGGGGATGGAATAGATAGCCTCTTGAGGGCCCTCCCAGCCCTACATTTTATGATTCTGAAAATTGGACTAACTGTGGTGTCAGCTCAAAGTACTGGACATCAGTTTACTAATTGTGCTGGGGATGCAAAGAGCAGGATGATGTTTCACTTCTATTATTCTGTTTTTATAATGATCTGCATTACGGCAGTGCCTTTAAGTCCCAACCAGTGTGCTAGGTGCTCTGTAGACACATAGGGAGAGACAATTCCTGCTCCAAAGAGTTTGTAGTCTAAGTATACAAGACAGACAAAAGAATAGAAGGGGAAAGAGAGGCATAGATAGATGAAGTGACTTGTCCGAGGTCCCACAGCAGGCCAATGGTAGGGGCAGGTCTCCCAACACTAGACCACACTGCCTCTAATCTTGAAATCCTTTGTACACACACGCCACCAGTATGTACACAGGAACCAGCTCAGATCCCTTTGTCGATATATCTAAATGTATATAGTATTTGTATGCACCTTTTACCTAAAATATTAACAAGCAAAATTCAAAAGGTAGGTATAATACTGTTCATTTAAAATATTTACAGAGAAATTCAAATCAGCTTTAAAAAGTGATGCTTGTATCCACTTTCTTTTGCGCTACATATTTTCCCAGCCTGTCTTCCCTGTTTCAATGTGTATCTGTATTTGTGCTGAAATAAATACAGCGAAAATAATCAGAGATATACATCACCTGCTCACTTTAATAGTAAAGTGAACCTATATGAAACCTCTCCTGTGAGTCCTGCCAAATGGATAACAGCAGAACACATTTCACTCATAACATATAGCATGAGCAGTTAGACAGGTCAATGCTACCATCTTGTGGTGTGAAATATTTTCTCTTTTTTTCCCCGTGCTTTCTCTTCCTTAAGGATTCCAATTCTGCTTCTGCCCCTTGTGGCTATAACCTTATACACTTGTTGTCTGTCATGTTTCTCCATCTATGTGCAGCAAAAGATGAGCTTGAATGTGAGCTGAAAGAATGATTATTTTAGGAACTGGGAATATCCAGCATCTCATGTATAATAAATGTTGCTTAATGGGTGTGGAGTTTAGTAAAGGAGTTGCTAAGTAAGTTAGACCCCAATTGTTGTTGTTTATATCTATAACAATAGCTCCTCGATCCCCCAACTGGGGATGAAGGTCCGATTATGCTCAGCATGGTACTCACACAGGGTAAGAATTTTCAAAAGTGCCAGAGTTACTTAGGAGAACAAGCCACTGAGGAGCACAAGGCTCTGTCCCTGAGAACTTTCAATTTATATTTACAACAGCATAACAGGTGCTATTTAATTACCTTAAAAATTTTGGGGTATAATTTGCATGAAAGACATACAAAATTTGCATTGTATTGGAAGGGAGTCCTTTGTTAGTTGTGCTGTGAGAGCTGCTATTGTGGCTGTAGCATTAAAGAAGGGAGGAGGGAGTAAAGGATGAATGTTGATGATAAATTAGCTAAAAATGTTTAAATCTAGTCTAACAGATCCTGTACTCTGCAGGTATTGGTCAAAAAAGCTGCAGAACATCTGGCAGTAAGCATTTAGAAGTGAGTGTTGTTTTAGCTGTTGATGCTCTATACCATTGTGTCCAGGCCATTTTTGGTAAAACAAGGTGGTAGAGCTCTGTAAATTATGTACAGAGAAAATATTTTATGTACAGAGAAAATATGTACAGGTTCTGCTACCTGCTGTCCAATAAAAGACAATGTCCATGAAGAGCTTAATTTTTAGGACTTAACCTTGAAAACACTTAAGTGAGCAGTCTTTGCTTGCATGATGCCATTTGAAGTCACTGCTTTCATACATAAGGATTACATGTACTAATAAGTGTTTGCAGAATTGAACCCTAAATTACCTTCATTTACATTATGATCATGTTACCTGTGCAAGAAGTTTATGAGCCTTTTTGGATGTTGAGCTTTAGCTATGCTTTAGGTTTAAATCAAACAAGTGGGGGGAGAACCTCAGAGATACTGTGGTGGAGGGTGCTCCAGGCAATCCTAAGATTCAACCTATCTGTAACTTACAAATTACAAGACTTCACATCTACATATGAAATGAAAGTGCTGGAAATATCACTGGGAAGATGTATTTCTTTGTAGAGGTGGTGAAAAAGTTGCTTATGAGGCACATCCCTAAAGAAGATGTTTAGGGATGTGTCCAGGGGAGCTGAAGCTGTTCAGTACCACACAGGACCAGGCCCTCAGTCATAAGGTAATCCATCCAAGTAGTTATACTGTGTTCATCACAGTCAAATCTGAGCCTCTTTAGCCTCCTGTAGCTTCAATGGGGCCAGACACCGCTCTGTAATACAAAATGCTTTTGGGATTATTGTTGAAGAATGTGTTGCTGGCCTTATTGGAGACCAGGTACAGTTACATTGCCTTGGGGAGAGATCAGTTTTGAGAGATGTTTTCCAGACTGTTTCTGCCTCAAACCAACTTAACAAAGACTGGGATTTTCTCTGGGGCCAACGGAAATTTGACGTCCAACTCCCATTGTATTTAAACATGAAATGGGGCACTCAATCCCTATAAGCCTTTTTGAAAACCCCTGCCAAAGTTCCATGTGGTATCTCCAACACACTAATAATGCTGACAGCAATAGTCCTCCAATGACACACATACTCTTATTAGAGTCATTAGGAGTTTGCTTGAGTACAGACTTGTAGGCATTGGCTCTGAGTTTTTTAGTTCTTATGTGCAACAGGAAAGCAGTGAGTGGGGTTCTATGAACTGTAGACAAGCACATGTAAGTATTTGACATACTGATGTTCAGCTAGTAATAAGAAAAGTTGTAAGACTCCTGAAGAGTAACAGAAAAATTAGATAATAAAAACTACACAAATAACCCTCTCTGCTAAGACAGCTTTTTAGGGGCTGTCTGGAGCACCCGTGGAGTTGGCGCTTATGCCTGACTTCCATGGTGAGATGCCTTCCTACAGAGGCAATGCATGGTGGGTCATGTGCCCCTCCGATTTGCTGCTTGGTTTGTACTGAGCATGCTCACATGGACAGAGCGTGCTCAATAACACTGCTGAAACTGGCTGCTCTCACTCTGACCCCCCACTGTCGGCAAGCATGGTTCGTGTCTACCTTCCTACCGCCTTTGTGTGATCTCTAGCGGGATGCTGTCTCTGTGCCATCTCTGGATGCAATGCTGTCTCCATAAGATCGCTCATTATAATGTTCCCTGTAAGCCATTTTTCACTACATTGTTGCCTCTGTCTGTGATGCTGAGTCTGGGTCCTCATGCTCCTAACCCACCTATAGTGATTTCAGTTCTAGCGGTGCAGTGTAGGGGCATGTTGCCACTGCCTCTGTGTTGTCTGTCACTCAGGGCAAAGAAAGTACAGTTCTATTGTCTTTTTGTTACACAATAAGGATTATAACATTTCATTACCCGTACCCACAAAACTTAAATGAATCTTACCCAAAATGACCAAGTTGTTCATACCGGGATGATGGGAATAATCAGTGATAAGCTGCCAGCATCTTAACAATGGGTTCCCTCCTCACCCCACGAGGGGGTCATTGCCCACTCCCGCCTCCTGGGACTCCTGCCCCTCCCCACGTTCCTTGATGCCCCCCCCCCCCAGCCCCATCCACCCCTGTCCCCTGACTGCCCCCAGAACCAGGCAGGAGGATCTCGTGGGCCACCGTAGTGGGTGCCCACCCCACCCCTAAGAGCCAGAGGCACCTGCCCGGGGGCGAGGTGGGGAGTCCTGGAGGTGCTTACCTGGGGCAGCTCCCAGGAAGCATCCAGCAGGTCCTTCTGGCTCCTAGGGGCGGGGGAGTATAGCTGGTAGGGAGCAGGGGGTGCAGCCACTCCCCCAGTGATCACATCAAAAGTGGCGCCTTAGGCGCCAACTCCGTGGGTGCTCCAGGGCTGGAGCACCCACAGGGAAAATTTGGTGGGTGCAGAGCACCCACTGGCAGCTCCCCACCCTGCGCCCGGCCCCAGCTCACCTCTCCTCTGCTCCGCCTCCGCCCCTGAACGCACCAACCCGCTCTGCTTCTCCGCCCCCCGGCTTCCCGGGAATCAGCTGTTCGGTGGGAAGCCGGGGAGGGCTGAGAAGCAGGTCGTGGCTTCCCGCTCAGGCCGAGGGTGGCGGAGGAGAGCTGGGGTGGGGAGCGGTTTCCCTGCGCCCCCCCTCCGGGTTACCTGCTGCGGTGCGGGCGGCCCTTCTTGCGCCCCCCCGCCCCAGCTCACCTCCGCCTCCCTGGGCCTGAGCGGGAAGCCACAGCCTGTTTCTCAGCCTGCACCAGCTTCCCGCACGAATAGCTGATTCGCAGGAAGTCTGGGGTGGGGGGCGGAGAAGCAGAGCGGGGCGGCGCGTTCAGGGGAGGAGACAGAGGCGGAGCGGAGGTGGGGTGGAGCTGGGGCTGGGGGTGGGGCGGGGAGGGGAGCTGCCGGTGGGTGCTGTGCACCCACCAAAATTGGGCTGGAGCACCCAAGGAGTCGGTGCCTAAGATGCCACTTTTGGCCAGTTAAATTTAGAAGACCTTGTAGTACCGGTTGTCCCTCGCAGAACATCTGGTTCTAAAAGGGCTTCTAAATTTAACATCCGATTCTAGTGAACCGGCTCCAGCTCACCACTGGGAACAATATGCACATAAGGTCTGGCCCATTCCACCTCTTCCTCCAGTTCACCATTAGATGGCAGCAGAGAGCTCCTTCCCCAGAGCTCCAGAGTTGCTACAGGCAAGGAGTAATTTTCTATCCTGTGGTGCTCAAAACTGGAAGATAAATATCACTATGGAAATTCAATACAAAGTAAGCTTTTAAACTGAAATGACTAGATTTGCTAGCATTGAGAGGAACACAGAGGTCACATATCAGTAAAACAATATCCTATAAAATCCTTCTTTGTACTTCCCCGAGCCTCTTCCATGAAAACAATTAGTGGATACTCTAGATTTGAATGCTATGACTCACTCCCACAATTCAGTCAAGTTTTATGATCAGGCAATTGCTTGATTTAGTGAAGGGAAATAGGCAATTGTGAGAATTTCCTGCCTTTTCTTTTTTGCCTCTTTGTAATTTTTCTGTACATTATATCACAGGCACATATGATTGCAGCAGGGACTTCCAGATGCTATTAGGGGAGCTCACTCTTCACGCAGCCTTTATTCAAAAAACCTTTGTCCAACAGCGAATGCACTTCAAAATATTTGTCAGTGCTCTGTAGTCCAGCTGTTGGCACAATACCATTTTTTATTAAAATTATTAATCAATCTGTAACCACCTAGAGAATAATAAGCTTATAAGGAATAGTCAGCATACAATTGTCAAGAACAAATCATGTCAAACCAACATAATTTCCTTTTTTGACAGAATTATTGGCCTAGTGGATGGGGGGAAGCAGTAGACGTGATCTATTTTGATTTTAGTAAGGTTTTTGTCACAGTCTCACATCACATTCTCATAAGCAAACTAGGGAAATGTGGTCTAGATTAAATTACTGTACTTAAAGAGTAGTTATCAATGATTTGCTGTCAAACTGGGAGGGGGTATCTAGTAGGGATCTGCAGGGGTCTGTCCTGGGTCTAGTACTCTTCAATATTTTAATTAATGACTTGGATAATGGAATAAAGGTTACGCTTATAAAGTTGCAAGCACTTTGGAGCACAGGATTAGAATTCAAAACAACCTTGACGAATTGGTCTGAAATCTATGAGAAGACATTCAATAAGTGCAAAATATCCCACTCAGGAAGGAAAAATCAAATGCACAGCTACAAAATGAGGAATAACCAGCTATGTGGTAGTACTGCTTAAAAGGATCTGCGGGTTACTGTGATCACAAACTGAATATGAGTCAACAATGTGACACAGTTGTAAAAAAGGCTAATATGGTTGTAGGGTGTAGTAACAGGAGTGTCATGTGTACCATTTGGGAGGTAATTGTCCCACTTTACTTGGCACTAGTGAGGTCTCAGCTGGAGTACTGTGGCCAGTTGTGGGTTCACCACTTAAGGAATGATGTGGACAAATTGGAGAGAGTCCAGAGGAGAGCAACAAAAATTATAAATGGTTTAGAAAACCTGACCTATGAGGAAAGATTTAAAAAATGGTCATATTTAGTTCTGAGAAAAGAAGACTGATGGGGGGACCTGATAGCAGTCTTCAAATATGTTAAGGGCTGTTATAAAGAGGAAGGTGATCAATTGTTCCCCATGTCCCCTGAAGGTAGGGTAAGAATTAATAAACTTAGTCTGCAGCAAAGGAGATTTAGGGGAGATAGCTAGAAAATCTTTCTAACTATAAGGGTAGTTAAGCTCTGGAATTGGGAGGTTGTAGAATCCCCATCGCTAGAGGTTTTTAAGAACAGGTTGGGCAAACACCTCTCAGGGATATTCTAGGTTTACTTGGTCCTTCCTCAGTGCAGGGTGCTGGTCTGGATGACCATTCAACGTACCTTCCAGCTCTACATTTCTGATTCATAATTTTCTTAATAGTTGCATTGCAGGTTGGCATCAGGGAAGTAATATTTCCACATATGTATCGTGAATTTATTGATTTTTTGCATAGATGACCTGTGCCTGCTGACGGGGGGGGGGCACAAGCCCAGAAAAGCTCAAGTCACACCCCTACATCCTCCAGGCAGTCCTCCCCCTTTTGGAAAGCCAGCCCCCCACTTCTGGGAAAGCAGCAGCCCCTCCCTGCAGCTCCCAGCTGTTCCTCTCCCTCTTCCGGCAGAATTAAAGCAGCAGCACCCCTAAGCAGCTCTCAGCTGTTCCTCAACTCCTGCCTCTGCCTCTCCCTGTTCCTGCCCTGTGCAGCTCACTAGCTTAGCTGCTGTGCAGGGAGGGGGCCTGGTCGCACCATGTGACCCAGCAATCTGGGAGGGCACGTGACCCCTCCCCGCCCTCACAAGTTGCCTCTGCTTTTTTGCATATTTGTAAATCTCCGTTAAAGACAATGACCCCCACTAAAGCAATTTTAAAATTGCTAATATTCACCACAATATTATGTGTTAACTCTATCTAACTTTACAAACCACGTGCAAGATTTTAATAGTAAATATTTTGCTGGGCGGTAAATCTATAAATATTAAGGGGCTGTAATTTTTGTACAGCTTTGTAGCTTTCTCTAACTTCCCCAGTATACTGCTGATAAAAGAAACACTTAAGTCTTGAAACAATGCAAGATTCCAGTGACACTGGAAAACTGAGAGGTTTTTTGGTGGTATATGTGAGGGGGGAGTTCATCTGTTCTAGCAGAAAAATCTCAAAAAAGTTGGCAACTAATCAGGTCCTAAAAAGGAATTTTAAAAATGTAAATTAGAAATTCTATATGTACATACTTTGTCATTTGGACTGCAGCTTCCCTATTTGTTCTGCTAACAATTGCACAGAATGTTCAATTTGCAGGGTTGTTTCTTTTTCCTTTCGCTGACTCCTGACCAACTGAATCTCTTTTGTTGTCACTACAAAAGGCAGACAAGTTTGAAGAGTATTAGGAGTAGAGATGAGTTTTTTTTTAATATTTTTATTTGGTAGCAGTTCAGAAAAAGATTGAAGCAAATCTGAATATTTCTGAATTTTCAGTACATCAATAAAGTCTGTTTCAGGTCTGCTTTAGAGTGGGGATTCAAACCTGGGTCTCCCCTGCCCGCATGTGTGTCCTAACTACTGGGCTAAAGATTATAAAATTGGGAGGGAAGCATCAGCACTGGGTCACCACCCCGGCCTCCTCTTCTGGCTGGTTTGTGAATGGCTGGAACTATTTGTGTCAAGTTCGCTAATAGTTTTGGGTTGACCCAAACTGTTTTTTAATCAGATAAACTCCTTGTCCAAAAAAATTTGCCCAAGTCTAATCAGGATTGAACTGGAACAGTAACCCTATATCTAAAGTAACCTGCTCATCAAGGGATCTTCCAGGTCTGATGGGAGACCTAAAGTTCTACTGATCATTAATGGGAAATCCCACCGTGTTTCACAGGAAATGTGGAGGAGATAGCTTCTTCTGACAAGCAACAGTTGCCTCTTCATAAGATTATATGGAGGAGAAATTGAAGGTTTTGGTGCACGTCACCATGCTGCTCAGCTATCCCCTTTTGCCTTCTCTCTGCCTCTTCCCCATTCCCAGACATTTGGTTTTTTTTTTTTTTTTTTTTTTTTTTCTAACTAGGGATATTAGTTTTAGGGATAACTCTTCTCCAGTTTCCTTTCTCTCGCTCCCTTTTCTCTCACGATTCATCTCTTTTCTTTCATTTCCCACTTTTCCTCTTTTGACTTCGTCCTTCCATTGCTCTTCCTTCATCCTTTCCTCTGTCTCACCATGTACTCCCTCTTCTCTTGCTTTTCTTCTCCCTTTTGTTTGCAGGTACATTTTCACAAGGGCTGAGGCATGGCTTCCCTGTTCATAGGTGCAGTTTGTACCAGAACATTTGGTGCCACCTTTTGGCAATGGAAAAATTAACTGTGGGCACAAATCTGAGAATTTGCCCACTATTCAATACAATGTAATCAGGGTGCAAACTGCACTTGCAAAAGGGAGGCTGTCCTTCTGAAATGTAACTGTAATATCTTTTCCCCACCCCACAATCCTCAGACTCCATGCTACAGACCTGAGAATCCAAAACCGTTTTGTTCTTCTTTCATAAGCCAACTAGATATCTTTGTTCTTGTTCCTTTTAAAGATATATAAAAGAATGAGGAAATAAGAGAGTAAAGGGAGAAGCGACACTTTCATCTTTCAGCAGTTGACATCACACTTCTGCACAGTTCTAATGGCCTTCATTCGATTTAGAAGAATATTTTGCAGGGGCCAGCTTTAATATTTTGAATGGTGCCATCCCAGGTTTAACATTTTAAGTAGCACATAGCTGAGAAATGTGGCCCTGTCAAGACCCATACATTCCTTCTTGTTGGGATCCTTCTGTTTTCTGTGATAGCATCCAGAGAAAAATACATGTGGCAATTAAATAATAAACCTGATAGCATTGCTATACCTGGACATCATATTGTATACTGAATATGTTGGC
This sequence comes from Natator depressus, assembly GCF_965152275.1. Lineage (NCBI taxonomy): Eukaryota > Metazoa > Chordata > Testudines > Cheloniidae > Natator > Natator depressus. The sequence continues at coordinate 131,522,262 of NC_134236.1, forward strand.
ATGCTCGTATGTTTCAAAGGCAAGTGCAAAGTCTGGGTTTAGCCTATTTTAGAGGCTGAGGGTGAAATCCTAGCCCCATTGAACTCAATGAGAGTTCTTCCATTAGCTTCAGTGAGGTCAGGATTCCATCCTGAAACAGGACCCAAGTTTGCCCTGATTATTGGTTTAGCAATGGAACAAACTGCAGAAGGTTGGAGAATTCATTCCTGCCCTGGGTTTGTTTTGTTCTGTTCTCTTCCTTCCTTTGACTGTTCCTTTTCCCTTTAGATGTTGCTAAGTGAGTGTGTTGCTTATGAGAGGTGCTGGGTTCACACCCCCATTTTCAGACATCTGTTTGTCTCCAAGCACACCAAGCTAGGAGCGGCTGTGCATATTTTCCTCACATTGCTTTGCCCCTATGCCTCTTCTCTTTTCTGGAGGGCTTTTCTCCCGGGGGAAGGAGGGCAGTTCAGTTTCCAGGCCACTGTCCACTTTTGGACAAACTCTTTAGGGTATTTTCTGTTCTTGTGAAGGTTTTATTACAGAGATCAGGATTTTGAATCACACAAAAGTGAAATTACTTGGCATTGAATCCTACCAAGATGAATATTTTGGCAGCAATCACTACAACCTTTTCTCCACAATTGCTATTCTATGTGCAGCTGGCTCTTTGGCATTGCTGATCAATATTTTATTAGCCTGTTGAGTAAAGTGTAGGCCTTGGGCCACTGGCCAATTTCTAATGCTGACAAGTGGTAGGAAAAGTAATTCAGTCAGATGGAATATAAGTCTTTTAGAGGTGTTTGTACTTTCTGATGGAAAGTAATCCCTTATTATGGATTTGGCTTAGATTAGTTTACCGAACAATCCACTTTGCCTATTATTTTACCACCAATGCATTAAAGTAGGTCCATAAATACAGGCAACAGAATTAGAACATTATTGTAGTAGGAGATGACAATACACCATACACAAGAGTGCATTATATCTTCAGTTAGAAATCCAACAAGTCCAGCAGGCAGACTTCCATGTATTCTCTCACAATAATTGACCATAGCCAACAGATAGTTTGTACTGCATAAGACAAGTTATTTATATTTAGCCTAAAACTGTAATAACATCCTCTGGCAATGGCATTATCTGATGGTGTCTGAAACTGAACCCACTTCCTATTTCCAGGCCTCAACAAATGACAATCTTTGTGTTGTCTGATGTTACTTCCTGAGTCTGAGATTAAAATGAGAGGTTTTTTAATTCATCTAGCTTAGTTTTTTGAAGTAAAGATCTATTTTAGACAACTAAGTTTCCCAGAATTGTTTAAGTGTGGTTTCTATCACCAACCAGAATGTTTCCTTGAAAATTCTAATCATATAGCCAGCAGCATTTCTGCCAGCAGAGTAGTAATACAGGGTTGGCTACAGGCTTAGCCTATAGGCAGTCAGAGAAATGTTTATGCCTGGTCAACAAGCAAGGACTTGTGAGCTCTGATCACCAAATGTAATTTATTTTTTTCCTATTGATTAAGATGTGTAGAGTCCTGTTATTTTACCCTCTGGCTCCCCTCCTCTCCCCCATAGTTGTCAGATGACAAACTACATTAGGGGTGTAGGGAAGGCAGCAATTAGAAATAAAAACAACATCGGGGAAAAAAAAAAATCTATGGCTGGCAAGGCTAAGGACAATAAAAAGGATTTTAAGTATATTAAGAACAAAAGAAATTCTAACAGTAGTATAGACAGTGGCAAGGTGGCCAATTTCAGTTTGGTAGCTCCTGCGCTTTTCTTGGCAGGGAGCTAAGATGCCACCCTTTGCCCCTGCTCTTGGGTGCCGAGGGCCTCCGCTACTAGCCCGGGAAGGTGGTAGAGGAGGGAAGCAGAGGAGGGGTCTGGGTTCACTCCTCACTCTGAGTCCCAGCCCCTCTCAACCCCTGTGGGTTTCTTACCCTTGTCCCCCTTAGGTGGGGTTATCCCCAATCCGTAGATGCTGTGGGGCAGGGTCTCCCTTACTCCAATTCTCAGGTCTTCCAAATCTCACAACACCCCCTCCAAGCTCCAGTCCTTTCTTCTTCTCTGTCTGACGCAGGGGGTTTTATTAGGTTCCAAACAGGGCCTTAATTGACTGCAGGTGCTCCAATTAACCTGCAGCCACCTTCCCTAGTCTACAGGGAACCACGCCTTAATTAGCCTTGAGTTTATATATCTAGTACTCTCCCACTGCTCCCTGTATCACAAGACCCATCACTTGATGGAGATGGTAAGATGGTTAATAATGGTGCAAAAAAAAATCAGAAGTGTTCAATAAATGTTTCTGTTCTATATTTGGAAGAAGCAGAATGATGTGTTCGTATCCCCTGCGGACGATGAAGTACTTTCCCCTCATTAGTAACAAAGGAGGATGTTAAACATCCAGTAGGGATAAACATTTTTAAATTAGCAGGCCTGGATAACTTGCACTTAAGAGCGCTAAAACAGCAGACTGAGAAGACCTTTGGGCTGCTGATGTTAATTTTGGAATACATCTTGGAATACCAGGGAAATACCAGAAGACTGGAAGACATGCTACCATTGGGTTAGTGTTCAGAAAAGGTAAGCAGGATGACCTGGGTAGCTATAGGCCAATTAGACTGATCTTATTCCCTGGGCAAAATAATGGCCAAGATGATACAGGATTCAACTGAAAGAATTAAAGGATAGGAATTAATGAATAAGGAATACCAGTCATCATTGTTTTATGGAAAACATGTCTTCTTAAATAAACCTGATTTTATTCTTTGATGAGATTAAAAGTTTGGTTGATAAAGGTAACTGTGTAGATGTAATATACTTAAACTTTTGTAAGGTCTTTGACTTAGTACTGCATAACTTTCTGTCTAAAAAAATTAGTGCTATGCAATATCAATAAAGCATATGTTAAACAGATTAAGAACTGTCTAAATGACAAATCTCAAATGGGATGTTTCTAATGGGGTTCTGCAGAGTTCAGTACTAGACCTGACACTATTTGACATTTTCATCAATGATCTGGAAGTGAAGATAAAAGTCACTGCTGATAAAATTTGTGGATGATGCAAAGATTGGCAAAGTGATAACAATGAGGATGGGGCAGATATACAGAGCAATCTGCTTGGTAAACTAGGCCTATTCAAACAAAATACCTTTTAATACAGCCAAATGCCAAGTTATACATCTAGAAACAAAGAATTCAGACTGTATTCTGGAAAGCAGTGACTCTGAAAAAACTTTAGGGATCAGAGTGGACAAGCAACTCAACGTGAGTGCCCCGTGCAATGCTATGGTAAAAAGGGCTAATGTAAACCATAGATGTATAAATAGAGGAGAAAGAAGGTAATTTTTACTATTGTATCCAGTATTGGTAAGACAGATATTGGAATACTATATCAAGTTCTGGTGTCTACATTTTGAAAAGGATGTTAAAAAACCGAAGAGGGTGCAGAAAAGAGCCACAAAAATAATCTAAGGGGTGGAAAAAATGTTTTACAGTAAGAAACTTAAAACACTCACTGTTTAGCTGTTCAAAATGAATGATGAACAGGTGACTTGATCATTGTCTATAACTACCTAGATAAGTAACAAATATTTGATAATGGGCTCTTCAGTCTAGCAGACAAAGGTATAACAAGATCCAAAGACTGGAAGTTGAAGCTAGACAAATTCAGATTGGAAATAAAGTGTACATTTTTAACAGTGAGCATAGTTCATTTATCTAAGGTTGTGGTGGATTCGCCATCACTGGCAATTATTAAATCAAGATTGGATTTTTTTTTAAAAGATCTGCTCTAATTCAAACAGGAATTATTTGGGGGAAATTCTATGGCCTGTGTTATACAGAAGGTCACTCTGGCTTATCACAGTTGCCTTTGAGCCCTGGAAGCTATGACAGAAGACTGAGAGGTGTCTTGATTACAGTGTGTAAGTGCCTTCCTGTGAAGAAAATATCAGATAGATTAAAGAGCCATTTACTATCAGAAATCAACACAACAAGACCTTATGACTAGAAGCTGAAACCAGACAAATTCAAATGAGAAATTAGGCACAATTTTTTAACAGTGAAGGTGCTTAAACCATTGGACCAAACTATCAAGGGATGGGGTGGATTTTCCATATCTTGCTGTCTGGATAAGAAGGCTGGATGCATTTCTGGAAGACATGTTTCAGCCAAACAACTTAATGGGCTCAATACAGGGGTAACTAGGTGAAATTGAACAGGCTGTGTTATACACGAGATCAGACTAGATGATCGAATGATCCCTTGTGTCCTTAAACTGTGTGAATCTCTTAATTAAACTAGAGTTCAGGTTCAATACATAGCAATATCCTATGAGTAAAAACCACACAGGGATGTTGTAATTATCTCTAAAACAAGGGTTTCAAACCCAGGGATTTCAGAATTACAGTTAAATTTAAAAGAAAAACTTTTTAAGGCATGGAAGTACACAGTTAGGGCATGCAAACAGCCCTAGCTCTGCACTGTAGTGACACTGTGCAATAACCTCACAATTATGTTTAGTGCATAACAGTTTTTAGTGCCAGATTAGATTAAACTGCGTTTTTAAAAATACAAGGTTAATTTCAATTTTTTGCCTTGTGGTGTCACTACAGGTCAGAGTTACAGCCGCTTGCCTGTCTTAACTGTGCACTTCCAGATGTTCACGTTTGGATTTCTTTTAGTGGTAACTCTGAATTTCCTAATATTGTGAGATTTGTGATAAATTTGGGACAGTTGGCACCAGTGACCCCCCCCCACCCCAATTTGTTTTTGTTATGCATTTGACAGTATTCTTGTTAATGGTCAGTTGAACTTCCTGTCCCATGCACTAGCCTGGCAACATCACTTTCTTGCATTGCTCCGAGGAACATTCACGTGCATGCTCTTCCCCGGGCTTTGCAAGAGGGTGTTTATCAGCAAAACTGAAATGAAGAGACAGCCAAGCAGATGTGTATACAGACAGGCAGGGAGTGTGGAGGAGTGGTGGCCCCAAGGATGTTCTCTGGTGTTATCCTCTCATCCACAAAAATGATCTCTGTTAACATCAGCAGGGAAGCAGAAAAACCCCTTATAACTCTGTCACAGGGTGCTATTTCAGTTACCTCTGGGTTGTGCTGCTTAACCTGTTTCTGTCACCTCAGTCATAAACATACCTGAGCTGTTTTCCTTCCCCCATCCGTGCGTTTTATTCATTTGCTCTTTTATACAGAGAACCTAACACAGGCCTCTTGTAGCAGGCACTTTCTACCCAGCTCACCTCCTGAACTCCCCCTTGCTTCCTGTTCCTTCTATTTATATTCTCTGAATTATATCATTACCCCAGTAACTGCCACCCAGATGCTCATAATCCCCCCAGTAAAGAGTGGTTAACTGCCTCCAGCTGGGCCTGCAGCCACCTCCATGCTGCAGCACTGTCAGTGGTCAGGCTGCTGCTGCTAGTACTCTGGCACAAACTCTGCGTAGGGGCCTATAAGCTGGGAGCTGCTGTGAGTGCTGTGCTACTCCTGTCCCTTGGCTGGCACAGATTTTTTTCTTTGCTGCACAGATATACCCTTAGACGTCTGGTAGTATGCTTGGTGTGCCATGCACTGTGGGTGCTGCAAGCACTAGGTCCTGCAGGCTCCAACCCTCACTGGGTTCCCATCAACCTCGGAGAGTCTAAAGAATAAAGAGCTGCTTTACTAGGGCTGCCAGACATAACCCCAACAATTACTCTTGACACAATTGCTTTAAATTACAAGCAAAATATGAACCAGCAGTCCCTAATCCAGCCCTTAGGGGTAGTCCAGTACAGAGATATGAAGATGGGGCTCCCCTGGCCCAGTGCTAGGAATTCTCTCTCCTGGAAACTCTCAGCTAGAGGTAACAATGTGCTGGCCTGCAGATCCTCCGGCCAGAGTCCACTCCTTTTCTGTGTCTAGCTCAGACCTATCTGCACAGCCCCCCTGTTTGAAGGTCACTCCTGTTGCTGCTGCTGCTCTTGTCAGTAGGGTTGTCATCCCTCCAGGATTATCTTGGAGTCTCCAGGAATTAAAGATTAATTTTTAATTAAAGATTAATGTCATGTGATGAAACCTCCAGGGATACATTCAACCAAAATTGGCAACCCTGCTTGCCAGAAACGGACTTCCTCCCAGCCCAGCTCTTAGCCTTTCGGTCCCAACTCCCAATTTGCCTGCTTTTCTCTCTACAACTATCTCCCATTAAAGGAGGCCTGTAGCTGTTTCCCTTGGATTACTATGTTTAAGACATATTTAAGACAAAATAATATGGGGGGGGGTGAAATGCTGGTCCACTTAAGCCAATAGGAGTTTTGGCATTGACTTCATTGGAGCCAGGATTTTGCATCCAGAGAATACAGTTTTATCATCCTGCATTTTGGCAGGGGGTTAGACTAGATGACCTTGGCTCGCTTCTAACCCTATGGTTCTATAATTCTATAATGAAGAACATCTTTCATACAAACCATATCCCAAAACACTCTACAGAGTTGTTGTGAACATTTACAGAGTTAAATAATACACACAGCCAAATTTAATCTCATCTGCTCTGTCCATGATATTTCTAAGCTCCTGTCAGTGGGGTATCTAAGGTAAGTGCTGATAGCCTAGTGGGAATAAAATTAAGAAGTGTAAGGAAAGGAAGAAAAGTGATGTTTGTAGCTGTTTTGAAATGAGAGGAAGGAGGTGATGAGACACAGAGCTACAGGAAACCTGTTCCAGATGGCAGCAGCTGCAGAGGAGAGTACTCTTACAATGATGTCGAGGTTGCATGAAGGTACTGTACAAAGGAGAGGTCCGTTCCAGACAAGCAGAGGAACAAGAAAGGGAGAGAGGCCCATGGAAGGGTTGAAAAACGAAGATGGCAATTTTGAACTGGATTCTGTAATTAGTGGAGAGCCAGCGAAATTGTTAGAAAAGAGAGGGTGATGGCCTTGCACGCTATAAAGTGGTCACCATTAAAGAGGCAACATTTGCCAAAATCACACACCAGTATCTGAGTCACTACAGTTCCTTCTCCTCCAATCTAAAATAGGAAATAACTGTGGCATCTGCTGGCAAATGTTGGCTTTTTAAAGGCATTCACTTTTTGTGGGAAGACAGCAACATTCTGCATATGGGTTAAAAAACTGGGACATGAAGGTATAAAGAATATATGTGAACAATAGTAAACCTGAGGGGTGATGAATGTATTGATGATGATTACAGAAGATGCTGAATCCAGGCACTGGTGTACGTGGATAATGTGGTGATAGAGGTGGTGATAGGAAGATATATAAACATGGGAGATATGAAAGAAAAAAGAAAGCAGAATCGAGACTGAAGCCAAAAGAAGATTAAGACAAAATCACAAATTTACCTGGTCAAGGTAAGTAATTAAAGGTATCAAAAGAAGTAAAGTTGAGGTTATCAGTGCAAAAGTGGTGGTAATGGCTCAAGGTGGAAGGGGAGCTAACTAAGTGGGAAAAGGTAAATAAAAATAGTAGAGAGATGACAACTAGCCTTTGTAGAACTAAAAATAGAGGTGGGATCTCAGGATAGATGTTGATGGCTGCAATAAGATGGAAGGGAAAAAGACATCCTCAGAAAAATGATAGTGGTCTTAATACACAAACGAGGGCAGTTTCCTTGCTCTATGGCCTGATTGAAACCTGAAATATACATTGCAAGTTCCTCAGAGACTGATGGCATGTGATGGCTGTATATTAGAATGCACCTAAAACACTTAATGTTTCTGACATCTAAATCCACAGACTGAGGAATTCAAACAGTGCACATAAACAAAGCTAGTTGAAAGGATTAGTTCAAGAATATAAACCAGATATAGCTAATCTAACTTGAAATAAAATAGAAAAGACCATGAGAGACATCAAAAAGGAACATAATTCTTAGTAAAGAATTAGTTAATTAAAATCATAAGCCACCAAGATGAATACAGCACAGTGATTGTTTCCAGTCACATAATTGTATGCATGCTCCCTTGAATGTGAGAAGAAAAAATTCTACAACATACAAAATAAAATCTCAGAGAAGAACTCCTGTGTGTGCACAGTGACTGCACTATCATAGTGATGCACTGTAGATTTAAATTTAAAAACAAAACATTTTGCACGTAGTATACACATAGGCACTTCCCAAAGTAAGGGGTGGGGTGGAATATCCAGTGCTTCCAGAAGTTATGGGAGGATGCTTACTATTACAGCCCTTCATGTAGTACAGCTGATTGTCCCTGCACACTGGTTGCTCTTTGCAGGCTGGTGTAGAGGAGAGGGCTTGGGACCATGGTCTTACCTCCTCTCTTCCCTCATTGGACCATTGTGCACCCCTAGGGGATTAAAGACAGATTAGCCCCTGGGCTACCCTGAGTGCAGGGACTGCAAATTTGCCTGAGTTTTATTTGGGCCAAGGAAGTAGGAATGAGGACAATCTGAGCCTCAGTGACATGGATGTGTATTAATTTTAATGAACTGCAAGTATTCTTTTACAATGTAAGACTTGCACACATCCTCTTTTCAAAGGAGTTGAAAAAATGTGTTAATCTGCTATTTTAGTTTATTTTACCATATAACTTCAATCCATAGGAGTCTGAAATTTCCAACCATTCAAAATCGGTACCAACTGTGGATTTTAATCTCCACACACAAAGGCAGATATTTCTCTCAGTGGTTTCTCTAACTTATAAATAGGCTTAGCAGAATTCGATTTATATTGTATAATTTCAAGAGACAATATAGATGTTTATTTTTAAGTGTTTTTTATTTTTATTGATTTAAATTTTCACACTTGTGGGAAATTACGGGAGGTGTCAGACAATAATTATTTAATGACAGTAGATGTTGAGAATCAAAAAGTTAAAGCTTTGTAACCATTAAACCACAATTTGTCAGCATCACATGTCAAAATATACTAATATGTTTGCAAGCAGCACACTTTGCCTATCTTGTAAATTTATATTATTATTGATGGCAATATATTTCCTTGGTTTGTGTGTGTAACAATGAAATTGACATTTACAGACATTCACCGATAGAAATCTCATCCTTACATGCCTTCGCAAAGCTATATCAAGCTCAGGACACTTGGACATAGTCCATAAAAAACTAAATGCTAAATTGGCCAAAATTGGTTAAAATGAATTAATTTCAAGGTGGAATCTGAAATATGAATCAGTCAGATATGAAGTGTGCAACTTCAGTCCAAAAGTACATTTTAGATCTCCTGATTGATTTTTACTTTAGTATGACTACTTATCTAAATAAGAATTCCCAAGTGCATAAAAATTTGCAGCTCCTTAGATTACAAGCTCCTCTGGGCAGGGACTTTTATTTCTCTTTAAAGCACCTGACAAACTTTGGGTGTTATATAAATAAACATACTCTATTACATTGCATTTTTTACATTTCACGCAAGGATAAATCTCATTCTAAATTTCATTATACAAATTACTACAGAATTAAACACTTGATTTTTTGCAACTGTGTACGGAAGTTGCAAATTGCACACACTGGCTGGCACTAATGAGAATTTCCCATTAAAATAAAATCTCTTTAAAAACATTAGTTTTGCATTTTTATTTGTGTGTGTGTGTGTAGAGTGTATGTGATTTGAATATATCTGTGGTTGCAGTGTGGGTGTGGTGTGTATGTATTTATGGTTATGTATATGTCGTGTGATATGTACATATAATATATGTATGTGTCGTGTATGTTGCACCTTTTTTACTACACAACCCTGATTCATTCCCAGAGCACTGTCCATCCTCGGAACCGAATGAGGCAGGGGTCCTGTAGAAAAAATAGTATATGATCATGTAACTAAATACTGTATACACAGGCAATCTTAATTTCATTTTCTAGCTTTGGCCTACTTAATTTTGCAACCTTAACGTTCTTTTAACATACGCTTTTTTGGATGTAATATATGTATGATGTGCTAAGCTTTGCTGTGTATGTATATATGAGTGTATATATGTGATGTGCAGCGTTGTCAACCTTTGCAATCTTATTGTGAGTTTTGTTACAGTTTGTTTTCCTTAAAGACAGAGAAGCTGGAATTTATGATTAAATCAAAAATCTCTGCTCTTACTTCTATCTATCATAGTTGTGGAGAAAAGCTTGAAAACATGACCTGAGCGCACTTTAAAGGCTCAAAAATCAGAAGACAAATAAAACTTCCATATATATAAATACCAGTCTTATGATTTTTGAACACTTAGGGCTGGCAATACTGTGTGTGTGTGTGTGTGTATATATGTATATGTGTGTGTGTGTATATATGTATATGTGTGTGTGTGTATATCTGATGTGGTGTATATGTATAGGTGCATACATATGGTGTATACATATGATGTATGGAAGTATATATGTGGTGTAAGGTGTGTGTGTGTGTGTGTGTGTATGTGTGTATATAATATATATATGTGAGGTGTGGATATGTCATGTGCGTATGTGTATATATAAGTGATGTGGTATGAGGTGCATGTGTTGGTGTAGTGAATATAGGGGATGTGATATGGTGTGTGTGCGCTGATGTGGGTATATATGTGATCTATGGTGTAGATCAGGGGTGGGCGAACTATGGCCCGGGGGCTGCAGCTGGCCCTTCAGATGTTTTAATCTGGTCCTCGAGCTCCTGCGAGGGAGCGGGATCCAGGGCTTGCTCCGCTCCGGTGCTCCAGCCAGGGAGTGGGGTTGGGGGCTTGCCTCACTCCACGCATGCCATAGCTCTGTGCGGCTCCCAGAAGCAGCAGCATGTCCCCGCTCCGGCTCCTACACATAGGGGCAGCCAGGGGGCTCCGCACGCTGCCCCTGCCCCAAGCACCACCCCCACAGCTCCCATTGGCCAGGAACCATGGCCAATGGGAGCTGCAGGGGTAGTGCCTGCAGACGGGGCAGTGCACAGAGCCAATTGGCTGCGCCTCTGTGTAGAAGATGGAGGTGGGACATACCGCTGCTTCTGGGAGCTGCTTGAGGTAAGCGCCACCCAGACCCAGCACCCCTGACTCCCTCCTGCGCCTCAAGCCCTTGCCCCAATCCCCCTCCTGCCCTCCAAACCCCTTGGTCCCAGCTTGGAACACCCTCCTACACTCCCACCCTTCATCCCCACCCCAGAGCCTGCACCCCTAGCCAGATCCCACGCATACACCAACTCCGTACCCCAGTCCGGAGCCCCTTCCCACACCCTGAACTTCTCATTTCTGGCCCCACCCCAGAGTCCGCACCCCCAGCCGGAGCCCTCACCCCCTCCTGCACCCCAACCCTGAGTTTTGTGATCATTCATGGCTCCCCAATACAATTTCCATATGCAGATATGGCCCTTGGGTCAAAAGGTTTGCTCACCCCTGTGTAGATAGGTGCTGTGTTAGGTGTATTGTATAGGTGTGATGTGGGGTGGGTGATGTGGATGTGTTGGTGTATAGGTGTGATGTGGGGTGTAGATATGTTCGGGTGGGGGTACAGATGTGGGCTGTGTGTGTGATGTAGGGTCTGTGATGTGCGTGTGTTGGTGTATAGATGTGACCTGAGGTGTAGATATGTTTGGGTGGGGGTATAGATGTGTGGTGTGTGTGTGTGATGTGGGGTGTAGATATGTGTGAGTGTGGATGTGGGGTGTAGATATGTGGGGTGTACAGCTGTGATGTGGGGTGTAGCTGTGTGGGTGAGGATGTAGATGTGGGGTGTACAGCTGTGATGTGGGGTGTAGATACGTTGGGGTGTATAGCTGTGATGTGGGGTGTGGATATGTGCGGGTGAGGGTGTGGCTGTGGGGTGCACAGCTGTGATGTGGGTGTGGTGGTAGCTGGGAGTGGGGCCTGTCTCTCCCTGTGCAGTCAGGGCAGAGCGCGGGCCTCGCTGTCCGTGTCCCGGCGGGGGCGTGGCGCGGGGAGCCGTTGGGGCCGGGCGGGGGCGCTGCCGGGCCGCCTCGGAGGCCTCGGGCCAGCTGGTGGCAGCGAGTCAAGCGGCGGGTGCGGGCGGCGCGGGCGAAGGATGTGGTGCGGCGCCAGCGGGGAGAGGCTGCCGCAGCCCCGGCCCCGGCCCCGGCCCCAGCGCGGAGGGCTGAGCCCAGGTGAGCGGAGCTGGTGCGGGCGGAGCGGGGCCGCGGCGCGGGGAGGCGGAGGTGGCGGCGGCCCTGGCCTGTGCCCGGCCCCGCGCCCGGCCCCGCCTTGGGAACCGTTGGCTCGGGGCGGCTCCGGGGTGCCAGGCGCGGAGCCTGGCGGGGGGAGGCGGCGGGAGGCGAGTCCAGCCCAGCCCCGCCCCGGCCCTCGCACCCGGTGCCGGCAGCGGGGGCTGTGTTAGTTGTTATGGGGGCTGCGCTGGCACCCAGGACCCTACTGTGCTCGGCGCTGTACAAGCGGGGAACACGGAGCGGCGCCCGGCCCAGCGAGCAAACGGGAGAGGCTGTGACCAGATAAGCCTCAAACCTGTGGGTGTCTGGTCGGCGTGACCACCGCGCTGGTTTGCTACTGCCTGGGGAGGTCTGGTCTGGGTAGGGTGACCAGAGGTCCTGTTTTGGCTGGGTTGGCCTTTTTTTTTTTTTTTTTTTAAGCTCTGTCCCGGAGTTCAAGTCTTTTGGGGGGGGCAAACTGGGCATTTGTTCCCTTTGTTCTTGCCCTGGCGGGGGAGGGCTCAGAGGGATGTTTGAGCAAGAACGAATGGGACCAACGTCCAGTTTTGCCAAAAAAGGCGTGACGGCCGTAACATTGGCTCGGGCGAGTGGCCATGCCAGGCGGCTCGGGGCTGACTCAAGCCGCCTGGTGTCACCGTTTACCCGGCGTCTTGTTTTCAATTTAGGAAAATATAATTACCTTATTCTGGGTCCTCCCGCCAGGGCTCCCCACTTCAGGCCTTGAGGCTTCCAGTGGGAGCTGCCTTGGACTGGCTTTGGTGGGCTCCTCTTGCTCCAATGTTCTTTTCATCTTGAACAGAAGATAAAAACTGCCAGTTGTCTCACCATAAACACCCAAAAAATCTCAAGTAAAAGAAAAGTTTGGGTATTTATCTCAGGTGGGATGTTGGTGTGTTTCCCTTGCTCATGGTAGGTGACTTAGATTTCAAGGCAGATTGTCCCCTGCTTAAATATAAACTACTGTATCCAAAGAACATTTAAAATAAACTATATTTCTTATTGTTTTCTTTGTACAGTCCTGAGAGTCCTTGTAATGGCACTTCTGCTTTTCCTGCTAACTTGTCTACTATTTTGTTGCTTTTCTAAAACAAATCTGTCTGTGAACTTTATTCTCCTGCTGAGTGTCCTGAAATAAACAATACCTGGTCTTTACCGTGTGTGGATCTCAAAATGTCATGAACATTAAAAAAAATTTAAGCCTTATAACATTCTTGTGGGCTATCATCTCCATTTTGTGGATGGGTCTTTACTCTGTTTCACTGTGTTCTCTGTAACCAGTTGATCAGTTTTTTTTTTTGTTTTTTTTTTTAGTTTGTAGGAAGGCCATGGGGGGAGAGAGCAATATTTTTAAAAGTAGGAAAAGATGTGATTGTAAAACAGCAACAAATTGACAGGGAGACTTAGGAGCAGGGATAATATATGCAGTTTAGTTGTAGCTGTGTTGATCCCAGGAGATTAGAGAGACAACGTGGATGAGGTACACCTCTACCCTGATATAATGCTGTCCTCAGGAGCCAAAAAATCTTACCGCCTTATACGTGAAACTGCGTTATATTGAACTTGCTTTGGCCTTGAGCATTTCTGTTATTAAAGCAGCCCCGCCCCCCCAGAGCGCTGCTTCACCACGTTGTATGCAAACCCGTGTTATATTGGGTCGCATTATATCGGGGTAGAGGTGTAGTATCTTTTATTGGACTGACTTCTGTTGGTTAGAGAGACAGGCTTTTGAGCCACACAGAGCTCTTCACACCAAAAGCTTCTTTCTCTCACCAACAGAAGGGGTAGGGGTAATGTCAGAAATTACTTTTGAATAATTAATATGTCCATGTCCCTTTAAACATGAAGTAGCTTTTTTTTCTTTTCCTCTTGCAGCCCCAGTTCAGCTGTGGTACCTTTCCCTGATGTTATAGATCAGATAAAAACATTAGTGGTCAGCTCTGGGGACTGTTGATGACCCTGGCCCTGGTGATACTCTACCAACTTTCAGCTGTGTTTGTTCCCTGGAGCCAGTTTGGTCTCCTGCTTCTGTGATGCTTAGTACACCTATGGGAGTGTATGTTGGGGGGGGGGGACCCTTTGTCTACTGTGGGAATGCAGTGATCAAAATGAGGTGGAATTTTAATAGGACACCACTGTATTTATTTTATTGCTTTTGTTCACCCAGAAAGCCTGGCAGTTTTGAAATATTATTACAAAATGTACAACACAGAATTTATTGTGTGTATGGAAGAGTTTCCAGCACTGTTGGAAAAAACAGTCTGATTTTCAAACTGTGCAATTAGAGACCTACAGTTTCAGCACACTGGTGCTAGTAGTTAATCCAGAAATAAGGCAAGCATAGTAAATGTAAAGACACTTTTTTAAAAAAAAATGCTACCATCAACATGCTATACTGCTGGTTTCAGCCTTGTCTACACTAAAAAGTTGTACTGCTTTAACCATACCGATATGGTTAAAGCAGTACAATTCCCTCTAGCATGGCTGAAATTATATCAGTATAAAGGCACTTTATACTGGTATAGCTTTTACTCCATGTGAAGAGGAAAAACTATATTTGTATAAATCACCATTATATTAGTATAACTACAACCACACTAGGGCTTTTACTATTGTAACAATTTAGGTTTAAAAAAATAGAATAAAAACCACACCACTAACTGAAATAGTTGTACTGATAAAACTTCTAAGTATAGATCAGGAGTTCCACTAACATTAAGAATGTTGGGAACCCTAATGTAGTTTGACCCCTGGCATTTTAAGCACCATCTCATAACACTGCTATGTTGGTTGCCAGCAGAAGGCCACCCATCCATGCTAGAACTCCCACTATTATTAACACTGGTCTAGCTGAACTAGTATAAGAAATGGTGGGAAATGTTTGAAAAGCTTCCCTACTGTAGGCTGTACCTAAGTGAAGCATTGGTGAGTGGCCATTCCAGCCACTGTTCTGCTTTTCTAGAGATATACTTGGGGTTTTCTTAGGCTAGTGGAACTTTAATATAAAACACTAGACACACTTTTCGTTATCTTTGCCAATATTACAGTAGAGTCTTACTATTTCACACTTACCAGTCCACACCAGTTTTTGTGTGCAAGTTAGATTACAGTCTCTCTCTACTTTTGGACGAAGATTTAAGAGTGCTGTAATGAGGTGCCTTGTTACAAAGATTTTATTACTTTTACAAAATGTACTGCAGAACATATACCATGAACTATTGTCAGTAATTAAAACTAAATTACACTTGTCAAATAAATGAACAGAAAATACATTGTGATGCATTATCTCTGTTTTTTTCCCCTATTGTGTTTGTTCAATTACTTATTTGCAACGATCCTTCCACTAATTAGTGCAAATTAGTGAGGTTCTACTGTATTAAATTTTTCCTGGTTGGTTAAAGGGATTCAACATTTACTTTTATAGTAGTGGCAGGGCCTTGTTTTCTTCACTAAAGTTTAGGCTGTGGTGGATTTCAGACGTTATAGATTTCAGAGTAGCAGCAGTGTTAGTCTGTATTTGCAAAAAGAAAAGGAGTACTTGTGTCACCTTAGAGACTAACCAATTTATTTGAGCATAAGCTTTCGTGAGCTACAGCTCACTTCATCGGATGCATACTGTGGAAAACTGTAATAGAGGCACTGATAGTGGCTCCATAGTTAAGGTTGTCTTAGGCTTTTCCTGTTGACAGGACTTGTAGGCCCCCGTGGAGCTGAAATGGTGGATTGTTTTAAAAGAAACCATAGTAAAAAGTACTCTTGAAGGGGCCTTGGTCACTGGCAGGTGTGCCTGAGAGGAGAAAAGTGTGTGTGTTTTTTTTTTGTTTTTTTTTAAAAGTAGACATTTCAGAAATTTTGTATGGAGTCTCAAATTTCATATATGTTTTGCACAAATAGCATCTGGAAACTTCAAAATTCACTCAGGCGTTAGCGTTACCCACCTTTGAACTACAAACTCCATTTTCTTCCACAGAATATTTTAGCTGTTCTCCGTAGGAAAATAACACAACACACACTTCACCAGTTCATGCATGTCCCTACATCTATGGATGTGAATGGTGCTGAGGTCAGTGAATGTTTACGTTGTAATGTTTGTTAGGAATGTGGTGTGTTACTATACATAATGGAAGTTGTTTTAAACTTATTTATATAGCAGTGGGGTTGTGTTGGATTTAAGATATCTTGGAGAAGGATAGTTTAACTGGACATTTTCTTGCTCTTAAGGGTTTTATGGGGCTCTATGTGGGCACATATGATATGCCTACCTGCATCAAGTCAGCTCCAGTATTGTGGTCTGTGCACACCAAGGTCCAAATAATCTGAGTTCCTTCTTATAAATTCTACATGTAATGGGTAAAAATTGTTTTATTAAAATATCTTTCCTTAGCGGTGTTACTTATAATGCCTGGGATTAACAACAATAATAAAAAAGAAAAAAAATCTAGTTTTACATTTCACCATATTTTTCACCATTATGCTATCTATTTTATTTTATTGTTGTTTTTGTTTATTTAGCAAGTTTTAAGAAGTTTACAAATCTTTGCCATGGAAATATCGGAAGGAAAATGATCATTACAACAGTTATATTTTGTTTAAAGAGTCCTTATACAGTCATCAGACCTTTCTGTTTAACAGGCTGTTACCATATTACAGAGTGAGCATCATTACAATACCTCATTTCTAGTGATTTTTATTAAATTGAGGGAAGTCTCTATATACACATATTTACCAGACCAGGTATGTCTATCAAATGTTAATATTCAAATTCTAAGTATTTATCTGTCCATTTTACTGGGTAAATTATCGATGTGTTACTTTTTCCATAACCACAACCTCCTGTGTTTTTTTGAACCATTCCTCAATAGCTGGGCTATTTTTCTTTTTCCAGTGAGAGGCTGCCAATAGTCAAGCAGCTACTAGCAGATGAGAGATTAATTCTTCATCTCCTTTTGTATGACCATTTCTACTAGGAAGCCTCAGCAGGATTTTACCAAAGGATGATTTGGTAATAAATATTCAATATTTTTTGGTATTTGGTTACGGACTGCATCCCAATACTCTAATGACTAGACATGTCCACCATATATGCATAAAATCTCTCTTTTTTTTTTAAACCCCAGTTTCTCCAACATTTATCCTCATTCAGTCTCTCTCTCTCTTTTTTAAACTGACTGGCATGAGATACCACTGAAACAGTATCTGAAAGAAATTTTCTTTTATTGTGCTACAGACTGAGATTGTTGGTCCCCTTTTCTCTGTCAACCCTATTCCTCTGTCTGCAGTAATTTGTCTATCCACATCCTTTTCCCAGTGTTGAACGCTTTTTTGTTAGGAAAGCTGTCTGCAAAGATTGATATAAATGTTTTAGGTTCACGGTGTTTGGGCAGTGAAAATAAACTACTCACATGCACTTCCTGGCTTACATGTATGAGCACAGTGCTGCATCATCTGGGCTGCAAAGGCTTGCAAAGAAACGACATACAGACATACCGTCTTTGTTCATTTTTTTTCTCTCTCTTTAAAATGTATAACATTTTTATTCGCTTTTGTTCTTTTTTTAAACAAAGACTAGATATTGATTCTAAGCTACTGTATCTGATGTTTTGTGGCAAAGACTATTTACACTAATGCACAGTGAATACAGAAAAGATAAGACCGAAAACACAGCAAATAATATTTATTATTTTTGAACACACTAAACAGATGGTTAATTATAGCTGTATTCAAGAGTTAGGCACTCACTGTTTGGTTGTTTTGTTCACCATAACTTGAGCTTCCAACATTTACGGGACCATCCAACCTTTCAGATAAGATTTGCTTCAGAATATACAACCCCACTGGTACCCCTCAGGGGCTATGATTCCTTCATTTCAGCATTCTGACATTTTTGAGCTTTCTCTTTATTCTCTCTCTGTCTCTCTATGAAGGATAGGCAATCTTCAGCCCTCTCTAGTTTAAAATCAAATACATATTAACTCCCTCTGTTGAAACTGGTTTTCTTACCTATTTTGGAATATGAGACCCAAAGGTAAAGAGAAAGCAACCTTTCTCTTGGAGTTGCCATAGTGATTTCTGAATTTACCCCTTAGCACGTTGTGTATTTTTTTCAGAGACTAGTCCTTTCTTACTGTGCCGCTTAGATTAGGATTGGAGACCATGGTGTGTTGTAATACTCTTCATTGTTCTGGAGGAAAGGCTACTGCAAAACCCTTTATAAACTAATTTATAATGGGCCTCATTTATAATGTGGCCCATTATAAATGAGTGGATTTACACTAGGGAAGAGTTTGGTCCACTGGGACTGAGCAAAGCATACTGTGGCATCCTTAATTTGAAATATATTTGGTTTTTAATTTGATGTAATTTTCATAAAATGTAACCCCCCCCCCACAACACCTTCTCTCAGAGTTAGCTTTGGATGAAGTGAGCTGTAGCTCACGAAAGCTTATGCTCAAATAAATTTGTTAGTCTCTAAGGTGCCACAAGTCCTCCTTTTCTTTTTGCGGATACAGACTAACACGGCTGCTACTCTGAAACCTGTCTTTATGGATACAGTTTCATTTACCAAATAAAATTCTTATCTGGAAAAAAGCTTTAAGACAAATGTCTTTTGATTTAAACTATTAAAAACATATGGCGATTCTATGGGAGGAAGTGTCAGATATTTACAAGTTTCTCATTAGTTTACTTTGAGAACTATATTAGCATAGCTACTGACATTAAGGTACTTCCAATATATTGGTGATGGAAATTAAAATAATATAATGCCCAATTTAAAGTCTGCAGACACATAGCAATTCTATAATGTGCAGATCTGAAATATAATTTCTTTGTTCGGTGTAATTCCTTAGAGGAATATAGTACTTGGTTTGCACCTAGCTCTCTACAGAAGATCTGCATGCTGCAGATCAGAGTACTGCATTATACCTCTCAGCTGTTCCTTCATTTTAGACCCACATTTACCTCCATCCCACACACCTTCTATTATCTAACTTTTAAAATAGTATATTACTAGTTGGGAGCCTGTCTCACAATGAACATAATTCGTGCTACCCTCCAGCCTCCCCTCTTATCCCCCCTCCCTTTTCCTTCCTCTGTTGCTGCCTTACAGACTGGTCATTGTTGGGTTGTATGACATGCATCAGAGTAAATAATCTAGTCATTCCTTTGCTCCTCTTGCTTTCTCTCAGTTTGTTTGCATACTGCAGCCCTGGTGGGTAAAAATCTTAAAACTTTTGTATCTCTTTAAACAAACAAACAAACAATGCAAACAGCTGTTTGTGACTTGTCCAGGATGGGGAGGGGGAAACGTGCATGACTAATAGCTTATATATAGCACTTTCCATCTACCAAGAGCTTTACCTACATTTGTTGATTACACTGAATAGCATCTCAATAGGACAAATTGGAACTGGAATAGTAATTTGCTAAACCATATATACATAGGTTTAGGTGATAGAACCTTATTATTAGGAGTTGTATGAGAAATGCAGCATCATGAAAATGAGGTGTATAACAAATGTTATTTCATTTTAAGTTGTTTTGTCTTGTCTTTTCTTTATAGTGATACGTGGATTGTTTATGTTGAGGATTTAGATGGGGAGAATGAGTAGGCTATGGTTGAAGGGATTTTTCTTGGAGTGAAAGTTCAGCAGGGTTGGAAGTCATTAATATCAGGAGGTGTCATAATGCTGAGTGCAGTCTTCTCTCTTTTTGAGGATGAGAGTGTTAAAGCTGAGAGAGGTTGGATGAAAGAGTTTGTATGTATGGGTGTGAGAGGCTCTTGAATTCTTTTCTCTGCTACTTTCAGGGTAGTGGGGCTGGCAGGGTAGGGTTGCTGAGACCAGGGAAGTGGGTGATTGTTGCTGTCTGTCTCTATTTAGACAAGGTGACAGTATGGATACAGTGGGGAGGAAAGGTGCAATGGTTGTTGTAACAAGGGGGATTTTTGTTTTGGAGAGGGCTGGCATTGTAGAATGTTGAAGAGACCTGTAAGTGTGAGAGATGGTTGATGTGAAGTAGTAGTGAGTGGGTGGTATATTAGGAAGGTTCTGTGGTTTAATAATGACTTTTGCAGCCAGCCCTGGGGTTCACTGTTCAGGTACCCACCTGTGGCGCTTGCATCCCTTCGATGGGTACGGTCAACTGGCCAAGATGGTGGAATAGTGCTGCCATGTGTTGGAAATACGGATTTCTGGGACTAGGGAGGAAGGGATATGATGGTTCCTCAGTCCTTTGGTAATTGGCAGAGGTAGACAAGGTAGTAATAGTTTTGTAAGGAGATAGTGTAAACCAGGAACAGGATGTTTAATCTGTGTTCCTTTGGTTTTGCTTATTTCTCTGGATACTGTGTTATCAGGAAGCTAAGATCCCAACCTTCGGTTAATGGTAATTAACCTTCATTCGTTGGGGGGGAAAAAACCATCAATGATCTATGATCAAATAAAAACAAAGGTTTCTAACTTTGCATGTATTACCACAACCTGGTTGGATGATGTTGCTGGGATGGTTTTGCCTTGTGCTCACTTTGGTTGATGATATCCTCTTGATGATGGATAAAGATCAAGTGTGCTTCCTGTAATGAGTGGGTGGAAAAGAGTTTTAATTTGCAGGTAGTTGGTCAGCAGGGTTCCTGTTTAAATGATGATTTTAATGTTGTTGGGGTTTTGTTTTGTATTAATTATATGTTAGAGTGCATAGAGTCTTTTGTAGATGACTTTTTCCTGTTCAGTCAAAATAAATTTTTGAGTAGGGGATACATTTTCTTCATCATGTATCTAGTGTTTATTGAACGGCTTCTTTCAGGCCTTTTAACTTGGGGCTCTAGTTTTGCCCAGTTCTATAGAAATTACAGTTACACCAGGCATTTTTTTTTAAATCTTCATCTTGCAACACATCAGAAGGTTTCCAAACTGTGGTTATTGATTCCATAGTAATCTGTTGACACTTTCTGGGTGGCTCACTGAATGAAACATTTTGAGAACCAAACAGAGGGGAGGTGGATCCATGATCTCTCTCTAATACATGGGTTTGCAGAACATGGTGACTACAGAACTAGTAAAACTATAAAGAACAAACAAACTTCAGACAGGACAACAGTAGCTATTTTCAATGGAAACCACCAAAATTTCAAAGATTATGCACAGCCCTAAAACTTAGTCGGGATAGTGATACTTTATAGCGCTTTTGATCCACAGAACTTAAGGTATTTTACAAAAGCGAGTAGACTTACGTTTATTCGGCTTACCCAGGTGCATGTGCCCCCTTTTATTTATTTATGCATTTATTTATTTATTTTAAAGCAAACTTGACAGGCAGTTTGTCCAGGGTGCAAACTAATAGCTGTCACAAATTTAAAAACAAAATTTCAAACAGCGTAAATATGAGAAAATAGCATGTAAATTGTGTGCTAGTCTGTTTTAATGTTAAACTCATCAAATTGACTTCTTTCCTCAAATATTTTTCATTTTTTATAAACTAAGGGATATGTTAAGTCGTCTCATTTTAGCATAATTATGGGAATGAATGATTTTAATCTTAGCTCACTGCATTTTACATAAAGGTATGTAATTTGATTATATATAAAATGGTCTCATGTCTTAAAACCACAGTAAAAAGTGAGGAAAGTTTAAAACTTTTAAAAAGAGGATTAAAAAAAAAAAGAGGCAAAAGGAATTAAGTAGGGAATAAAATAAACCAGAACAAATAAAGCTACCAAAAATGTGTGGCTGTGTGCTTTAAACACACTCTAAAGCAACAGGAAAAAACAGTGCACAATTTAAAAATTGGCGCCACTTCCTGCAGCTCCCATTGGCTGGGAACGGTAAACCGTGGCCGCTGGAAATGGCAAACCGTGACCACTGGGAGCTGAGGGGCTCCGTGCCTGCGAATGCTCCAGGTAAACAAAACGTCCAGGCCTGCTAGTGGCTTACCCTGACAGGCCAGGAGTCAAAATTTGCCAACCCCTGAAATATAGGGTCGGTTTATGAAAGGGTCATACAGTTTTTGCTATTTTTACCTATCCATCTTGGGGGGGTCGACTTATAAACGAAGGGCTAATGAACGAGTATATATGGTAATTGGTGTTTGTTGAAAAATTATCTACTTCGGTTTGTAGTGTATCACTCATTTTACTAACCTTCTAACACTGTCCCTTTCTTGTTAAAGGAATATGGCATCAATGCACTGGTCTTTCACTATCTTTTGCATCTGATTTGATACATTATTGTAGTTTGACATGGAAAAGATCTAATTAGATCATAGTCTAGCTGAATGTAATTTTTCATACAGGTTGTATTGGATCTTTTGTAGTGTGTATTCTAAAGAAGTACAGATAACTAATGGAAAACTACAGTTCCTGGAACTTGGATTTCTAAGTCAGGTATATTTTAGGATTTTTTTTGTCCTCATAAAAATGAATTCTTAATATGTTAATATGTAGCAGATATTTCCACTGATGCGAACAGGAGAATATCATGTGTAACTTATAATATCTTTATAAGTTCTAGTATGCCACAGTGTGGCCTTTTGATTTCTTTTCTTATGACATAAAATAGCATCTGTGTATGCTGAAATTCAGTATTTCTCTCCGTATATCCTCATACCCAAAGCGGGCATTCTAACCTTAAAAATTTTCTCAGTTTTACAGGAGTTCATCTCAGTCCTTTTTCTCTCACACGCATCTTTGCTTTTGACTCTGACTTTCAGGTATCTGAGCCCAAGGAAGAAAATGGCCAAATTTCATGTCTACTAAACATAACTATTACAGAGTTTTTCTTCTGCAAAAACTGAAGCATCAAAGCTGATCATAATTTTCATGTTCTTAGCACATCAAGAAGTTGGTAGAGCTTTAAACATCCTTCTGTAAGACTGCTCATGTGAGCAGTTCCCACTGAGTGAAAAATTCTTTAAATTGTGGAGCCTCTGCAAACCATTTCAAAACTCCTTTGGGTTTTTCTTTTTCCAGTTGTGTTCACAGTCTGAGCAACAGTCAAAAGGCTTTCAGTTTAAGGATAATGGCCATGCTGTTCTACTGGAACAGTCAGTAGACCCCCTTTATTTTATCAATGGAAGAACCCACAAGAAATCTCTGAGTCAGATATTTTATTAAATCTCATTTGCCCTATCAGATATGAGAATAAGTACAGAATTTCAGGCATCTTTAGGTCATGTTCACAGAACAAAAGCTTATAACATGATTTGGTCTTTTGTGTGGACAGGATTGAATCATGATATAGCCATATTAAAGAATCATGTATAAGTAGAGGCTAGCCTGTCACTTCTGGAGTCATGATTTTAGTTTAGATTGGTTTAGATTACCATTGAAAATTTGTCTTAAACTAAGTCCTCGATGAACTGTTTTTTCATAACATGAAATCCCACGCAATTTGGTTTAGTTACTGGTTCTACGTCAAGCACGCTGTGTGACCTCGGGCAAGTCACTTAATCTCTGTCTTGTCTGTTTACGCACCTACAAAATGGATGTAATAATACTGTCACGCATCACAGAATTTAGGAGGTTTAATGTCTTTAAAATACTTTACACTCCTTGGAAGAAAAGGATAATAGAAGTAAAAAGTAGTATTGTTTATAACAATGACTTTCAAGAGTTCTATGCCTAAAGCCAACACGAACAACTCTGGTAGAACACTAATACCTTTCTAGGCTTCTGTATTAGGCATAGTGCCAGCATTCATCCATTTGTTAGCCAGCTGTTGCATCCAAAGACCCTGGATTTCCCCCAGTGCTTTGCAAATTATCATTTCTAATTTTAAAGTTAATGTGTCCAATTCAGACTGGTGTAAGCATCAAATCGGTAGAGTTGCACCCACTTGCATCTGTTCTGAATTTGTCCCAGACCATTTAGAGCTTACCTTAAGGGAGAGTAGAGAAGTGACATCCCCTGGCTCAGCACTTAAAAATCGTTGCAGATCTTTTGCAGCCAGGAGCAGGAGGGTATCTGTGGTCAGCATGCTCCTATGTCTGGTGACCCTTCCCATGTCCTTGATGAGTGTTTGTGAAATTCGCTGTGAACTTCCTGCTCCAAAATTTCAGAACATCTCATATTTTTCAGCTAGCACAGCAGATTTATTTTATATGATCTGCAGCAACAAGAACGGGGTCACAGGCAAGTAGGAGGTAGCAGTTAATATTGGGAGTGCCTCTACGAAAAGAATGGGATAGACTCTTGCTTACTACTTCACAAAAGGCCCTGCAGATCCTAGGGACAGCCGTCAACAAATTAACTCAAAAGCCAAGACAAATAAAAAACCCCCCAACATATAAAATACAATATCTGTATTTACAAACCTCTGAACTTGAAATAATTTAAACAGCAGAACAATGTGAATGTTATCATCCACCAAACTCTTTTGATATACACATTGGCAAGACTCCTTTCAGATGTACTTTTTTACCCCCATGTGGGCTAGTCGTTTCTATATCCATTAAAATTCATCCAAAATGTACCAAGATATGATGCATCTCATTTACTTATGTTTTGCATGATAATCATACTTACATATGAATCAGACTGGCCTTTTATATGTTTTCTCTACATTACTTTCTAAATCTGAAGATTTCACTAAAAACTTTGTTTCATTACATATGCTTGTGCCAAGGACTTTGTGTGATATAATAAACTATATCCTAGAAAGATAAAGAGAAAGTACAGTATTAATCTGTTCAAGGATATGTTTAAATATTAAGATAATGAGATACAGAGGAGGTTCTGAGTGAAAGATGGCAAATTCTATACTCTTTTCATTAAAGTAGCTGTGGGAATACTTAGATGACACACACATAGGATGAGACAGTCATCAGTTAACAAACCTCTGGCAAAATTCTTTACTTTTGTTTAAGTTCCAAAGGTATAGTGTCTGTTAATAAATGGCAACCTGTATTTTTGGCTAATATATGTAAAGGCAGAGAGATTGTCAAAGTAAATTGTGGAAGATAATTGCCCTAAAGTCTTTGATTTCTAAGACTTGAATGGTAATGATTTAGTGGGTTTCAAAATAGAAGGTCTTATAAACTGTCACTAGTGTAATGCTATCAAAAAGAATGAATGGAGCCAGTGTACTTTTAGAGATGAATGTGGATAGTGAAAGGGACCAATGAAGAGATTCAGCCCCATTTATTTTGGGGGAAGTGAGTAATTGGTTCCCGAGAACTAGTCAGGACCTAGGACAGAGGTGGGCAAACTATGGCCCGCAGGCCGCATCCGGCCTGTTGGACCCTCCTGCCCGGCCTCTGGCCCGGGAGGCTAGCCCCCGGCCCCACCCCTGCTGTCCCCCTCCCCCGCAGCCTCAGCTCACTGCACTGCCGACACAGTGCTGTGAGTGGCGGGGCTGCAAGCTCCTGGGGCAGCACAGCTGCAGAGCCGCGGCCTGCCCCGGTGCTCTGTGCTGTGCAGTGGCGTGGCTGGCTCCAGTCAGGCGGTGTGGCTGCCTGTCCTGGTGCTCTGTCCAGACACCGCGGTAAGGGGGCAGGGAGCAGGGGGGGTTGGATAGAGGGCAAGGGAGTTCAGGGTGGTGGTCAGGGGGCGGGGGTGTGGATAAGGGGCAGGGTGGTCAGAGGGCGGGGAGCAGGGGGGTTGAATGGGGGTAGGGATCCTGGGGGGCAGTCAGGAAGGAGGGGGGATTGGATGGGGCGGCAGGGGGCAGTCAGGGGCAGGGTTTCCAGGGGCAGTCAGGGGACAGGGAGCGGGGGGGTGGATGGGGCAGGGGTTCTGGGGGGGCTGTCAGGGAACGGGGGGTTGGATGGGACAGGAGTCCCAGGGAGGGTGGGGGCTGTCAGGGCGCAAGAAGCGGGGGGTCAAATAGGGGGCGGGGGCCGGGCCACGCCTGGCTGTTTGGGGAGGCACAGCCTCCCCTAACCGGCCCTCCATACAATTTCTGAAACTCGATGTGGCCCTCAGGCCAAAAAGTTTGCCCGCCCCGACCTAGGAGGACCAGCTGGGTCGCAGAGTATGGAGGTAAATGATCAAGAAATTGGAGAACCACAATGGAAGTTGATGGAAGGGGGCTGGGTATGACTACAGCATCCTAAGATGACTGAAAGATGTTGGTGCTGACACACCAGGATGAGCCTGAGGGAGTGAAACTGACCCAGAACTAGAGTGCGGGAGAAGCAAAGAAAGGTTCTCCATGTGTCAGTGAGGGTCTTACTGTAGCTGCACATATGCTCCATATGTGAGACTGGATATTTTTAGAGTAGCAGTATTCTTCAGTGCTGTGCATGTGCCTGGGCAGCTTCATGCTCCTAACCAAGGGCATAAAGGGCAGGATGGCCACAACCCTCCTTCACGTTCCTCTTCCTTCCCACAGGCCAGCATGTATCTGATCTAGTAATCTCTCCAGAGACCCTCAACTGGTTTTCTATCAACCTCCTTGGGAGAACATCTTATCTTCATACTTTTTCTTGCAAAGAATATTGTCACGTGACTGGGGTGTGGACAGTGATGTCTAGTGGTCGGAGTGGGAGTCGGGCATAATGGGCAAAGCGGTAGTCATGCCTAGTGGTTAGAACAGGGAGTCGGAGCAGTTAGAATAGGAGTTGATAGAAATCAGAGGCTAGGGCTGGAGCCAGAGTCAGAAGTCAGGGGCCAGAGCCAAGGGTCACAGATGGAGCCAGGAGTCATAGTGAAAGGTCAGAACTGGAGTCAGAGGCCACATGGGCTTCTCAAGCAGATGTGACTAGAGCTGAGCGTCCTGGTGGAGAAACACTTGCACACAGGCATTGACTGTATCCATTCTTGATGGGGATCAGTCCATCACTGGACAGGCACGGTCTCATCCCTGAGGTGCTGGAGTCTGCTGTGAGGAGTGGCAGTCAGTGCAAAGCACCTCACATCGCTGTACAGGGAAGTGTACAGGGGCCTGCAGCAGTGCCAGACTCTGGACAATCTAATGAGTGCAGTTGGCCTGAAGTAGCCTGCCTGATTGGTTTGAAGAGTCAGCAGACTGCCTTTTAAACCAAGCAGCAGTTCAAAGCATTTGCCCATGGCTGTAATAGCTCCTGCACCTGCTTGTTTCCAGCTTCACTCCTGCCTTGTTCCAGCCCTGTCCCTGCCTTGCCTCACTCCAGGTAACCCAGGTCTGACCGTCTACTCTGATTCTTGACCTCTGACTCCAGCTCTGACCCTCGGCTCTGGCACCTGGCCCCTGCCGCCAGGCTCAAATTCTTGGCTACTGACTCCTGTTCTAACCAGTAGGCCTAACTTCTGCTCTGTGTATTAGGCCTGACTCCTCCAACCACTAGGCACAACCATCCTTGTCCCAGTCATGTGTCACCTTCCTCTTCCTCTCACATCTCTGTGAGTTTTTTCTCTTTGGTACCTTATTTCTCCTCTTTATTATCCCTCTCCTTTTTTCCATCTGTCTAATAGGTGTCTGGCTTAGCAGCCAACACTACTGTAAGCCTGTGATCAGGGAGTTAACTAAAACAATGCCATAAACAGCCCTATGCTGGTACAAGTTTGCCAGGTCTTGGTGTAGCTGATCAGACCATGTGCTGTGTCTGTGTTTTTCATCAGTGAGGCTGCTAGTGAAAGTCAACCTCAGAGACAGAAGCTGTATTTTCTCTCTCTGCTGTTCTTTCTCTCCTCTTTTGTATGTGTTTGTCTTGTTTTGTCATTTTAGGAAACAGGATTGGACTTTAACAACAACTACAGCAGCTCCAGCCCATCTCAACTAACTTCTCTTTTCCACAAAAGGACAGCTATTTGCGTCTTTAATATCATCTAAAAGACTGTCAAACAGGGGTGGGGGGCTTTCCTTCTGAAATACCTCTCCAGCTAAAGGGAAAGGGAACAAAGGATGTTGAAATGAAAGCCTTGCTTAATACTTTACATTTCAAATGCTTTAACTGTTTTTCCTTCTGTTCTGTATCTTTAATAAAAGGTTAAAAGGATTTTTAATGGCGTGTTTGCCATGGTACTAAGCAGGCTGAGGTCTTGTTTCACCAAACCTTGTTTAAAACTGTTCAGTGTTGGACAGTGACTGGGTCATGTTGACACCTTTGACCCTTTGGGCCCATTTAGTCCATCTAAATTAATACAGTAGTCTCCAGCAAACAAAAGACCTGACTTGGCATGGATAGCCCTGGTGCTGGTGAACCTGGTTCCCATACAGATTGCCCTGACACCACAGGCAAAGTCCTTTTCCAAGCATTTTCAACCAGGTTGGCTGAGATCCCCCTTTCATAAGATCAAGCCCCCTGGCAGCTTGTCTTCACAGATGGAAGGATGCCATGGTGTGTCTTTGTGCCCCAAATATACCGGAACAGACCTTTGATATCATGAGAAAATAGGGTTTCCCCTCCCCACGGCTTACCTCTTTCTATTAATTGCCTTCTGAAGTCTCACCAGCTCTTCATTAGCATTTGACTTAGTATGCTGATTGACTTCTATTGCATGACTCACAGTACACAATGAATGGTACATCAAGGAGATAAGTGTCTCTGACCCCCTGTCTGGAGAAGTTTGTCTCAAGACACTCTAGCTTTGAGTGACCTGCTTTTAACTGCAGACCCATAGAATATAATTTTTTAGTATGTATACATAATTCCTCAATATTTTCTGTATATACATCTCATAATGATTATGATGACTGGCATGACACAGGCTTTCAGTAGAGACTTTACATGATCCTGGTGGTGAACCCGTGGGCCCTCTGTCAGTTGACATCTAGAAGTCCTTGGGTCACACTGTGACAGTATGCATGTATGTGGTGCTGTTAGGCCATATGTCAGTGTGCAAGTATGCGATACCGCATGTCAGATTTGACCTGTGTCTGCTCCAACTCTGGATCAGGTTGGTTTATTCCCTCAACAAAACAGCAGATGAATGTGGTGGTTCCGTCTCATGTTGTTGTAGCGCTGAGCTGGTGGCAGGACCTCAGAAGTGTGTGTGGAGGGCTCCCATTCTCTTCCCTATCCCTTACAAAAACCTTAATCATGGACACATCAGGTACAGATTGGAGAGCCCATCTGGACCATCTACAAATTCAAGGGCCTTGTCCCCAGGGGACAGGGGCTCCACATCAATGTCTTGGAGCTCAGAGCCATCAGGCTAGTCTCCACGGCCTTCTTATCTGTTATTCAAAGCTCCACAGTGCAGATCCTGATGGACAACTCCTCCACAATACTCTACGTGAACAGGCAAGAATGCTCATGCTCATCTCCCCTCTGCCTGGAAGCCATCAAACTCTGAACATGGTGCCACCAACACAGGATAATCCTGATGGCTCTTCACCTCCTGGGTTTCAACAACCTGGTGAACTTTCTGTGTGGGCAGAGAGTTACCACTCATGAGTGGGCTCTGCTGAAGTGTATCTGGAGCTAGTGATGACCTCATTGGTAGACCTGTGCATCACTGATGTTGACAAATGCTAGAACTTTGTTCCAGAGGGGGCATGATTCCAGGATCATTACTAGATGCCTTCCTTCTGCAGTGGTCCCAATGTCTCTTGTTTGTCTTTCCTCCGACCCTTCCCCGCAACACCCTTGATATACAGGGTGATTTTTCAATATTGAAAGGGACAAAACTACAGTCATTCTCACAGCTCTGTATTGCACCAGGCCATTTTGACTGACAGACCTACTACAAATGTCCATCCAGCCTCCTATTTAGCTCCCAGACTGCCCGGATGATGTTGCAGCACCGCAGCCAGATATCCCATCCAGGGAAGAAGTCACTGCACCTGATGGCTTGGCCGTTGGCTGGCAGAGTACCACAGACAGAGATCTCACCATGCAAGTCCAGGATATCCTGATACAGAACAGGAAAACATCTACCAGAAGAACTTAGTCATCTAAGTGGAAGAGGTTCTTAATATGGGCAGCCCTACAAGGGCTGGACCTGGTTCAGGCCCCTCAGTATCACAGATCCTGAACTTCTTATTCTTCTTAAAGCAGGCTGGCCCCTCATTCAGCTCGATTAAGGTCACCCTGTGTAAATCTTAGCTTGCCATTTGCCTGTATAGTCATGCTCAGTCTTTTCTCAAAGGACTACTGTACACTTCGGGTATGTCTACACTGCAATTAGACACTTGGCACTTTGGCCCGTGCCAGCTGACTCAGGTTTGTGGGGCCCAGGCTAAGGGGCTCTTTAATTGTGGTGTAGATGTTTGGGCTCAAGGTGCAGCCTGAGCCTCTAGGATCCTGTGCGGTGGGAGGGTCCCAGAGCTTGGGCTGCAGCCCAAGCCTGAACATCTACATTGCAATTAAAGAGCCCCTTAGCCGGAGTCAGTTGGCATGGGCCAGCCTGGGGGTGTCTAACTGCAGTGTAGACATATCCAAAAGGGTTAGAAACCCTGGTCCTGTCTGGGACCTCAGTTTATTTCTCCTGGGACTCTTGAAGTCTCCATTTGAACCTCTCTCAACTGGTCTCTGTACCACCTCGCTCTGAACATAGTCTTCCTGGTGGCTATTACATCAGCGTGGAGAGCGAATGAGTTTCAGATACGTATGGCCACCCCTCCTCCCAATAACATTTCACAGGGACACAGTTGTGCTACAATCTCACCTGAAGTTCATTCCTAAAGTCGTCTCAGAATGTCATCTAACAAGTGGATCAATGTGTTGTCGTCTTCCTGAAGCCACGCTTGGCACTGGAAGAAAAGAAATTACACATACTATATGTATTTAGAACTTTGCTTTATTACATTAATAGGACCAAACTGTTCAGGCTGTTGCTCTGTCTATTTATAGCCATATCTGGATGTTTTGAAAGTCAAGCCGTCTGCTTTGTAGAGGATCTGGAAATGAATAATACATTGTATCTTGCTGTGTTATCAGTTGGCTGGTATGCTCTCTCACTGAACATGAAGGCTCACTCCACCAGAGCTCAAGCGACATCCTCTGCCTACTTCAGGAATGTGCCAATTTCTGAGATCTGCAGGATGGCAGCATAGTTTAAGCCACTGACCTTTGTCAAACATTATGCATTGGGCTTGACTGTCGGAGCTGATGCCAATTAAGCAGAGCAGTACTACAAACCATATACTCTGTTTGCCTGCAGATTTAGGATTGGCTCTTTTGATTGTTGCCCTCTGCAAAGGGACACGAGTTTTCTGGACTGGGGCCAAATGTGAATAAAATGTGGATGCCACATACGTAGCCTAATGCTTTGTCTGTGTCCACCTTGTTTGCGTCATCATTATTTATGATAATAAAAAAGTCCAGTGGTAAGAGAGAGATGCCTCCCTTTTGGGAGTGCAGGATTTCTCAGATAAGTGATTTTCATCTAGTGCTTAGGAAGGTGGCTGCTTCATGTTGATCTCCGCCAGTTATCACCACCTCTTGTACCCACCCCCCCATGAGAAGTATTACTGTGAAGATAGTGACAAGACAACTCTAGCAATATTTTGAGTTCCCAGATTTTCCTAAACTCTAAGGCCCTGTCAAAATTAGGACACTTTTCAAAAATTTTCCACTGTACTGACACAGGTGGAGCTGAAGCAGCATTATTAAATCTTGGGAATCCTACAGTAGACAGCATTGCTGATGTTGTTTTAAGCACTATTTTGATTAGATCTATGTTGCTCGTTGCTAGCTTTCCCTCCTGGAGGAAGCTGTGGCAACTCAAGTTGCTCTGCTCCTTCCCTCGTATCTATCTTCCTCTTAAACAATCAGCACTGCCTTGGCTGCTCTGCTACCCTCTTCCTGTCTTCCTGAAAAACTAGCTGCTTCAGATGCTCTGCTTCCTGCTTTTCTTCTCCAGAGAAGGGGCCAGTGGTTCTCTGGCCCCACTTGGTCAGCTTGCCCTGGTAGGTGTGCTTTTTAGGCCCTGTTCATGCTGAATTTGTGTAGCTCGATCAGCTGCATTTAGTACTGTGCACCATTATGTGATAGTGACATGTCTGACCTTGGCAGGTGTATATACAGAGTTGTGCTTCAGTGACTTCATTTTTTCCCCCGAAGGGACTTGGATGCTATTGCTCATTTCCCTGAAGACTCTCTAAAGCGGAGCACTGCAGGGTTCTGTTTTTTCACTCCTCTAGCTCAGTGTATGTGAAGCCACTAGGGGAGATAGTAACATGATTTGGTTGCAGTGTAGTTGGATTAGTGATGATACTCTTCTCTATTCTATATAGGTTTTTACACCACACTCCTCACCATAAGATCTGAGCTCCTTTCAGTACTGCATTAAACTATGTGACTACATGTGTCTCACATGTTTGTTCTCTCATCCTCTCTGCAGAGGGAGAAGTGTGTGGAGGGTGGCTTTTAAAATATAAATATACATGTTGCTGTGTGTTAGAGAAGGTAAGGTCAAAGAAGTGCACCTTGCTTTTGGAGAGGAAGGTGGTGAGGGTTGTGATGGTTCTTAGTTCTTGGGGGAGTTCACTCCATGGTCTTGGACCACCCCCAAAGAAAGTGCTGTCTCCCACACAGATAAGCTTTACTCTTGTTGAAAGTTTTATTGTGCCAGAGGAGAGTAGTTGTTGATCATAGTTTTTGTCCCAGAGTTTTAGATGGTCTTTTAGATACCCTGGGCCCAGGCCATAGAGCACTTTGAAGATAAGGACTCAGTTCTCTGTGTCAGGTTTCAGAGTGGTAGCCGTGTTAGTCTGTATCAGCAAAAAGAACGAGGAGTTCTTGTGGCACCTTCGAATATCAGGGTTGGAAGGGACTTCAGGAGGTCATCTAGTCCAACCCCCTGCTCAAAGCAGGACCAATCCCCAACTAAATCATCCCAGCCAGGGCTTTGTCAAGCCTGACCTTAAAAAGCTCAAAGGAAGGAGATTCCACCACCTCCCTAGGTAACGCATTCTAGTGCTTTACCACCCTCCTAGTGAAAAAGTTTTTCCTAATATCCAACCTAAACCTCCCCCATTCCAACTTGAGACCATTACTCCTTGTTCTGTCAAGAACTTGAGACCATTACTCCTTGTTCTGTAATTTGTTAGAGACTAACAAATTTATTTGAGCATAAGCTTTCGTGGGCTAAAGCCCACTTCATCAGATGCATGCAGTGGGAAATACAGTAGGAAGGTATGTGTATATATACACAGAGAACATGAAAAAATGGGGGTTGCCATACCAACTCTAACAAGACCAATCGATTAAGGTGGGCTATTATCAGCAGGAAAAAAAACTTTTGTAGTGATAATCAGGATGGCCCATTTCAAACAGTTGACAAGAAGGCGTGAGTAACAGTAGGAGGAAAATTAGCATGGGGAAATAGTTTTTAGTTTGTGTAATGACTCATGCACTCCCAGTCTTTACTCAAACCTAACTTAATGGTGTCCAGTTTGCAAATTAATTCCAGTTCTGCAGTTTCTTGTTGGAGTCTGTTTTTGAAGTTTTTTTTGTTGAATAATTGTGATTTTTTGGTCTGTAATTGAGTGTCCAGGGAGGTTGAAGTGTTCTCCGACTGGTTTTTGAATGTTATAATTCTTGATGTCTGATTTGTGTCCATTTATTCTTTTGCATAGAGACTGTCCGATTTGGCCAATGTACATGGCAGAGGGGCATTGCTGGGACATGATGGCATATATCACATATCTACCAATGGTGCCACAAGTACTCCTAGTTCTCTGTGTGTTCACATCAGAGGAAATAATGTGGTTATTCAGTCTACCCAGAGTCTAGGTGGCATTGGGATTTGGAAGAGAGTTAGATTATGCTGACTTTATAGCATGACCTCCTGAGTGAGACTATAGGGTAAACTTCCTGTGAGAGACAAAGGAAGAGAATTTATAGTGAGATTTTATAATATTAAATTGCAGAGTTAGGAGCTGATTCCTTACTCGTGGCAATATAGGACCTGCCATGTTTTATTTTCGTTATGTCTGATCACTATTGAGCTGTTAAGATAAAATTGGTATTTCAGTAAACTCTGTTCTGGTTTCTGACTGACTGAGTGTCAGACACTTAATTTGGAACTCATTCTCTTGATAAAATTAAAAATTAAAATCTCCAGGTAGGAGTACACAAACTGTGTTTGCCTTTGAAACTGGCTGCTGTCAGTGTGTTGTCACACTTTCCTTTATCCCTGTGATGAGTTTTATTTTGGAGCCTGCTACAGGTGATCTATCTGACTGAGCCTAGGTGGGGGAATCCACTGTGTCACGCAGCCCACAGAATGATGTGGTTTATTAAATAGACCTCAAACAGTACTGTTGTACTGCTGTTATAATTACATGTGCATTTGGTGGAACCCTTTTGTTATGGCACATTATTGCTATCTCCATTAAATATTATTAAATAAATTTAGAGCCTTAACCCAACTGTTCCTGTTTTTTTTTTCCTGTAAACAT
This sequence comes from Natator depressus, assembly GCF_965152275.1. NCBI lineage: Eukaryota > Metazoa > Chordata > Testudines > Cheloniidae > Natator > Natator depressus. The sequence goes on from NC_134236.1 coordinate 131,556,631, forward strand.
CATGGAATATGATTTTAAATGTGTTTGAAAACTCTCTTTTAAACTGAATAAACCAAAGACACTTTCTCTAAAGGCTTTTTCCTGTACAGCCTTTTCCAAGGGTATCTCAACACTACCCACGTTACAGTGCGGCCGTGGCAGTGCTCTGACGTGGGCAGTGTAGACACACTTCATCACTGCGGGAGAGCTCTCCTGGTGATAAAAAAAAAAAAACCAAACAAATCCAACCCACCCCGAACAAGTGCTGGTAGCTTTGTCGCCGGGAGCATATAACTCTATGCTACTGAACATAGGAAATACCATGCTAGATCAAAAAAACAGTCCATCTAGTCCAGTATCCTGTCTGACAGTTATCATTGCCAGATGCTTCACAGGAATGTATGAAACCTCCATAATACACAGTTAGGCAATAATATGCCCATAGGGAGTGAGGGGAGGAGTTTTCCTAACTTCAGATGGTTAATGTTTGGCTTTAGATCCTGAAGCAGGAAGGTTTATATCCCTTTATAATTTTTTTTAATTCTCTGTAATGTAACTCTAGATATACATATCTTTGCTTCTACTTCCTCATCAATAAAATGGGGAATAATAGTTCTTACCCACCTTTTGTGCAGAGATTTGAGGTCCTCGGATGAAATATGCTGTGTAAATGCAAAGTATTTTAAGTAGTATGTCTACACTGGCAGAGTTACATCGCCGGCAGTTACAGGTTGCCCACCACTGTTCTGCAGGAATGAATCCTGCACTGTTGACCAATACGCTGCTTGCTCTCACTAACACGTCATGAATGGCAGTGGAGTTATTCCTTAAACTACAAAGACAAGAGGAGTGCGACATTGATCTCACCATGTATAGTAGCTACAACACAAGATTGTTTGTGGTAATCACGGAGGTGCTGACCACAGTGGAAAGCCTCTTTTGAGCTTGGAAAACAAGCACCGAGTGGTGGGATCACATTGTCATACATGTCTGGGATGACGAGCCGTGGCTGCAGAACTTTCGGATGAGGAAAGCCGCATTCATGGGACTGTGTGAAGAGCTCGCCCCAGCCCTCTGATGCAAGGACATGAGAATGAGAGTTTCCCTGTCGTTGGAGAAGCACGTGGTGATTGCACTATGGAAGCTGGCTACTCCAGACTGCTACCGATTGGTCGCTAGCCAGTTTGGAGTGGGAAAGTCAACCATTGGACTCATGTTGACGGAAGTGTGCAGGGCCATTAATCGCATCCTGCGCTGAAAGACCATGACTCTGAGCAATGTGTGTGACATTGTGGATGGCTTTGCACAAATGGGCTTCCCTAACTGCATAGGGGCAATAGATGGCACGCGTATTCCAATTTTGGCACCAGACCACAGAGTACATTAATTGGAAGGGGTATTTCTCTATGGTTCTCCTGGCTCTTGTGGATCACTGTGGGTATTTCATGGATATTAACGCAGGCTGGTCCGGAAAGGTGCATGATGCACGCATCTTTCGGAACACTGGCCTGTGCAGGAGCTGCAAGCAGGGATTTTCTTCCCAGACCAAAAGATCACCGTAGGGAAGTAGAAATGTCCACTGTAATCCTGGAAGACCTTGCCTACCCCTTAATGCTGTGGTTTATGAAGCCATACACGGGGAACCTTGACAGCAGCAAGGAGCGGTTCAACAACAGGCTGAGCAAGTGCAGAATGACTGTTAAGTGTGCTTTTGGCCATTTAAAGGCCCGCTGGCCCTGCCTATATGGGAGGCTGGACCTGGCCGATGACAATATTCCTATGCTTATAGCCGCGTGCTGTACCCTGCATAATATTTGTGAAGGGAAGGGTGAAAGCTTCACTCAGGGCTGGATCGCTGAGGCTCAGCGTCTGGAGGCTGAATTTGAACAGCCAGAGACCAGGGCTATTAGATGGGCGCAGTGCGGGGCCATAAGGATCAGGGATGCCTTGAGGCAGCAATTTGAAGCTGAAAGCCACTAATATTTGTTGCTGTGCTCGGGAGTGCAGTGCTAGGAGGCGATTGTGATTGGTGCAGATGATGCACTTTGAAGGTATAAGAAAATTGCCTGTTGCTTTGCAGGGCTCTGTTTGCTTTCAATGAATGGAATAAAGATCGCTTTCAAACCAAAACCATTCTTTCATTAAAAAAACAACTGGAGGAGAGAGACAAACAAAAAAACATACCAGCACTGTGCGGGATGGGGGAAGGGAGGGTCCCAGGCGGAGGTGGGGTCCTGGGATGGTTAAAGATTTGTGTATGTCCAGGTATCATATGCAGCCTTCTCCTTTGGGGTACAGTGTAGCGGGTGCTGTACTTCAGCAGGGCTAAACTGCAGCGGGACGGGTGCTGAGTGCAGTGGATACTGGGAGTCCTCAGTGCTGGACTGTGATGGGACAGGAGTGGAATGCAGCAGGTACAGAGTGGAGCCAGGGGGTTGAAAAGAGTGTGTTGGCAGTGTGTGGGGGCGCATGGGAAAGAGTTTTGCGACAGCAGCTGCCAGGAAGGGCGGGCGCAGAGCTGCTCAGTTTGCAGTGCTAGTAGCGCCTGGAGCGTATCCACTTGGCACTCCATAATGTTTAAGAGCCGCTCCGGGGCTTCGTTCTGGCGCACCGCATTCTCCTTTCGATCCCTCTTCTTGTTGTCCTGTCACTCCTTCAGTCTTTGGGTTTTGGCCACAGAGTGCGTCATGACATCACACAGAAAGTCCTCTTTAGTTCTTTGTGGCTGCTTTCTAATTCTGTCAGCCGTTCAGCTGACGATAACAAAGAGGGAGGCTGGGCTCCCAAGGCCATATCTGTGAAGCCAAAATGCAACATTTTACAGAAGCAGTATTGTTTGCAACACACAGACCACTGATTCAATTATTTAAAACACAGCCACTGTTCACATACTTGTCACTAACTGGATGACCCCAGGCAAGCACACGTGAGCCACAAGACCCCCAAAATGGTGAGTAACCTCAGGGGCAGGGGAAATCAGTGTTCCAGGACTATATTGGGCACGTGGCTCTTGGGGAGACCCAGCACTGTAGGGGAGGGCCTCATAATCATTACTGTCCCCACATCTTCCACAGGATGTGATTATGGAAGATATCTTGCTGCTGAGGGTGAGCAGGGAATCAAGGGAGGGTTGTCTCGAGACTGTGGTTTCTGCACTGGCCCTTATGTGGTTTGCCTGTGTGCAGCAATGGTCCTCCCCCCGCCCAGTGACGGCAGAGTGGCGTGGGAAAGTGACCCTTAATGGGGCAAGAAACAAAACAGGCCAAAGAACCTGTGGCAGCAGATTGCCCAGTATCTCCATGAGAGTTTCATGGAGATGTCTGAGGCAGATTCCCGTGAAGTGAGGGAGTCAATCAACACCCTGTTCCGCTGCTCAGACTAGTCATGTGGTGGTACATGCATCATACAGAGACACGCCTGCTTTCTGCAACCCTCCTGCCCCCAACAACTTGCTTCAGCGATACCCAAAACCAAAGCCGCTTACCAGGGGCCTCCTCTCCTGTTTGTGCTTTGCCAAGCTCCGACAGATGTGACTGGCTAGCCTCCTCTGAGGTACAGAAGAGATCCTGGCTGCATGCATCTCTGACCTCTGAGTCGTCCGCTGCCTCTGGGTCCCCATCTCCCTCCACATCCTCATCCAAGATTTCCTCCTCCTGGCTCAGTCTACTCTTGACTGGCACATGAGCCACCGAAGTATCCGGTGGCCTTCGCATTGGAGGTGGGGTCGCCACCGAGTATTGTGTCCAGCTCCTTTTAGGACTGGCAGCTCGTGGGCTCAGCACCAGAGTGTTGGTTTGCCTCCCATGCCTTGTGGTGGGTGTTCCGCAGCTCCTTCACTTTGACCCTGCACTGCAGTGTGTCCTGGTCATGGCCCCTTTCTGTCATGCATCATGAAATCTGTCTGTATATTATATAAATCCTGCCGCTGGAGCGCAGCTGGGACTGGACAGCCTCCTCTCCCCAAATGCTGATGAGGTCCAGCAGCTCGGCATTGCTCCAAGCAGGGGATCGCCTGGTGTGTGGAGCAGGCATGGCCACCTGGAAAGATGCGCTGAGACCACTGCACGCATCACTGAGCAAACAGGAAGGGAACTTTCAAAATTCCCAAGGAATTTAAGGGGTTGGGCTCATGGTTGCTCACCTGAGGGCAGGGCAGTAGAGTTCAAACCGATGACCAGAGAGGCAAGAACAGGCATTGTGGGACACCTCCCGGAGGCCTATTGCAGTGCTGTAATCGACCAGCGTGTCTACACTGGCACCACGGCACTGTAGCCCTGGTGCAGAAAGCTGTAGGCCTTTCATTGGGGTGGTTTTTTTTATAGCGCTGCAGCTGCGCAGTTTCTGTACACTGAGTGGCGTGGCAGTGTGTACACCTCAGCAGTTACACCGCAGAAAGCTGCTTTACTGCGCAGAAACTTGTCGGTGTAGACAAGGCCTTAGTAGTCTCCATCACTACAACTTGTTTATAGTCAGGAGCTGTAGAACCTTGAGAAATGCTTTGGGGTGGATTAAGACAAAACAGGCCATAGATCGACCAACTTGTTAGCTCCAGTTCTCCCAGAGACTTTTGAGGCCCACAGTTGATTTTTTTCCTTCCAGCCAGCTTCCTCTTCTTTCAGATGCTGGTACTTTCACAGCTGCCTTCTCCCCTCCCTTTGGTTGTGGGAAAGGGAGGTGTATGCGTGTGTAATAATTTTCTTTACAAATGGTTTTTGATAAGGATGTGAAATAATTGACTTTTTCTCTTGTAGTGTCACACCCATCCTCTCTGCTCCCTTAATTATGCCTCCCTCACTTCCCCTTTACTATTATTTGTCTTGTAGTATCATCTAGAGCAGTGGTTCTTAAACTCCTTCTGCCGCTTGTGCAGGGAAAGCCCAGACTGGGCCGGTTTGTTTACCTGCCGCGTCCGCAGGTTCCATGGGCCGAGGGATTTACTGGCCGCCACTTCCAGCAGCTCCCATTGGCCTGGAGCAGCGAACTGTGGCCACTGGGACCCGCGATCGGCCAAACCTGTGGACATGGCAGGTAAACAAACTGGCCCAGCCCGCCAGGGGCTTTCACTGCACAAGAGGCGGAAGAAGTTTAAGAACCACTGATCTAGAGACCCCCGTTGAGATTGGGGACCAGTTGTGCTGCACATTTCACAAAAATGAATTGTGATAGTTCCTGCACCAAATGGTTACTATTTGCTTCTTTCACTACTTTCTCTGTACATGGAACACCCTTCTTGAGCTAGTCTGCAAAGCCACTTTCCTCTCCAATTAAATCCCTCCTCAGGATCCACTCCTTCCATGATGCCTACAAGAAACTTGCTGGCTGTCATTTAGTGATCTGTCTCATTTATTTTTCTTGAGACAGAACTTATTTCATAAAGGCTGAATGTTGGGACGGAAGGCAGGAGTGAAGAGACTTTGGAATTGAAAATCAGGATTGGGGGGGGGGGGTGGAAGATGAGGATGATGTATGGCAAAGAGGATATGAGGAGGGGAACTTAGTGTGTTTAACTTGAAATACCCAGAAAACACTCAGATTTGTAACCATCACCCTGATCATCTTGTTTGTATGTTGTATCTTTTCCTCCCATTCTATTGTCTGTCTGTGTACCTTTTGGTTTTTAGATTTTATGGTCTTTGGAGCAGGGTCTGTTTTCCTGTGTTTGGAAAGCACCTTTGTTACGTGGTAACAAATCTAAATAACAAACAGCTTTTATTATCCGTTTGAAGTGTATGCAAAAAAAAGTTTTCCTTTCGTAAAATATGCTATTTTAGTTTCTTCCTATTTTATCCCCTTTTGTGGTTGTTTATATTTTGCCCATAGCTTTTGAATAGTCAAACTAGTAGTAAATTTATATTTTAATTTCCCTCATGTTGTGACTAGTGTTTGTAGTGATAAAGGACACTGGGAAAGAAATCTTTACCTTCTGCATATACTACTATTACATGTGCAGCGTGGAGAGGTAAATTACTTAATTGCAGGTATTTTATGCAAAACACTAAGGCACCAATTCTACAGGCTGTTTTTGCCTGAGTGTGGGAGTCTGCCGTCATAGGACAATTTGCAGGACTGGGGCCCCAGATACTATAGTGATGGGTACTATAGAAAAACTTAAGATGACAGGTGTGATGCTTCCTTCGGGTACCCAGGCACCTCTCTACCACCTGCCCATAGCATGAAGAAGCCTTGTCTGTGCCTGCTGTGGGTTAGCTCCCCAACTTAACTGGCCACAGGCAACACAAGCACTCCCTTCTCAGCCCTTCAGGCCTTGCTGTTACTCTGCGGGTTAGTGATTGACACACCACAACTGTTGGGCCCTCTGAGTGTGTCTGTGGAGTGTCCAACCCTTGGTCCACAGGGCACTCGTGATATTCACAGATTTGCTGCTTCCAAAGAAATAGTACCCTCCTCTGCAGCTTACCAGTTCCTCAGATCACCTCTCCACACACAGCACTTAGATACGTTTATAGTGAAAGCAAGAATAAATTCAATTAACAAAGAGCATAGAGATCCATAGAGATAGCATAGAGATCGAAGTAATAACAAGTAGAAGTATTGGAAACAAGTGGGTACATATAAAACAAAAAACTAATGCTCATTCTACAGCCTAGACTTAATTAGCAAGATACTCTCGTGTCTTGTAGTGTGTTGCTCACCCCAAATCCTTGCAGTGTTTTACAGCCAAGTTGGCTGTGACCCTGCTTTCACACAAGTATGTGGTCTGTTTGCTTCCTAGGTGAAGGATTCAGTGTGTTTCCTTACACTTCCAGATATACCAGAACAATCCTTTCTCTTTATTCATAAACAGCATCTCCTGGCTCCTCTCTCTCCCCCGCCGCCCCAGCTGTTTGTTTCATCTTGTAGATTTCGCCACTGGCTTAGTATAAAAATAGGCATACAGGGTGAGGGATACAATCAGTGATCAGCTGCCAAAATCTTAACAACCTGTTCCCTCCTCACCCCACGAGGGGGTTGTGGCCCACTCATGCCCCCCAGAGACTCTAGCCCCATCCAATCCCCCGTGTTCCTTCATGCCCCCACCCCCTGATCCCTGCCCCATCCACCCCCCTCCCCTGTCCCTTGACTGCCCCCAGAACTGGGCAGGAGGGTCTTGTGGGCCACCATAGTTAGTGCCTACCCCGCCTCTAAGAGCCAGAGGGACCTGCCATGGGGCGAGGTGGGGAGTCCCGGCGGTGCTTACCTGGGGCAGCTCCCAGGAAGCATCCGGCAGGTCCCTCTCGCTCCTAGGGGCGGGGGAGTGTAGCTGGGGCTGAGCAGGGGGAGCGGCTGCTCCCCCCCTCTGATCACATCAAAAGTGGCGCCTTATGCGCCGATTCCGTGGGTGCTCCGGGGCTGGAGCCCCCATGGGGAAAATTTGGTGGGTGCAGAGCCCCCACCAGCAGCTCCCTGCCCCACGCCCGGCCCCAGCTCACCTCTGCTCCGCCTCCTCCCCTGAATGCGCCGCCCCGCTCTGCTTCTCTGCTCCCCCCTGGTTCCCAGTTTCCTGTGAATCAGTTGTTTGCGCGGGAAGCCTGGGAGGGCTGAGAAGCAAGTGGTGGCTTCGCGCTCAGGCCCAGGGGGGCGGAGGTGAGCTGGGGCAGGGAGCGGTTCCTCTGCATGTCATTCTTCCTCCCCTCCCTCCCCCGGTTACCTGCTGTGGTGCAGGCAGCCCGCCTTGCGCCCCCCCGTCCCAGCTCACCTCCGCTCCGCCTCCACCTCCCTGGGCCTGAGCGCGAAGCCGCCGCTTGCTTCTCAGCCCCTCAGCTTCCCGCACGAACAGCTGATTCGTGGGAAGCTGGGGAGGGGGGCGGAGAAGCAGAGCAGGGTGGCGTGTTCAGGGGAGGAGGCGGAGGTGGAGCAGAGGTGAGCTGGGGCCGGGTGTGGGGCGGGGCGGGGAGCTGCCGGTGGATGCTCTGCACGCATCAGATTTTCCCCGTGGGTGCTCCAGCCCCAGAGCACCCACGGAGTCAGCACCTAAGGTGCCACTTTTGGCCGGTTGTTAAATTGAGAAGCCCTTTTAGAACCAGTTGTCCCGCGTGGGATAACTGGTTCTAAAAGGGCTTCTCAATTTAACAACCGGTTCTAGCGAACCAGCTCCAGCTCACCACTGGATACAATACCCCAAATGACCAGACAGGGAGATAGGTGTCCGTTCCTTCCTTCCTGAAAGGAACATTTCTGAGGCACGTCACCTAACCTCGTGGTGACCTGCCTTTACTTTAAGATCTTAAAAGCATAATTTTCAGTATAGATACACAACTCCTTAAATATTTGCCATACATAAATTTCATAATGATTATGACGACCAGTGGGCTACTGGCTCTCAGTAGTAATCTTATTTGCATCCCTTCGGTGAGCTATTCTGCATCTATTCAACCAAGGGGAGTCCTGTAAAACCCTATGCACCCTTTGTGCCCTTTGTCAGTTGACACCAAGGGGTCCCTGGGTCACAACAGATAAAAACAAAATAAGGGTTACATTGGGGGCAGTGTAATTGCATTCAATTTTACCTTCAAAAAATAACCCGAATTCCATCATTATGGTAGATTTGTGGATCTCTAGCTCCCGGCTATAACACATGTTCAGTAGTTATCAGACAGGTTCTTTCGATAGAGTTGTAGATTTTCACAAACGAAATGATTGATTATTGTATTCTTCAATTAAAATAATTTCAGAAAAATACATTTCAGGGACTTATGGAAAGAGTAGGATTATAGGCCCCAGTTTAGCAAGGCACTTAAGCAGGTGCTTAACTTCAAGCATATGAATAGTCCCATTGACTTCAGTGGGACTTACACACATTTAAATGCTTTGCTGATTAGAGGTGGATTTAGGCAGGTAAAATTAAGCACATGCTTAAGTGCTTTGCTGATTCAAGGCTTAATTCTGAATAACAGCTAGGTGTGAAAACCAGTATTACAATACAACGTGATTAAATTTTGGACTGGTTTTAAATTTAAATACATTTTTTATACTAAATTATTGGCTTTTATTAAGTGTTAAGATATTTACTGGCCCATTTTTTAATAGGTAGCTGTAGAATGAGTTTCATGTACTGTGTGATTTTTTTTTTTTTTTTACAGGTAACACAACTGACCCTGTGTATTTTAAAAAAAGATAGATGGATATACTGAAATTCATAAAGACTAAAGTGATGCTGACTAATGTGCTGTGTTTTGACCCAGTGCTTTAAAGAGGGTCATTGCCATATTTCTTCGTAAGGAGATAAGTGGATTAGACATGTCTACAATATTTTGTTGTTTGCTACAATGTGGCAAACATCAATAAAAATACAATTATTCGAACATTAACGCAGCTAAGGAAGTCCACTCTGACATCTAAAATGCGTTACAGTGTTAAGACTGTTTTATAATGAAGAATAAGACTAACAAGCATTTAATGATTTCAGTGAAATCATGACATCTTGAAAATTTAGCAGTTGAAAAACTGAACTCAGCATGTGATCTTAGAAACCACAGGCGTCTTTGTGAGGGGGAAAAACATCTTAGATGGGAAGTAAAATAATTATCTAATCACTTTGTTTTTCTCAAAGTTCCACATAACTACAAAATGGAAGTTAAGCAAAAGTATAGCTAAATATAGCTAATAGGAATTAAAACTGAGAAGATGAGTATTTGACCTTGAATTTTAAGAATTTATGAAAATCTATACACAAAAGGAACTTTCCCTGAAAGAAATTCTAGTATCTATTAACTGTTCAAGTATTAAAATACTTTATGCTCTACCATTAGTAGCAAATATTTAAAATATTGTGCATTGTATTTTAATTTTTGCAATGTGGCAAACAGACGTGCCAGTAAAATATAAAAATGCGCTTACTAAATTATAAACCTTTGTAGAAAACATTAAGAGGATGAAATATTATCTTCATTCTAGATTGATGGCGTTTATGATTTATGCTTGATGGATTTTGTTTATTAATGTGCATCAATAGCCTTCTTGTTTCTATTCTCATTGGTTAAAGATAAATATTTCCTTGAGAGGCGAACTCCCCCTATCTCATGCATATTTTATGAAGGCAACAGTAAAAAATCCATTAAAGAAGCACAACTACAGATATCATTCAGAATGGGTTTTGGCAGCGGACTTTGAGTGGCACCAAACACCTCCCCCCTCCAACTCTGGCCACGCAGTGTAAGTCTGGTAACAAATAACCAGATTAAGTTAGAATTACTAAAGTGTACTGTGATAATGAAGCTCTATTAAAACTCGATTATAACGTACCAATTATGTTTGTGTTCAGCTGAAAATATTTATAAACATATCATGGTGTATAAAGTAGCCACTACAGATTTGTGTATTGGTTTGTAAAGTGCTTTGGGATCATCTAAGATGTTGGACATTGTACTAATTCAAGACATTTCTGTTTCTTCTATATACTGCTTGGGCTTTTGGTCAAACAACTAAACTTCCACTCATTTGTGACTGAAAATGAGGAGTTTAACTCCAGTTCTGATCCCACTCTAGTCTATATCAAAACTTCCATTCACCATACAGGGAGCAGGATGTCTAAAGTTGTTCAATGAACTAAACAAACAAACCAAAAGAATGAAAATATGCTCCCCCCCTTTTTTTTTTTTGCATACTGTTACGTACAAGAGAATATTTTTCACCTAGGAACCTCAAATGCTGTATGGTTTTGTATCCCATCTTGCTGATGCAATTGAGGCACAAGTGGTGTTGGCCATTACATTCCAGCTTCTTTCTGAAGCATTTTCACCTTTAGATTTCGCATTTTTAGGCCCTGAGTAGTTACTTTTAATGAATCCTTGACTGTCAGAGGAAGATTCTTATTGAATATCTTCTTTAATAAATACAATCTTTTCAGGATTTCCCATGATCAGGGAGGGATAGCTCAGTGGTTTGAGCATTGGCCTGCTAAACCCAGGGTTGTGAGTTCAATCCTTGAGGGGGCCATTTAGGGATCTGGGGCAAAAATTGGGGATTGGTCCTGCTTTGAGCAGGGAGTTGGACTAAATGACCTCCTGAGGTCCCTTCCAACCGTGAGATTCTATGATACTCAATACCCACTACTCCAAGGAATAAGCCTACTAGGCAGGGCAAAAAATACCTGTGCTTCCACAAATTGTAGGTTCACACGCTCTAAAATTTAAAGGATTAAGATAGTTGTGTAGTGTTTGAATTGTATTTAATTGTAATGTCAATCAATTTTCTACTTAATCTTTAATAAAAAGAACTTACTATATCTGTCTTTTTGTTGTTCTTTTTCCTTCCTGGCTTCATTTCACCTTCTTTTTCCTTCTCTTTCCTACAACAGATCATGGTGTAACTCTTTGAGTTGTCTTCAGGGGGTCTGGCAATTTTAGAAGACACTACAGAGGATTGTGGCAGATTGGCATTAATTTGTCGATTAGCAATATTTGATGTAGAGCAGAGAAAATTAGGAAGGAATTGTAAGAAAATATGAGTCTTGTCTTTTTTATTAAAGGCCAGCTGAACTGGATTCAGGTTGATCCCTCCAGTCAGAACAATGAACATGGCAAACATAGTTGATAGGCTAAAGCAAAGAACAGATGGCCCTTCAGAAAGTGGAATGGTTGTTTGGAAATAAGTTGCAAAGGTAGGATGGGAAATAACTCTTGAGTGCACATCTTATGAAGAACTTCAAGTTTTTACAGATGTGATATAGGAGCCACAAACTGTTTATCCTAAGCAGTGAATAAAATTTTGACAGGATTTGAGAAATCTCCAAAAGACATTCAATAAGTGATTGACATAGCCTCCTAGGATAGTACATCAGGCAGTTCCTTTGCTGAGGAGGAGGATTTACACCTCCCATACCTCCAGGCTCAGTGTGAGTAGTGTGTGAGTGCTACATTTGGTCGCACCGCAGGAAGAATGCATTTCCCATGTAAAGGAGGTGGAGGAGAGCCGGGGTGAGCATATGCCTGAGAAATGCACCCCCCCACCCCCAGCACAACAGGTCGGGGGGGGGGGGTGTTGCAGGTGGGACCACAAAAGTGGATTTGTTGCTCTTGGTGGGGAGAAGGAAAGAAGAGAGTGCATGCCTGAAAACGCCAAAAAATATCAGAACCAGATCTCTCTCCTTCCTCCCTGGTTTCACTGCATTCCATTGGATGGCTGGCGGGGATGGGGGGTGGGAATTGATTGGCCCCTGCACTCTCCTGCCCAACAACTTCACACCACTTGGCTGTAAGAGGCTCTTGCTCCACCTCCCTTCCTGAAGGTGTAGATGGTGAGCTGGGTTTCCAGAATACTGTGGGTCTGACTTGATGATCTGCTTTTTGGAGATCAGGAAGGATTTTTTCCCTATCGGGACCAAATTTGTGGATTTCTGGTGCTTTTTTTTTTTGCCTTCCTTGCAGCATTGTGGAGACATTGGTGGGGTAAAGAAGAATACGATTTCGAAGTCTAATATTAAGAGATAATATAGGAATGTAAAAAAAATGAGGAGTACTTGTGGCACCTTAGAGACTAACAAATTTATTTGGGCATAAGCTTTCGTGAGCTACAGCTCACTTCATCGGATGCATTCAGTGGAAAATACAGTAGGAAGATAGATATATATACACAGAGAACATGAAAAAATGGGTGTTAGCCCACGAAAGCTTATGCTCAAATAAATTTGTTAGTCTCTGAGGTGCCACAAGTACTTCTCGTTTTTTTTTGCTGATACAGACTAACACGGCTACCACTCTGAAACCTATAGGAATGTGTAGTTTGTCATAACTTGCTGCTGATATCAGGTACAGATAAAGGCTTAAAGAGCCAGCTCCCAGATGTAAATGAGACCCAGGGTTTTTGCTTGTGGAACTTGTGCTATAAGGAGAAGTGGCGGCCTGAAGTCTCTGCAGACCAAGGTCTCCCCTTGAGGATATATTACTTCTCCGTCTGACCCAGGCGGGGGGAATTAGAAGACTAAGAAGTGAGCTGATTCATTTGAGTGGGTCAAGGGGGCTACCCTGGGTTATTGGTTATATTTTGGGAGCCCTCTAACCTGTACTGGACCTACTTAAATGCCTGTTAAGTGAGATGGGGTGCACATATACTGCCTCTATCCACTGTTACGTTCATACGGCCTGCCACTTCAAATCCGTTCCAATGTTTGTTTTTCATTCACCTGTGTTCTGAGCAATCAACATCACTTGAAAGTTTTTTTACAGGAGGGGACAACAGGATAGGGAGATGGGGAAGGACACTCTCAAGAAATGCAAAATATGTCTTATTCCCTGTGATGTCACAGCTTGTACTTCTCTGAGTTAGTATTGGCCAAGTTATTCTAGATGTGTTATGCCATATAGGTTTTTTTTGTTTTACTCAGATTTTCTCTTTTTAATAAATCTTATTTTCTTATAACTTTTCTTTTTAATTGTTTGGGCATTTCATGCAGAGATGGTTCTGGAGAGTTGGTGGAAAAACATCTCCCTCTAAGTAAAGGTAGGGAACAAAGGGTGTTCCTTTCTTGAGATTCTTAGCCAAAAGGGAATGCACTAAGGGGGCCTTTCCCAGAGATGCATTGCCATCAGGGTTGGAAGCCTGTGGATGCATAGGAAATCCCTAATGACTACAGAAGAAAACTGAGTTTTTAAGGGACATACTTCAAGAACTAAGTCTTCTAGTGAAAGATACTCCAGTGTTTGTGCGATTGCCTGGGTGAGATATGTTACGAATTACACCTGGTAGGACACGCACACATGTGCTACGAATTACACCTGGTAGGACACGCACACAAGTGCTGCGAATTATACCTGGTAGGACACGCACAGTTCGAATCTAGGCTGAGGCACGGAAATAAAGTCCACAACTGCAGAGTTCCCAAAAGGCACTAAGTTTATTACGCTCGAGCGTGGTGCCCCCCTGCTAGCCAGGAGGGGACCCTGAATACAGATTATACAAAGGTTATATACTTTTTAGCAAAGCATGTTGCCCTCATGCATCGGAAACCTTAGCCAATAAACAAACCCTTGTCTTATCTACCACCTATCCCTGCTTGGTGCATTCCTCGTGCTATACCAGTATGTTAATTATACAGCATGGTCCTAAAGCCATGCATCAGTAACTTTTATTATCAGGATGGGAGGCCTCACATCAAGGCCAAGAGACAGGGAGTCAGAGGCTGACAAAAACCAGATACTGCAAATCAAGGCAGGCTGGAGACAAGGAGGAGGATTTTCACACGGATTCGGTATCTAAGGATTACTCCTCCTGGTGTATGATGTGCTGGCATTTAGACAATGGTGGGCCCCAAACCAAAATGGAGTCACATGTGCTAACTTTTCTTAACAGTCCTCCCTTTCTTTTTGTATGTCAGTAAGCTATATCGGGGCTGAGTAACCGCGCTGCAGGGTTAGCAACTGCCGACAGCACATACTGCAGCATTGCAGGCATACAAAAAATAACACAAAAACAATAACAGTCAAAAAAAGTAAATACAAAATACGCCGTCCCCAAGTCCCCACATCCGGGAGCCATGCGGTGAGCCAGTCCCAGACCTCCTGGAATCCGGCGCTGGTAGTGTCGAGGCTGATGCGGTGGAATAGGGCTGCCTGTTGCTTGAGGATGTGGATGTCAGTTTCCACCCTATGGTGCTGATTTACAAATACACAACAGCTTGAGTTGACCAGAGCACAAACCCCCCCCTGATTTGCAAGGAGATAATCCAGGGCTAGGCGGTTTTGCAATGTAGTTTGGGATAGCTGAGTGACTTCAATTTGAAGGGTCGACAGAGCATCTGCAGTAGCATTTGCCATTAATTCCAAAGCAGCTGAAATATTAACTATAGCTTTTTCCAGCTCGCTTACTCCCAACCATGGCAGAAACCAACGCACAAAGGAGTGAAAGCCTTTGGGCCGTTGAGAAAGGGGGTTTAAAGGAGTACTTCGTCGGTCCCTCCATACTAGATTGCGGATCTCTCCCCGGGTCAGGTTCAGGTGTACTGTCACGGTGAGTACTACAGCCCCTAAGGTACATGTACCACACCATCCTGCTGGGAGAACCTTATAGGCTGTATGATTGCATAACCAATACCAGCCAGACCCCTCGGGGACTGGCCACGGGGCTCTGGAGTAGGTAGAGGGGCCTCCTGCACCAGAGCTGATTTGGGTGGTGTCCTTGCACCCCACAAAATTCCCTACAAAAACTGTATTTTCTATGCCCTTACGTCGTGACACACATAAAGCATAATTACCCTGGGCCACCATATCAATAGACCATATTTGGATTGTAACATTCCAGTTAAATGTAGTGTTTGCCCATAGCTTAGTTTGAAGTGTTCGATTAAGGGGGATTGGTACCCCTACCAACGGGACTCCCTGACCTAAATATGTGGGGGTATGAATACAAATCCAACACTGCGTTCGATTTACACCCTGTTTGATAGCACGGGTTAAATTTAAGAAGCTATTGCCCTCCCATCCTTGTACTGGACTTGGGAATAGGGAGAGGGCCCCCCAGGCAAACCATACCAATGTCGACATCCTCCCCTGTACCATACAAAAAACACTACCCCTAATGTAAGTCCAATAGACAGGAACACAAAAAGTCCTGGTGGGCTGTGAAGGTCCCAGTAGCTGGAAAGCTCAGTCCATGGGTTGGTTGTAGTGTTCATTCGTGAAGTGGCTTGTCTGCTGGCTCGCCAGGGTCAGGTGGGGGTTCTGCTGCCAACTTGACGTAGCTATGGTGAATCCAGGAACCTTTACCTGCAACTTTTAAAGCAGAATAAGTACATAACAGAACCTGGTACGGCCCCTCCCACCGGGGTTCCAGGGGGTCGGTGCGGGGGATCTTTTTTACCATTACCCAATCCCCTGGCTTAAAGGAATGAACCTGTAACCCTAAGGGTGCGGTTTGAAACAACTGAGCTTCAGACTGGTTGTCAGTCAGCTCCTTTTGCAGTCTAGCAACATATCTGGCCAAAGTTTCATCTCCATCCAAGAGGCTAGCATGTACAGGGACATAAGTTCCCGGGACTAAAGCTGGCCTCCCAAACAGCACCTCAAATGGGGACAGGCCTAGGGGCATGCGTGGCATCCGTCTTATATGCCATAAAACTATAGGCAAGGCCTCTGGCCACTTAAGTCCGGTTTCCTTACAAAACTTTGCTACCATAGTCTTTATTGTTCGGTTCATGCGTTCCACCTGGCCTGCAGACTGGGGGTGGTACGGGGTGTGTAACTGTCGAGTGATCCCCAAGCACCGGTACAGCTCTTCCAAAATTTTTGCAGTAAAGTGTGAGCCCCGATCTGAATCAATGACTTCAGGGACACCAAACCTGGGTACAATGTCTTTCATTAAGAACTTGACCACAGATCTTGCATCTGCCTTGCTGGTTGGTATTGCTTCAGGCCATCCGGAAAGTTGGTCCACTATAACAAGAAGGTGGTGAAACCCTGCGCATTTAGGCATTTCTGCGTAGTCCATCTGCAAGCGCTGAAATGGGAAGTTTGCCCAGGGTCTCCCCCCTTTTGAGTTGGCATCGAGCCGAGTCTTAGCAGAGAAGGCCAGGCAAGTAGGGCAGGAGCCAAGAACTCGCTTTACCGCAGGATAAACATGCGGTGCTGCCCAGAACTTTAGTATAGCAGCCACTGTGCCCTGAATACCAGCGTGACCCAGGGAATGAAAATAATGAGCAGCTGCGAGTAGATAACGACGGGGGAG
This sequence comes from Natator depressus, assembly GCF_965152275.1. Classification (NCBI taxonomy): domain Eukaryota; kingdom Metazoa; phylum Chordata; order Testudines; family Cheloniidae; genus Natator; species Natator depressus. The sequence continues at coordinate 131,573,266 of NC_134236.1, forward strand.
AATAGGTTTGTTTCCGATTCGCCAAACCTTATTAGAACCCTTAGATCCCTCCCAGCGTTTCCAGTCGTGCAGCTCCTCCAAGGATATGTCAGCATACAGCAGTGTCCAGTCAGCAGGTGGGAAGGACACATCCAGGGGGAGGGAAGCCGAAACCAGAAGGGGCTGTAGAGCTGCAGCCTTTGCAGCTGAATCAGCTAATGCATTGCCCTGAGACACAACACTGTTAGACTGCCTGTGCGCATAACAATGAACCACCGCCACCTGGCGAGGGGCCTGAATAGCTTCCAAAAGGGCAGAAATGAGAGGGCCATTAGCGATTTTTGTGCCTGAGGAGGTTAAAAATCCTCGTTGCTTCCAGAGCTGGCCTGTAGCATGACAAACCCCAAAAGCATACTTAGAGTCCGTATAGATGGTAACAGTTTTCCCTGAAGACAATAAGCAAGCCCTGGTAAGCGCGTGTAACTCTGCACCCTGGGCGCTGAAGGAAGGTGGTAGGGGGGCAGCCTCGATAACGTCTGCCTGAGAGGTAACCGAATAGCCCGAGACCCGGTGGCCATCTAAATAGTACGAGGACCCATCTGTGAAAAGAAGTAAATCGGGCTTAACTAAAGGGGAGTCCACTAAATCCGGGCGGGGCTTACCATCTTGCGCGACGACATCCATGCATACATGGTGAGGGGTACCGTCCTCCGGGAGGGGTAGCATTGTGGCTGGATTGAGGACGTTACAGCGGCGTAAAGTAACGTTGTCAGCAGCCAACAGGATTAGTTCATATTTGTGAGCCCGCTGTGGAGACAATGCCTGTGTAGAATGCTGTTTTAAAAGAATTTCAACCTCATGAGGGACCCAAACAGTCAGAGGGTGCCCCAAAACAATAGGTCGTGACCGTTCAACCATGACAGCAGCAGCAGCAACAGACCGTACACAGGAGACAGAGCCCTGAATTACAGGGTCCAGTTGTACTGAATAATAGGCTACGGGGCGTGGGCGACCCCCCAGGTATTGCAAAAGGACGCCGCTAGCCACTCCCTGCCGTTCATGAATAAAAAAGAGAAAATGGTTTACCGTAATCCGGGAATCCCAAGGCGGGCGCAGAGATCAGAGCCTTCTTGATGGATTTAAAAGCGTTTTCCATTTCCGGGGTCCAGGAGACAGGATCGAGGGTCAGTGTTGTAGTGGCTTGAACTAATGGTTTTACCAATTCCCCGAAAGCCACGACCCAGGGTCGGCAGAACCCCGCAGCCCCTAGGAAAGCCCGTAACTGCCTTTTTGTAGTCGGACGCGGGTAATCCTGGATTGCCCGCACCCTATCAGGGGATAGTAAACGCTCCCCAGGCCTAATTACAAAGCCCAAATAAATGACCTGATCTAGGCACAGCTGCAACTTGGATGGAGATGCACGATGACCCTTATTAGCTAATGCAGTTAACAAAACAACAGAGTCAATTAAACATGCGTTATAATCTGAGGCAGCAATTAGCAAATTATTCACATACTGAACCAGGACAGACGAACTAGGCAAAACAATGTCTTTTAAATCCTCGGTGAGAATCCGGGAAAAAATAGTAGGGGATCCTGAGAACCCCTGGGGAAGACGCGTCCATGTTAGCTGCTGACCCTTCCAGGTAAATGCAAATAAATATTGAGAATCAGGGTGCAAAGGGATACTGAAAAATGCTGCACACAAATCTATGACAGTAAAGCAAGTGGCTGACTGAGGAATTAGCGTTAGAATAGTGCTCGGATCAGGGACAACTGGGTGGGGGGCTATAACATAACTATTTATAGCCCGTAGATCCTGAACAAATCGATAGACTGGACGCCCGTCTGGTCCCGGTTTAGGCTTCCTTACTGGAAGAATGGGAGTATTACAGGGTGAACTGCAGGGGACTAAAACTCCCTGAATCAAATAGCTGTCAATAAGGAGTGAGATGCCTTCCTCCGCCTCCTTCGGCAAGGGGTATTGTTTTACGGAGGGAGGCAGTCCGCCCCCTGTTTCCAGACTCACTGGAACTGCTGATTTAAGAAGACCCACATCAGTAGGATTTGTGCTCCACAAAGTGTGGGGAACACTGGACAATTCAGAGGGCACACCAGGAATAGGGGTAACCGATGCCATAAGAGAAGCAACCGACGAATCCGGGACGGACATGCGGAGCCCCTCGGGGGCACAATATATGTGTGCCCCCAATTTGCCCAGCACATCCCGCCCGAGGAGGTTCGCGGGGCCCTCCGGCATTACAACAAACCTATGTGATAGCTTTAAAGAACCAAGCTCGATAGGGACAGGGTAGGATAAAGGAGCCGGGCAGGGATTACCTTCTATACCCTGCACCCAAACCCTGGTATCGGACAGAGAGCCCGGAACAAAAGTTAAAGTGGAGAGGGTGGCCCCAGTATCTACTAGAAAAGGCACAAGGTGTCCCCCAACTTTTAAATAAATTTGTGACTGTAATCCCAAGTCCCATTCCAACTCTCCCAAAATCCCCAAAACCTCCGCCTCTAGTCACTGGGGGTTAACAAGGTTCTGGGGGGCGTTAGGGGGAAAAGAAGGATTAGCCTCTACCTGGCTCTTCCAAGGAGCCCCTCGGGGAATCAGGGGACACTCCCTCCTCCAGTGCCCTGATTGTTTACAATAATTACAATTTCCTTCCCTCATTCTATCCCAACCTCCCCCTCCTCCTGTCCCCCATCCATGCCCCCTTCCCCTCATCTCTCCGCGCCCTTGCCAATGCTGGTTTCCCGAAGGAGCCTGCAAGGCAGCAGCTAACATACTTACCTCCTCCTTCTTCTGTTTACGTTTTTTCCGTGCTTTTTCCTCATCCCTGCCGTTAAACACAAAGGTGGCCAGGCGGACAACCTCCTGGAGGGGTTTTCCTGGCCAATCGGGCACATGCTTAGAAAAGTATTTTTTTATATCTGATGCTGCCTGATCAACATAAAAGGAGACCATCATAGGACGGTTTTCCTCCGCCTCAGGGTTTATGCCGCCCCCGTATACACGAACTTGTTTGGACAACCGGGCCAAAAAGGCGGAGGGGTGCTCAGTGAGCTCTTGCTGACATTCACGAATTTTAGACCAGTTAGCCGTTTTACTACCAGCTTTACGTACAGCTTCTAAAAGGCTGTCTCTACCCGCCTTTAAAAGGCCCATCTGAGTGGTCACATTAGGATTCCAATTGGGATCAGTCAGGGGCCAAGAAGCCCGGGTACTATCCTCCCCTGCCCAGCGCCTATTAGCATCCAGAATGGAATATTTCTCATCAGGGGTAAAAAGTGTGTCCAGGATTACCTGGACATCTCCCCATGTAGGGTTAAATGCGGTAAATACAGACCGAATGGTTTGCAGAACCTTCTCTGGATCGTCACGCAGGCGAGGCATCTGCTGTTGCCATGTTACTAAATCGCCTGGGCCAAAAGGGCGGTGAACATAGGGGAAAGCAAACCGTTCACTCCCGTCCGTGCCATGAGTAACAAGGGGTTGTTGAATGAGGGGAGCTTGCAAAGTAACCGGTGGGTCAATGGTGGGCCCGCACGGGCAGGGGGGTGGCGAGCAGGGAGATGATAGGCATAAATCAGAAAGCTGGGGGTAAGCCGGGGGAGGGGCAGAAGCAGGCCGGGGAGGAGAAGAGACAGGCATAGCACAGAGTGGGGCTGAAGACCCCTGAGATAGATAGGAATAGGAGGAGGAAAGAGGACGTCCTTTCGCACGCGCATAAGCCCAGTTGTCCCATACGTACCAATAATCCATCTGGGCTGGAGCTTTGTCCTCCAGCCTCCTTCTAAGCACCGTTAATGTATCCCCAGCAAAAGACCCATCCGGTGGCCATTCAACAGAGGTCTGAGTTGTTAGTGCTGGCCACTCAACCTTACACAAAATAACAGCTTTTTTTCTACCTAACCCATGGGTGCCAGAAATATTTCCCCAATTTTCGAGAATTTCAGCCAAAGGGCTCCCCTTACTTATACTCTGCCCAGAACCCATAGTGGGCTACCAAAAGAACACAAAATGTGCCACCTTATCGCCTAAGCGACGGCTCACACCCCCCCCTCCTCGGAGTACTCAAAGGTGAACTCACCCTGTGCCGGCTGGAGCTGTCCGAGAGGAGGAGTGTAGTCTCGCTTGTTGGGGCGAGCCTAGAGTCCCTTCGTGGTCGCCAAAACTGTTACGAATTACACCTGATAGGACACGCACACATGTGCTACGAATTACACCTGGTAGGACACGCACACATGTGCTACGAATTACACCTGGTAGGACACGCACAGAAGTGCTACGAATTACACCTGGTAGGACACGCACACATGTGCTACGAATTACACCTGGTAGGACACGCACACATGTGCTACGAATTACACCTGGTAGGACACGCACAGAAGTGCTACGAATTACACCTGGTAGGACACGCACACATGTGCTACGAATTACACCTGGTAGGACACGCACACAAGTGCTGCGAATTATACCTGATAGGACACGCACAGTTCGAATCTAGGCTGAGGCACGGAAATAAAGTCCACAACTGCAGAGTTCCCAAAAGGCACTAAGTTTATTACGCTCGAGCGTGGTGCCCCCCGCTAGCCAGGAGGGGACCCTGAATACAGATTATACAAAGGTTATATACTTTTTAGCAAAGCATGTTGCCCTCGTGCATCGGAAACCTTAGCCAATAAACAAACCCTTGTCTTATCTACCACCTATCCCTGCTTGGTGCATTCCTCGTGCTATACCAGTATGTTAATTATACAGCATGGTCCTAAAGCCATGCATCAGTAACTTTTATTATCAGGATGGGAGGCCTCACATCAAGGCCAAGAGACAGGGAGTCAGAGGCTGACAAAAACCAGATACTGCAAATCAAGGCAGGCTGGAGACAAGGAGGAGGATTTTCACACGGATTCGGTATCTAAGGATTACTCCTCCTGGTGTATGATGTGCTGGCATTTAGACAATGGTGGGCCCCAAACCAAAATGGAGTCACATGTGCTAACTTTTCTTAACAGATACCAGCCCCCTTCAATACCCCCAGTTTCCAGGAAAGGGGATGGTGCTGAGCAACGCCTCTGCATTTTAGAATGAACCTCTTGATAGTAGATGTCTGGTAAATTTGAAGTACGCCCCCTAATCCCTTCTGGCTGCTGGGAGAAGATGTGTACATGTGTGAACTCTCTCTCTGTGTAGGGGACCGGGCATAGGCGGTCTGGCCTAGCAGTCATGCCTGGGCTAGTGTCCACAAGTCAAAGGACAGCCACAGGGAAATAGTCAGTGAGCAGGGGTCAGAGTAATCACTAGAGCAGGGGTCTCAAACTCAATTTACCTTAGGGCCAGTGCCAGTCCTCAAATCTTTCCAGGAGGCCAATAATGTCCCTCATGCCACCCAGAACCCACCCCCCAAAACTGTGCCCCCCAAAACTCTGCCCCCCACCTGCCTAAGGCTCTGGGAGGGAGTTTGGGTGGGGGAGGAGGTCTGGGGTAGGGGATTGGGGTGCAGGCTCTGGGAGGGAGTTTGGGTGCAGAAGGGGTGAGAGGTTGGGCTCTGGGAGGGAGTTTGGGTGGGGGAGGGGGTCTGGGGTGAAGGCTCTGGAATGGAGTTTGAGGGCTGGGGGTGTGTGGGGAGGGGGGGTGCAGGCTCTGGGAGGGGATTGGGGGTGCGGCGCTTACCTGGGGCTCCAAGGTGGGTCGGGCCTCCGTGCGCTGCTGCCCCCAGGCACCGCCCCTGCAGTGTCCCATTGACTGCAGGGGTGCTTGGGGCGAAGGCAGTGTGCAGAGGCACAGCCCCGCCCCGCCCTGCCCCTGGGCCACAGGGAGGGACCGGCAGGCACTGGAGCGAGCAGGCAGATGCCGCTCAGCTCCGCTGTGCTGCTGGGGCCCCTGGGGTGGGGGTAGGGGAGCGCCTGGAGGTGGCAGGTGGGGCCAAGGGAGAGACCCGGCACCAAAACTCCTGAAGCCCTATGGGCCACATTGGGAAGACTCGCAGGCCGGGAGTTTGAGACCCCTGCACTAGAGCGAGGATCAGTAAGGTCAGAGTCAGGCCAGGGTCGGAAACTGGAAATTACCAGGCTGGTGTCAGGAGGCAAGAGCCAAGTTAGGGTCTGATACTGGAGACTAGAAAGTGAGGTGAGATCTGGAGTCACCGCAGCCAGAAGTTTGTGTGGTTGCCCAGACAACTTCATAGAATCATAGAATATCAGGGTTGGAAGGGACCCCAGAAGGTCATCTAGTCCAACCCCCTGCTTGAAGCAGGACCAATTCCCAGTTAAATCATCCCAGCCAGGGCTTTGTCAAGCCTGACCTTAAAAACCTCTAAGGAAGGAGATTCTACCACCTCCCTAGGTAACACATTCCATTGTTTCACCACCCTCTTAGTGAAAAAGTTTTTCCTAATATCCAATCTAAACCTCCCCCATTGCAACTTGAGACCATTACTCCTCGTTCTGTCATCTGCTACCACTGAGAACAGTCTAGAGCCATCCTCTTTGGAACCCCCTTTCAGGTAGTTGAAAGCAGCTATCAAATCCCCCCTCATTCTTCTCTTCTGCAGACTAAACAATCCCAGCTCCCTCAGCCTCTCTTCATAAGTCATGTGCTCTAGACCCCTAATCATTTTTGTTGCCCTTCGCTGGACTCTCTCCAATTTATCCACATCCTTCTTGTAGTGTGGGGCCCAAAACTGGACACAGTACTCCAGATGAGGTCTCACCAGTGTCGAATAGAGGGGAACGATCACGTCCCTCGATCTGCTCGCTATGCCCCTACTTATACATCCCAAAATGCCATTGGCCTTCTTGGCAACAAGGGCACACTGTTGACTCATATCCAGCTTCTCGTCCACTGTCACCCCTAGGTCCTTTTCCGCAGAACTGCTGCCTAGCCATTCGGTCCCTAGTCTGTAGCGGTGCATTGGATTCTTCCATCCTAAGTGCAGGACCCTGCACTTATCCTTATTGAACCTCATCAGATTTCTTTTGGCCCAATCCTCCAATTTGTCTAGGTCCTTCTGTATCCTATCCCTCCCCTCCAGCGTATCTACCACTCCTCCCAGTTTAGTATCATCTGCAAATTTGCTGAGAGTGCAATCCACACCATCCTCCAGATCATTTATGAAGATATTGAACAAAACCGGCCCCAGGACCGACCCCTGGGGCACTCCACTTGACACCGGCTGCCAACTAGACATGGAGCCATTGATCACTACCCGTTGAGCCCGACAATCTAGCCAGCTTTCTACCCACCTTATAGTGCATTCATCCAGCCCATACTTCCTTAACTTGCTGACAAGAATACTGTGGGAGACCGTGTCAAAAGCTTTGCTAAAGTCAAGAAACAATACATCCACTGCTTTCCCTTCATCCACAGAACCAGTAATCTCATCATAAAAGGCGATTAGATTAGTCAGGCATGACCTTCCCTTGGTGAATCCATGCTGACTGTTCCTGATCACTTTCCTCTCATGTAAGTGCTTCAGGATTGATTCTTTGAGGACCTGCTCCATGATTTTTCCAGGGACTGAGGTGAGGCTGACTGGCCTGTAGTTCCCAGGATCCTCCTTCTTCCCTTTTTTAAAGATTGGCACTACATTAGCCTTTTTCCAATCATCCGGGACTTCCCCCGTTCGCCACGAGTTTTCAAAGATAATGGCCAAGGGCTCTGCAATCACAGCCGCCAATTCCTTCAGCACTCTCGGATGTAACTCGTCCGGCCCCATGGACTTGTGCACGTCCAGCTTTTCTAAATAGTCCCTAACCACCTCTATCTCCACAGAGGGCTGGCCATCTCTTCCCCATTCTTACTTCCTGTGGCACCATCCACAATTAAATAATGAACATGGACCAATCAGAAGGCCACAGGATACGATCGCTCTGGACCCTTTGGGCGGTGCCGTGTGTGGCGTCTAACCTCCACAGTGCTCCTTGAAGGTGTCTCTGCATGGCCTCCAGGTGGCAATGTGGAAACATCAGCTGTCCCAGGGGTCTGCACACCTGGTTTCTAGTCCAGTGGATTCTTACACTCCACCTCTCTGTTCCCCAGAGACTCCTGGCTTCTGTGACAGTGTCTCCCCACTATTTGCTTTGTTAGTCTCTTTTTGAGCTCCCACCCTAGTGAATTACTCATGTTTAGGGCCCTACCAAATTCATGGCTATAAAAAACTCATCCTGGACCGTGAAATCTGGTGGGTGTAGAGAAATCTGGTCTTCTGTGTGCTTTTACTCTATCATATACAGATGTCATGGGGGAGACCAGCGTTTCTCAAATTGGGGGTTATGACCCAAAAGGGAGTTGCGCGGGGGGGATCACAAGGTTATTTTAGGGGGGATCATGGTATTGCCACCCTTACTTCTGCGCTGACTTCAGAGCTGGGCAGCCAGAGAGTGGCGGCTGTTGGCCAGGCGCCCAGCTCTGAAGGCAGCAGCACAGACATAAGGGTGGCAATCCCATACCATGCCATCATTACTTCTGCGCTGCTGCTGGTGGCGGCTCTGCCTTCAGAGCTGGGCTCCTGGCCAGCAGCCACCACTCTCCAACTGCTCGGCTCTGAAGGCAGCGCGGCTGCGAGCAGCAGCGCAGAAATAAGGGTAGCAGTATCGCAACCACCCCTAGAGTAACCTTGCAACCGCCCCCACAACTCCTTTTTAGGTCAGGACCCCTACAATTACACCATGACATTTCAGATTTAAATAGCTGAAGTAATGAAATTTATGATTTTTAAAATCCTATGACCGTGAAATTGACCAAAATGGACCGTGAATTTGGTAGGACCCTACTCATGGTCCTACCTAGGCAACTGCTCATAGATTTTCCCCTCCCACCCCCAAGAAGCAGCAGAGTGAAATTTCTTTTTCTTCTCAGTTTTCTCTGTTGCTGACAATGTTCTGTATAGCAGCAATAAAAACTGACAAGACTCCATTAGATTTTGCTCTGCTGCCATTTGGGGAAAGCTCTGAGCAGCAATTTCTCTATGCCTCAGTGCCCCATATGTCAAATGGGGATATTTTCCTACCTCACAGTAGTATTGTGAGAGAGTGAATCCACTGTTTGTGTGGTGACAAGCACCTCTAACAAACATATAGATTAAATTAACAACATACAGTTTTGTTTATTTTTTTGTAGTTTATTCAGCTTGAATACTGGAAATAGATTAGTTAGCTTCACTTGTCTATTCAGTTTCTCATTCTGATTCTTATACAGTAGAACAATTGCACAATCTTTGCATTATATTAATTCCAGGGGAATGTTTAAATCCAGTCCTAAAACTGTTTATAATTGGGTTAGTATATTACTTGTGCATGTGCATACTTGGCTCCTTGTGTCGGCACTGCGCGTACTCACCAGGAATGCTTGTTTCAGTGCACAGTGTGGTGCCCCATGGGGAGGTATAATAGTGTGCAACTTGCAACCATCCAGGGCACTAACTTTTGGGAAGTTTTGGCAATGCATGGTGGGGCAGAAACAAGCTGCACAGGGGAGATCAGGACGGCAGGGTCAAAGGCCCATTATACAGCTTTTTCCATCTCTGTCCCATAATTTTCATGCCTATTTTGAAAATCCCATGAACCCGCATAGGACTTGTTGCTGTCCACCATCTCAGACAGAAGTGTGGAGTCTGCACAGCTGTGCACTATTGTCATGAGCATTGCGAGCATGGGACACACGATCCTCTGGTATCTGCAAAGCTGCAAGAAGAGCAGGGGGGAACATGACAGTTGCCTGGAGGATAGATTGCTGTGGGACGTAGCGAGAACCAATTCAAAATTGTTGGTGCCATTCACGGAGCAATTGCAGATGATGGAGTGCCATTTGGGCCTGAGAAACGAGCACTGACTAGTGGTATCACATCGTAATGCAGGCTTGGGATTACGAGCAGTGACTGCAGAAATTTAGGATGCACAAGGCTTTATTCCTGGGTCTCTGTGTCAAGGTCGCCCTGGCTTTCCAGTGCAGGGACACCAAAATGAGAGCTGCACTAACAGTAGAGAAGCAAGTGGTGGTTGCACTGTGGAAACTTGCAATGCTGGATTGCTACTGGTCAGTGGGCATTTGAAAAATCCACTGTGGGGGCCATTGTCATGCAAGTGTACAGGGCTTAGGGTGACCAGATATACCAGTTTTATAGGGACAGTCCCGATTTTTGGGTCTGTCTTATATAGACTCCTGTTACCCCCCCCCCCCATCCCCTGTCCCAATTTTTCACATTTGCTGTCTGGTCACCTAACAGGGCGGTTAATCGTCTCCTGCTATGCAGGACTGTGACTCTAGGCAATGTGCAGCACATAGTGGATGGATTTTCAGTAATGGGGTTCCCAAATTGCAGTGGAGCAATATATGGCACGCATATCTTTATTTTGGCACCAACCACCTTGACACAAAGTACATCAATGGTTATGCAAGTGCTGGTGGATCACTAGGGACGCTTCACTAACATCTCTGTTGGCTGGTCAGGGAAGTGCTTGACACTCACATATTTAAGAACACAAGACTGTTTAGAAAGCTACAAGCATGGACTTTCTTTCCCGACCAGCGGATTACCATTGGCAATGTTGAAATTCCAGTAGTGATCCTGAGGGACCCAGCCTATCCTGGTTCATGAAGCCGTACACCGGCTACCTGGACAGCACCAAGGAAAGATTCAACTACTGGCTCACTGGGTACAGAATGACAGTTGAATGTGCTTTTGGTAGATTGAGGGGACCTTGGTGTTGCTTACTCACTAGCCTGGATCTCAGTGAGAAAAATATCTCAATTGTTATAGCTCCCTGCTGTGCACTGTATAATACCTGCAAAGCAAGGGGGAAAAGTTGCCACCGGGGTGGAGGGCAGAGGTAGAGCAGCTGTCTGCTGAGTTTGAGCAGCCTGATACAAGGTCTATTAGAAGAGCTCAACACAGAGCTATATGGTTCAGGCAGGCTTTGAAAGAGCAGTTCAACACTGAGCCACAGTAATGGGTTATGATTACTGTGCTCTACCTGGCCCTGCAGTTTTGGGGACTGTTACGAATTGTGTAGAGCTTGGTGTACAGGTGTAACATTGATAATGCACCTATTAATTTTGTGGTGCTTCCTGTACATTTATGATTGTTACACTGTGTTTGTCACTGATCCTCTGAGTTGTCCATGTGCAATCATCAGTAAGTGGGTGTTTTCAATATCGCCAGTTATTCTGCAGCATATGTTGGGAACTATTAAAGATGAATTATTTTCCAAACATTAGAGTTTTATTGAGTAATAAACACTTAAAAAATTCTGTGCAAGTTAAAAGCAAATACACTAAAACCATAACAAATTTATGGAACAGAGCTTAAAGAAAGGGAAGGAACATTCATGTCCATTTACCTAAAAGTACATCAACCGTGCCTCTCATAGGTCAGGGTACGTGAAGCTGCTGTAGTTCTTAATGTCCCCTGGGGTAGAGTGGTAGGAGTAGGGATGCAATCATGTGAAATGTTGAGGATGGGCTGTAGGGAGGTGCTATACTGGAGTTCTTATATTAGTGGAAGACACATTTAAGTTTAGACACATGCACAATGAGGTTGACGCAAGGCAGCGTACGTTGACCTAACTTTGATATATAGACCAGGCCTAACTCATTAACTTGTAGTGTAAGCTTTATCTGCAGATCTGTATTTATAGCTGATTTTCCTCTTCAACTGAAGTCTTGTCTATATTAGAAAATTGTACCATTTAACTAAAATAGATTTAGAAATTTGATCTAGTTAAATTGATACAAATCCTTAATGTTGACACACTTAACTCCGTTTAAACCTTGCTTTATATTAGTTTAGCTGAAGTCAAAAATTTAACAGATTTAAGTGTCTATATTTGGGGTTTGTACTGGTTTAATTAGATCAGTTTTAAATTGGTTTTAGTTAAACCAGTGAAACTTTTTTGTGTAGAGAAGGCCTGTGCCCAGACTTTGGCGTAATCTGTTACAAACTATTGTGAAAAATATTTTCTTCCAGATTTTCAGTACAGTTTGCCCAGATATAACATTTGAGCTTCTCATCTCTTTTTCTAAAGGAAATAATTAGTTTTAGAAATGATTGACCTTTTCCTGGATTGTGGATTATCTTGCTAGAGACAGATTTTTACTGTCCACTAATCTCCATATCAGATGTTTAAAATAGAAAACCTTTCCTAAATTCCAAAGAGCCTTTCTTCATTACTAGTTTGCCTTCTTACTTCCAGAGAAGATTCCACCAGGTTATCATTTTTTTGCTAGATGACAGCAAATAGAACATCTCACTATTTCCTAAATAGGCAAAGTGATTCACTGCATGACCTGTTGCCTTTTTCATTGCTAATGTCTATGATTCTTTCTGCTGGGCAGAGGAAAATATAGAAATGACTAAAATTGAATTAGTTAATCTAATTTATAGTATTCTGAGCTGAAATATGGAAGTTGAACCACAATCCCATGGTAAGATACTTACCTTATAGCGTGCAGAATGATTAACATAATCTTCAACTAAACTATTTCAGGAAGGCCAGTTAGAAGCTAGAGTAAGCTCTTGGAAAAGTCTACCAGAAAGCTTTAGCTATTATACCTTTCACGCTTTATTGATCATATTTATATATTTATAATTAATATACTTTATTAGTGTTTTAGCAAAGTGTATGTGAGATTTCAGTTGGAGGTTGGTGAAGTTTGCTGTATGTTTTGTATGCAAATTTATTACAATAAAAGTTAGGTTACAGAAATGTACATGGTTGTGATTAGATCCAAATAGCCAATACTCAGTGTGACGGAATCCCTGGGGTGCAGCCTGGGACTGTGGAACTGCTGTGCCCCCGAACTCTCTCCAGCCTGGGTTGTCTCTCACAATGCCTTGCTCGTGAGCAGCAAGCCCCTCCAGGTGTTTTCACTCAGCACAACCACATGTGGAGCCCCACACCCAGCTAGATTGCATAAATGCTCCCAGAGCCACTCATGAATCACACAGAGAAAGGCACCAGCCGAATCCCCCCAGCTCCCAGAATTGTACCTCAGGAATATACCATCTTGCACTGCTCAAGATGGGCAGTACAAATTTATTAATTGGTTTACCACGTCATCAATTGAAAGTGGATGTACGCCGGCCTTTGCAAACCTGAACAATTTTGCCACACACTTCATGCAAACTCACTGGTAAAGATAAACAGTAAAACAAAATCTAAGTGACATTAAGTGATAGGCAAAAAGTCAGAGTTAGTTACCGAAAGAAAATAAAATATAAGCACGCAGTCTAAACTCTCAAACCTATTAGATTGGGCAACATCTAGATTAAGCAGTTTTTCTCATCCCACTGGATACTGCAGTTCATAATACACAGATTTCACCCTTGAAATCTGGGCCAGTCTCCTCATTTGGAGTCTTCAGAATGTCCTTGTTGCTTGCAGCATAGATGGGTGAAGGAGAAAGGCCCAGCATGTGGCCACTGTGTTCTGTTTTATAGCCTCAGTCCCATGTGCTTGGGGAGCACAAGTTCATGCATGTCTGGGGGCATTGCTGAGTCTCCAGGAAAGGTTGAGCAATTCCCCTGGTGTTGCCTCATGCAGGTGAGTCATTGAATTGTAGCTCCCTTGCTGGACAGTGGTGGTTGTTGGGTTGTTTGACACCTCGCCCAGGTGTGGATTACTTTCCTTGCTGTTGCCTCTGGGGAGCTAATATCTGGCTGATTCCCCAACTTACAGCATGTTTTAGGGCATGGCTACACTTGCAGATGTAGAGCGCTTTGAGTTAAACCCGCCTTCGGAGAGCGCAGTAGGGAAAGCGCTGCAGTCTGTCCACACTGACAGATGCAAGTGCACTGGCGTGGCCACATTCCAGCACTTGCAGCGGCATTGGGAGCGGTGCATTATGGGCAGCTATCCCACAGAGCACCTCTTCCCATTCCGGTGCTGTGGCTTGTGGGAAGGGGGCAGGGAGTGCGGGGCATTCTGGGTCCTGTCCCAACGCCCTGTGATGCATCCCAGCAATCCCTGTGCTTCCATCCACATTTGGCGTCATCTTTCAGCGTTTTTTGTACTGTGCGCTCTGTCTTCCCTTTCGGTTTGCGGGAATGGAGCCCGAACTGCTGAGGAGTATGCTGACGAGTCTCGCCAGCACGTCACATTTGGCAGTCGAGTTATTCCTTATGATCCAAAGTGAGAGTGAGGGCTCCATTGACGATATTGACTCCAATAGCGCATATGACACGAGTTTGCTTGTGGCATTCACGGACATGCTCACCACTTTGGAATGCTGCTTTTGGGCTCGGGAAACAAGCACTGAGTGGTGGGATCACATCGTCATGCAAGTCTGGGATGATGAGCAGTGGCTGCAGAACTTTTGGATGAGAAAAGCCACTTTCATGGGACTGTGTGAGGAGCTCGCCCCCACCCTGCGGCGCAAGGATACGAGATTGAGAGCTGCCTGGATGGTGGAGAAGCAGGTGGCTATTGCAATCTGGAACCTGGCAACTCCAGACAGCTACCGATCGGTCGCTAACCAGTTTGGAGTGGGGAAGTCGACTGTTGGGATTGTGTTGATGCAAGTTTGCAGGGCCATTAATTGCATCCTGCTCAGAAGAACCGTGACTCTGGGTAACGTGCATGACATTGTGGATGGCTTTGCACAGATGGGTTTCCCTAACTGCAGAGTGGCAATAGATGGCACACATATTCCAATTTTGGCACCAGCCCACCTAGCCTCTGAGAACGTTAATCGGAAGGGGTATTGCTCTGTCGTTCTCCAGGTGCTTGTGGATCACCGTGGGCATTTCATTGATATTAACGCAGGCTGGCCTGGAAAGCTGCATGATGCATGCATCTTTTGGAACACTGGCCTGTTCAGGAAGCTGCAAGCCAGGACTTTTCCCCCAGACCAGAAAATCCCCGTAGGGGAAGTCGAAATGCCCATTGTGATCCTTGGAGACCCCACTTACCCTTTAATGCTATGGCTCATGAAACCCTACACAGGGAGCCTTGACAGGAGCAAGGAGCGGTTCAACAACAGGGTGAGCTGGTGCAGAATGACTATGGAGTGTGCTTTTGGCTGTTTAAAGGGCTGCTGGTGCTCTCTGTATGGGCAGCTGGAGCAGGCCAATGACAGCATCCTCACAGTTATATCCACGTGCTGTATCCTCCATAACATTTGTGAAGGGAAGGGTGAACGATTCACTCAGGCATGGAACTCGGAGGTTCAACACCTGGAGGCTGAATTTGAACAGCCAGAGAACAGGGCTATTAGAGGGGCCCAGCGAGGGGCTGCAAGGATTAGGGATGTCTTGAGGGAGTAATTTGAGGCTGAAAGCCACCAGTAATGCCCGGTGCCCTGCATGGGAGTGAAGTGCAGTGGTTCCAATGTTAGTAGGAATCTGTGTTTTGCTACGCTGACTTGCAGTGCCTGTTTCTTTCCTGGGCTAAGGTATCTTTTACTTTATGTAATAAATAATAAAGAATGTTTTCAAAGCCAAAAATCCATTTATTGAAAAGAAAATTCATTTATTGAAAAGAAAGAACTACTTGCGAAACAGAAAGGGCAGGAGGGTGGGGTGGGGAATGGCACAATCACAGATTTGCGTATGTCCTGTTATCATACTCAGCCTTCCTGTCTGGAGTGGTGTGCAATGAGTGCTGCACTTCAGGATGGCTATACTGCATAGTGATGGGGGTTGAGTGCAGTGGGTAAGGGTCATAGTTTTCAGGGCTGGGTGGTGAAGCTACAGGTGTTGGAGGCAGCTGGTGACTGTAAGAACCCGGATGTTGGGAAAAGTGGGTTGGAGGTGACATGGGGGCACAAGGGAAAGAGTTTTGGGACAAGGGCTGCTGAGGGCTGTAGTGCTCCACCTGAATGGCTACGAGCACCTGGATAGAGTCTGCTTGGCGCTTCATTATGCTTATCACCTGGTCCGTGCTTTGCTGTCGGAGCACTGCGCTTTTGTGCTGGTTCCTCATTCTGCTGGTGGATCCTGCTTTCACTGTCCAGCCACTCCTGCACTTTTTGATTTTCATTACTTGAATGCTGCATTACTTCATGCAACATGTCTTCCTTGCTTCTATGTGGCCTCTTTCTGATTCTTTGGAGTCTTTCGGCCGGTGATAACACGGACGGCTGAGATCTCAAGGTTGCATCTGTAAAGGGAAAATGCAACACTTAACAGAGGCAGCATTATTCACACCAGACAGAGCAATGATTCCCCCATACTTAAGGGCAAGCACAGTCTACACAATAGCATAATTTGCTCATCCCAAAGCAAATGCACATAACCCGCGGGAACCCCAAAATGGTGAGTAAGCACAGGGTCAAGGGGGACTGATTCTTTCATGACTGTACTGTCCTCTTGGTTTCTGTGCCTTGGGGAGAGCCAACAGCAGCAGGGGGCCCTATACTGAACACTGTCCCCACATTTTCCACAGGAGTTCGTCCTGGAAGATATCTCGCTGAGGAGGGTAACCTGGGAAGCAAGGGAGGGTCTTCTACTGTGATGCAGCTTCTGTCCTGGCCCATATGCAGCTTGCCCGTGTGCAGCAATGGTCTCCCCGCCCCTCACGGCACAGTGGCATGGACATATTAGCCTGACTGGGACAAGGACCACAGTGGTTCTCCCAAGAAACCTGCCCAAGCGCATTGCCCAAGTTCTAGATGAGACCTTTGAAGAGATCACTGAGGCTGATTACCGTGATGTGAAAGAGCATATCAATGCCCTATTCCACATCTAGGCATGCATGCAACCCTAACTCTCCTCGCCCCAGGAGCCCGCACTGAATAACTTCCTTCCCAAAATAAAAGCCGCTTACCAGGAACCTCCTCCTTCCCCAAGCACCGGCCGCTGCTACTGGCTACCTTCCTCCTGGCTTGAGAGCAGCTCCTGGCTGCATGCATCTAGGGATGCCGGGGTGTCTTCCTCTGCCTCAGCACCCTTGCCCCAGCTTTGTTGCTGCTCCTCCGCCTCCTCCTGCCTGGTTGCACTGGACTCTGAAGTGTCCATGGTGGTCTTCAGAATGGAGGTGGGGTTGTCCCCAAGTAGCACGTCCAGCTCTTTGTAGAAATGGCAGGTTGCGGGGGCAGCACTGAAGCGGCTGTTTGCCTCACGGGCTTTGTGGTAGGCATTCTGCAGGCATTCTGGTCAAAGTGGTGACCAGAGTGGCTAGAACAGGGGTTGTTGGACACTTCTGGAGGCCGATCAGAGTGCACTAACAGACCAGGGCGTCTACACTGGCGCTGAGGTGCTCCAGCGGGGGCGCACCAAACGTTATTCCACTCACCGAGGTGGAGTACCAGGAGCGTTCTAGCCGTGGAGTCAGAGCGCTCTATGTGCCTTGCCAGTGTGGATGGGTAGTGAGCTAGTGCGCCCGGGGCTCCTTTAATGCGCTCTAACTCGCAAGTGTGGCCAAGCCTTTAGTGACAACCATACAACGCAATTCTCATAACTTCATATGCATTAATGGTATACATATATGGACAGAGAAATGACTTTCAGCAGATCATAACCTTTCCCCGATACCTTACTAGGGATGCTTGATATGTAAGATCACGATTATATAAAACTGAGGAATATGGGGGTACCAGGACACTCCCCCAAGGTATAGAATGTCACACTCTGTATTAAGATGTGGATGGTCTCTCTAACTTTTATTGTTAAACTGTCCAAAAGATCCTTTATCTGAAATATCCAGCATCTTAAGGGAGATCAGAGACAAAGCTCATCTTATTCTACTGGCTCTTGCGATCTGAGAATATCAGGTGTCAGTCTGAATCAGTCAATCGGTGTATTTTTGCCCAAGAACATAGGTCAATGCTGTGCTACGCCTAAGACCATAACCCAAGCAACAAACAGAGCATTCTGAAAAGGTATTCTTGAAGAGAGGCTATTCCAGTCCATAGTTGTAGCACTTTATGAAATAGTGGATGGGAAGCTTTCATTGTCACTGCTTGTTCTATATCTGATTTTTGCACAGTCCGTCTGCACCTCTAACAAGCACTGAATACACACAAAATCTAAAAAAAAAAAAAAACGTAGACTCCAAATGGTAAATTCTTTTCTACTTTGCACCTGATATTTTAAAAATGAAAAGCTATTTATAGGTTAAGCAT
Source organism: Natator depressus (assembly GCF_965152275.1). Lineage (NCBI taxonomy): Eukaryota > Metazoa > Chordata > Testudines > Cheloniidae > Natator > Natator depressus. The sequence goes on from NC_134236.1 coordinate 131,591,315, forward strand.
ACAAAGAAAAATGAAGCAAAATTATTAGGTAGATTCTATACTTCATTCATTATTAGTATAAGACCATTTTATATTTGCATCATTTCCTTGCATAAACTACTGATTTGAGAACAGAATTATTTTGTTTTTCCCTTTTTGATTTGTGTGTGTGTCTGTGTCAGATGGTTCAGAACTCAACTCTCAGTGTGCCATTGAATTGTGGGGACCTCTTCTTAATGATAGATTGCAGTAATAATCTTAATGACACAATATGGCAGTGAGCACTGTGTGGAGGACCATCTGTCTCTCAAAATTAGCCTTTGTTACTTGATGATCATTATGAAAAGTACTTGATTTGATATTTTTGGTGGATACAGCACTGTCCACATTTTTAACTATAAGTAAAGTTAGACTTTAGGATTTTTTAACTTTAGCATAACATTTACACATGCCACAGTGTAATAATTATGACGGGTCCGGTCACAGAGACCCCCTTGGGACTCATAGACTCGTAGATATTCAGGTCAGAAGGGACCGGTATGATCATCTAGTCTGAGGTCCTGCACAATGCAGGCCACAGAATCTGACCCACCCACTCCTGCGATAAAGCTCTCACCTATGTCTGAGCTATTGAAGTCCTCAAATCATGGTTTAAAGACTTCAAGGTGCAGAGAATCCTCCAGCAAGTGACCTGTGCCCCATGCTACAGAGGAAGGCAAACCCCCCCCAGGGCCTCTTCCAATCTGCCCTGGAGGAAAATTCCTTCCCAACCCCAAATATGGCGATCAGCTGAACCCTGACCATGTGGGCAAGATTCACCACCCAGATACCCAGGGACTGTCATCTGACTTGCTGGAATGACCTCTGAGCCCATTTTCCCTGCCAGCTTGGGACTCCAGAACCCTGCCTTGTTGAGCCAGACATGCTCGCCTGCTGCAACACAGACCCAGGTCTGGTCCACCCCCCCAAAGCTGCAGACTAACCAAAAACTTCTCAGCTGGTCACCTATCCCCAGCATCCAGACACCCAGTTACCAATGGGATCCAAACCCCAAATAAATCTGTTTTACTCTGTATAAAGCTTATACAGGCATAGGCACCAATTTCTAATGGCTCCAGTGGGTGCTCGACACCCCTCTGCCCCCGGCCCCGCCCCATGCCCACCCGTGCCCCGCCTGCTTCTGCCCCCATTCCAACCCCTTCCCCAAAGTTCCTGCCCCAACTCTGCCCCCTTCCTGCCCCTATTCGACTCCTTCCCCAAATCTCCGCCCTGGCTGTGCATCTTCCCCGCCTCCTCCCTGAGCGTGCCATGTTCCTGCTCCTCCCCTCTCCCTCCCAGAGCTTTCTACAGCTGTTTGGCAGCGACAAGCTGTGGGATGGAGGGGGAAGGAGTGGGGATGTGGCACGCTCAGGGGAGGAGGCGGAGGCGGGGGGAGCGGCGCGGGGAGCTTGGCTGCCGGTGGGTGCAGAGCACCCACTGATTTTTCCCTGTGGGTGCTCCAGCCCCGGAGCACCCACGGAGTCAGCACCTATGTATACAGGGTAAACTCATAAATTGTTCACCGTCTATAACACTGATAGAGAGATATGCACAGCTGTTTGCTCCCCCAAGTATTAATCACTTACTCTGGGTTAATCAATAAACAAAACTGATTTTATTAAATATAAAAAGTAGGATTTAAGTGGTTTCAAGTAATAACAGACAGAACAAAGTAAGTCACCAAGCAAAATAAAGCAAAAACACGCAAGTCAGCCTAATACATTAGGAAATTGTTTACAGGTAAAATCTCTCCCTCCGAGATGTTCCAATAAGCTTCTTTCACAGACTAGACTCCTTCCTAGACTGGGCCCAATCCTTTACAATAGGACCTCAGAGTTATACTTCATATTTCTAGCTTCAGATACAAGAATAATATATGCATAGAAATATGAGGCATATATCCAGTAGGTTATAACCTTTGTTACATCATTGTCACACTCATAAGCATATTTCCATAAAACATTATGGAGTGCAACGTCACAATAATATCTGCTTGAATTTTTAGGGAGAAAATTAAAAAAAATAGATGCCCAAATTATATTGGTAAAATATTCATGTGAACTTAAGTAGCTGAGTGGGAGCAAAAGGTGCATGTAAAATGCAAAATTGCTGTGCAAGTATTTAGTTTACATATTCAGATTTATGTTCTTTTGTAAATGTGAGCTCTGCTATACAAGACCTGCAAATGTTTATTTTGAGCACACAGTTGCCTGTTCATACATATATGTGTGCAAATCATCCCAGATCAGAGAGCTGATGCCAGGCCAACAGAATGATAACCGAACACTCTTTCCCCCTTTAGATACCCGTTCTACAGTATTGTCAATTTCTGTGTGTTTTAAAAGAAATCAGTGTTCTGTCTGAATGTTCTGAGGTAATTAGTTTCAGATGCTACAATATTTTAAGCCTAGAAAAATCACACAAACCTTTAAAGACATTTTCTTTATTTTTTCAGGTGGTCAGGGTCATTCACTGCCTCCTGTCTCTTTTCATAAAAAGAAGCTGGCAAAGAGACCAGGATACATGAGACCAGAAGCTCCGCAACAGATAGAATTTCATCCTCCTGCTGACTGTGAGCCATTCAACCCAAAGGGGCATGAACATGGCAGAAAGCATTGTGAAGACTTCAAGAACTGCTCTCTGCACAGAGTATGCAAAAATGACTTTGAATCCTTATATTGTAATTCATCTGTAAACAGTACCATAGTTACCACCAATGTGGTAACAACATCGATCACTGCTGGAAATACGACAGGAAGCCTCAGAAATCTGTCAGATCTCAGGATTCAGCCGTCAGAAAATGTAATTCTGCCGGTTTGTCCTGCAGCTGCCACGTGTAAAAGAGACTGCTTACCTGTGTGCAGTTCAAATACATGGCAGACTAATCTACTAGCAACTACGTGGGAGACAATCCATGGTGCTAGAGTAAAGGAACCACAGAAAATGTACACTTTGGATCAGAAGGAAGTGAACAATAACTGTGAATATAACAACAAAGAAGTCACTTCTTACTCGTCCAGTACTTGGGATAGCTTTAATTCAAATTTCAGCTTCATACAGCTCTCACTGAACTCACGTTTTGAAAAAAGTGACACTGAAGGCCAGTCAGATGGCAGGGCAATGGAACACACACTGCAAACAAATGCAACAGGACAAATAGAAAATGTTAATTTACATGAACCAGGGGAGAGACTAAGAAGTTCACATAAAGACATAGGGGCTTCATCTTGTATTTGTAAACATGGTGAGGGTTATCAGTGTGCAAGAGGGACTTTAGTGGATGATAAATTGCAGGATTGTGAGATGGTATCTCTTTCGGATACAGATGCAGCATTTTCATGTTCCACAGATTCCTCAGATGCAGCATCTGCTGGTTCTTCTGTTACCTCAGGCTATGAAAGTAGCTTTACTGTTAGTGATCACAACTGGGACACCCTGATGAGGAAATATGAACCGGTGCTATTGGACTGCTTGGTTGACAACCGTAGTACATTAAAGGTGGGTAATCACACTGTTTGTTCATGTTCATTTGGTGCTGTGGATTTTTAGACAAATCAATTACTGGGCTGTTGCAGAAGACAGGAAATGTCTGGCTTTTGTGGCATTTCTTTATATGGATTTACAGCAGCGTAGTGCATAGTTAGAAATGAGAGAGAACCACTACTCTGTTTCCATTTCTCAATTTCCTTAAAATAACCAATGTTAATCTTTCTTGTAATGGTTAAAATTGTAATTTCAGCAGAATACAGTAATCTTCATTTCCTTTCCTAATAAGCAGTTTTGGTTTCTGTATTAAACAGCTCCCACTTCCTCCCAGAAGTGGCTGTATTTTGTTGATGGATGAAGTGACTGGTATATGTGTGTGAGGGGCCAAATTCTGGCATGGGTTGTGCATTTGAAACCAGAGGCCCACATGGGGGTTATTGTTGGTCCCAGTTTTGAAGAAACTAGATCCACATGAACATTGCTCTGCAGGTCTTCCCTATGTAGCACCCTGAGGGGCATTTTGGAACAAGGCTTACAAGTCAAGGGGTATGATCAACTCACTTGAATACTGACGGGTTTCAGAGTAACAGCCGTGTTAGTGATGAAGTGAACATCCAATGAAGTGAGCTGTAGCTCACGAAAGCTTATGCTCAAATAAATTGGTTAGTCTCTAAGGTGCCACAAGTACTCCTTTTCTTTTCACTTGAATACATACGTCTCCTGACTTAGTCTCACAACTTCCTGCTAGATTAATTTTGTACCGTGGATTACATGTGGGACTGAAGATGGCCAGAAATCAGATTCACAATAATTCTGCTTTTGCACCTTTTGTATGTGCTCACTGGGAACAATTACTTTGGTTTCAGGTGTGGAACAACAGTGTGGCTCTATTAATTTAGGATAAGTGCCTGTAAACGTAAAATTATATTAAGCTTAATCAAAACTGTCAGGGTTGGGTCGGAAAACAACTCAAACCTTTTGGGGTCAGGTCAGCTCTCCTTCTGCCAGTAGGGATGGTGCTTCAGCGGTTGCGTGTCCTGCTCCTGCTGGCTGTCGCCACGTTGCTGCGCTGTGTGTACTGTGGAGTGGGTGAGCAAAGGAGTTGCAGCACCTCTCTGCAGACCACACAAGGGGTGGTGGCCATCAGGAATGGGAAAAACGGATGCTGCCACATAGACCTCACAGGAAGGAGGCAGTGGCAGCATTGGCTCAGGTTCAGGGGAAAGAGTCAATGTCAATTTAGAAAACAACTCAACCTTCATTGGGTCAGATGGGCTTTGGTCTAGTTTGGGTCCAGGTTGGGCTAAAAAATTAGACCCGAGGAAACCTCTGTTGTGTGGGTGGCGGGGAAGCACCAAAACCCACTCACGAGTACCCATTGTTGTAGTTAAACTTACGTTTTTGTATTGATACAGATAAAATCCTTAATGTTAAGGCTTCAGAGGCTTCAAGAAAAAGCAATAGAGGAAGATGACTATGATAAAGGTGAGACTTTTTCATTATTCTTTTCATACCAGTTTCAGTCTGTTTTCTTTCCCTTTTTAATTTTGTTTTACAATTGCTAAACTACTGTGGTTGGGTAATGGTGACAAAAGTTCAGTGAGCATGTGGTTGTATTATTTATTATGCAGTACAATGAAGTATAGAAATTAAAGAAAGAAGTAGGTCAGCAGCAGGTAGCAGAAGAAGCAATGCAACAGTTTATTATGTTGAGGCACCTCGCAAGGCAAGTATCCACCATCTGGATCACATACCTTTAAACAGCATGACTTAAAAATACAAAAATGAGTGAAAGACTTAAATGGAGCAAGGAGGGTACTGATTGCTGATGAAGCATAATTTTTTCTTCACCACAATTAGTCGCCACAGTGCAGCGGAGACCATAAATAGAAGAAGTGTGGTCAGCAACTTTAGAACACAAGTTGCAATAACAGCTCTTATAAATGTTAACTGTGCCAACTTGAGGGACAAGCTGAATATTCACCAAATTGAATCAAAGGATCTCAAGTAAAACAATGTAAGATTGCAGTATGCGTGGTTATTCTCGATGAGAAGACACGGCTGCTGGTGAATACTCTATATTTAAGAAATGCTTGTCAACTTAAGTGCTTTATAAATATTGTGTAATGTGTTGTATATACATGTGAGTATGTGTACATGTGTAATTAAATGAAAAAAAACTTTAACACAGGTTGCCCAGTGATAGCTCATGCCCTTCCAGAACATAGAGTTCAACATTTTGAAAATCAGGAAATACAGAGTTAAAATAAATGCTCAAGCAACCTTAACTCTGCCCCTATGAAGCTGCCAATAGCCACTGGGAATTACCTGCATCACTCCCGCTGCATTCACTGTGTAAGGCATAGCTGCATTGAATGGTGGAGGAATAAGTTGGAAGAGCTGTGATTGTGATATGAGGAGATCTGGGGATTAGTTTGATAGGCATGCTAGAGCTGTGTTTGTGATATGAGGAGGTCTGAGTCCGCCTATGTGTGCTATCAAAGGCAAGAGGTGCTTGTGTACCTTGAGCCTCCAGTATGCATAGTTTCAGTACAGAATTGTGTAGGTTGAGTCATTAGCAGGGCACTGGGGTCTTCATGCCATGGGTATTGTCAGTAGGGAGTTGGGATATGAGAACGGTCTGTGGATTTAATGCTAGAAAGGGCAAAGTATAGGTTAAGTTGATATCCTGTGTGCAGGTGTGAAGGGGCTGTAAAAGGGTATGAACTGGTTGTTAAATTTTACAGGTATTGTATTCTCTTGGGGGAGTAGGCTCAGTGTTTGAGTGTAGGGGACGTTTAGGTAATGCCTGTCCATTACTGTGAAAAGGCAGAGTAGGAGAGTGCATGTTATGGGCATTGTGGGTGTCAGGGTTCCCTCCCCACTCTGAACTTTAGGGTACAGACGTGGGGACCTGCATGAAAGACCCCCAAGTTTATTTCTACCAGCTTAGGTTAAAAACTCCACAGGCACAAATTCTCCCTTGTACCTTGGGTTTAAGTAACGCTGCCACCACCAAGTGATTTAACAGAGAACCAGGGAAAAGGACCACTTGGAGTTCCTCTTCCCCCAGCAATCCCCCCCAAGCCCTTACACCCCCTTTCCTGGGGAGGCTTGAGAATAATATCCTAACCAGTTGGTTACAAAATGATCAAAGACCCAAACTCCTGGGTCTTGGAACAATGGAAAGATCAGTCAGGTTCTTAAAAGAAGAATTTTATTTAAAGAAAAGGTAAAAAAGAATCACATCTGTAAAATGAGGATGGTAAATACTTTACAGGGTAATCAGATTCAAAACACAGAGGATTCCCCTCTAGGCAAAACTTTAAAGTTACAAAAAAAAAACCAGGATAAACCTCCCTCTAGCAAAGGGAAAATTCACAAGTTGAAAACAAAAGGTAATCTAACGCGCCTTGCCTTATTTACATACTCTTTTTTTGTAATATCAGAGACTTGTACAGGATGGTTTATAGGAGGAGGAGTTTTTTTTGACCCGATGCTTCCCTGCTTTCCCCAGAGAACACACCACAAAGCCCTCCCCCCCCCCCCCCCCGTCAAGATTTGAAAGTATCTTCTTTCCCCATTGGTCCTTTTGGTCAGGTGCCAACCAGGTTATTTGAGCTTCTTAACCCCTTACAGGTAAGGAGGAATTCTAGGCTACTCTTAGCTGTATGGTTATGACAGTGGGGTATTGCTCAAAGAGGGCAGAGTTAAGGTTGCGGGCATGTTTATCTTAACTCTGTATTGTCTGGATTTCAGAAGTTTGAGTTTGGCTGAACTTGATGTTCTGAAAGGGCGCGGGCTTTCACCCTTAACTCTGCATTAATTATGTGTTTTGCCATTTAATTTCCTGGTTTTTTAAACCAAAAGAGACATGCTTGTTGGTCAAAGTTAGAGGTCGTTAAGGCAGTTGTAGTTGTCACCTAGAATTGCAGTTGATGCACTGCTGTATCTAGTTTATAATCAAAAGACCTAGCTTTTGTATAGTGCTTTTCATCACTAGATCTCAAAGAACTTTACATTATTATCCCCATTTTACAGATGGGAAACCAAGACACACAGAGATAAAGTGACTTGCCCAGGGTCGCTAGGCAGGCCAGAGGAACAGTCCCAGTCCAGTGGTCTTTGCACTAGACACATGGTTGCTATGTGATTCCTCAGTGCTCCTCCCCCTCCTGTACATTTTGTTATTGTAGAACGGGGATAATGATCATGCTTTGAACTGTTTCCAATCTGTAGTTGCTAACGGGGCTGGTGAGAGAAATCTCATCCATCATCTGTGTCCCAAAACCATGACATTTTAATTACAAAGTTGTTCCACTAGCTTTACGCATGTGAGAGAAGATTGGTGTCTGTCGTGCCTTCCTCACCACACTGCCATACCATTCCCTGCAACACGTAGCCCTGTCTCCTGCCCTATGCTGCTACACACATGTATCATAAGCAGCAACTTAATGGAGGGCTGCACGTGTTAGGGCAGATCCTGGTGCACATATGGGGACAGAGAGTGGGGCTCAGACACCCTTGGAAAGGCAAGTCCTCCCACCCAGATTCCAGCTCTCATGGGGAGTAGGGAGAAAGGCCCAGTCCCTGCCACTCACCCCCATGTCAGCTTCCCCGTGTCCTTCCCCTACCATCAATCCCCATTTATCCTGCTCCCCTTGATGAGGCCCCAGCCCCCTTTTCCCGCTCTTGCCCTTCACTCTTCCTCTGCCAGCAAGCATTAAAGTCTAATTTTTTTTACAAAAATACTTTGATTTAATTCCCCCCACCCAACCAAACAAAACCCCAACCTCTGACAGAAACAGATTTTAGCAATATGGCATCCAGCCTTTTCCAACATTTTTCCAGCATTCTGCCCAAAGTGGGACTCAGACTGACACTGACTGGGTAAGGTTCCAAGGAATACTGCTTATCTCTTTCAACTATCCAGCTGGTGTGAAACTTTGAAGGCTAACAGTCCTGTTAACTTCTCAGTCCGTACATGCTCAATGTAATCTGTTATGTGCCTAACCGGAGAAGCAAACTTTTTGAAATAACATATTAATTTGGTTTTCCCCAAAGGGCCATGCACGCTGTTGGAGTAACGCCTGAGCGTTGGACTCCCTGGTGTGATGATCTGAACCCTGGTTTGATCTCTATGTGTGAGCAAAAAGAGGTTGCTGGAATCTGTCAATTTAAAAAAAAACAACTTTTTTTTTTCCAGTGCTGTATCTCAAAAACCTCTTGGTCAAATGGCCCCAAATGTGTATCACTAACAGACCACGGCACTTCCATGAGGCACGCCAAATTTCAAGGCAGTGAATAACCACATAGGTTTTAAAGCACTTAGAAGAGTTGAGCTTTAAACAGAAAGCTGGTCTGAACCTTAATTATAGCTGATCTTCCGCTCTGCTGTAATAAGCATAGGGTACTGTCAGGTAATTTTGTCAGTTATTTTTTTTTTCATTTTCAGGGTTTAAAGTGGGAGGGAGATACCCTCTTTACCGAAGACTACTTTTTTATGTCTCTATGAAATTGGGTCCAGAGTTGATTAAGCTATGAGCCACAGAAAATCACCATTTCCACCTGTTTAATTTATTACTCACTTTCCAATTTCTGCTGCAATTGAGGCTTACAAATGCGGCAGGGGTTCTGCAGACAACAGTTTCCTTCACTGCACAATGTGGCCTCATTTACTATCCATTCTGTGCAGTGAATGAGGGAAAGGCTTAGTGGAAAAAATATGTGATCATGTAATTGAAGTCTGTGGGTAAAATTCTCAGAACTATTCCATTTTAAAAGTTACTTAGTGACTTAGACACTTCGGAACCTAAATCTCACTGACTTTCAATCAGACTTAGGCTTTTCGGTGCCTAAGTTACTTTTGAAAATGAAATGTACTCCTAAGTCACGTAGGTGTGTTTTTCTTTTTTTTTTTTTTTTTTACTTTTACCCCATATTCAAAATGCAGACCTATGCATACTTAATTCTAGCACTTCCTAACCTGTGAGTGCTTGACCTACTTTATCTCTTTTGGGTCTTTGTTTCAGCCAATTTTTATGACTACTTTTTATCATTTTCCTAACATCTGAGCTGACTTCTCTAGTTTTCTCTTTGTGAAATGTACATTGCTCATCTCAAGGGAAAGATTCTGATTGAGAATGTATGGTGCAGCAAGAAGAATTAGAATGGTGACCTCTCTTTCTCTTTGTGTGGTGGTGTTCTTTTAGTTTTGCTTATAGAAACTACTTTGCTACTGAGAGTAGCAAAGTCATGCCTGCTGAAGAGTTAAGTTTTAAAACTTATCAAAGAGCTGATGGATTTATTTAGTGCCAACTTCTGTCTAAAATGTCTGAAATCTATTTTTTTTCATGCATATTGTTAGAAGGGATGGAGATACTGAACACCTATTACTAGAAATGTGATGTAAATATGTAAATAGGTATATAGGTATGAAAGGGAGAAAAACTGAAACAATGCGTACAATGCTTTGAAAGTATACTATGTATTAATAAAAATTAAAATATATCTTTGGAATTCTGGGGTTTTCTTTGTGCATGTCTTGCACATGTCTTTGTGCATGCTTTCTTCTAGTCAAAAGCAGAACTGCCATTCAAGATGTTTTAAATAGCCTGTAATATATGCCACATAGGGTTAAACCGCTGCTGGTCCATCTAGTCTGGGGATTTTCAAAGGAAGGGGAAACTGCGGTGTAGTGCAGTTAGTCAGCTGTGCAATGCCATGTGGGCGCGCACGCGTGTGTGCGTGTGCGTGTATGCGTGAGAGAGAGAATGAAGGATGTGGGCAGGTGATCAACTTATACCTTGAAATATGAAATTTGATTACTGCCATAATTGTTATGGTTTGCATAACTGCAAATGTTATCACTCTTTTTAGGATCATTGAATCCTCTTCAGCTGCAGTAATAGACTATTGCTAAAACAACAGATTTTCAAATTTAGGGTGCTCACCGTTTAAAATTCCTCTCATCCTGCAGGAAGGGATTTTTTTTAAAAAAAGGAATACAATGGGTAGGAATCCTCTACAGTACAGGAGGGATTCTAAAGGCCTGGGACTGTAGGGTCTGTACTCTAGGCTTTAGAATCATGCAGTTTTTCTTCTGTAAATAAGACGGTATAGTGACAAACAAGGAAACATACAGTGATTGTATATGGAACAGAAAAAAGCCAATCTTTATTTTTAAAAATGAGCAGAAGTTATTTGAGGAAACAGGCACATTTAATTTAATTTTATAGAAAAAAAGATGCTAAAAAGAGACTGAAGGACCAAATAATTGCAAAATCTTGCTTTTGACACCACCTCTCTTTTCTGCTTCTCCACCCCTTTAATTACTATAGTTTTTTGACAAATTATGGAAATTAAAATGTAAATTGAATGAGATCTATGCTGCTGGGAGGTGAAGTGACTTTTCTATTCAAAAGCACTCTATTCTCCTTTGTGTTTTTATCTACTGCTCTTACCACAGACAAAAAAGTATTATATAAACATATATTGTTAATGGTGATACAAAAGGAAAGTGCTTGCCCTTGATTCCCTCTAGTGAATGTCAAGATACTTGAAAGTGGAAATTAACAGTAAACCCTAAATATTCAAAGCAGTAGATGGTGGTATAGCCATGAAATTCACATTGACTTTAATGGATGTTTGTGCAGCCACAATCCTCCACAAATTTGAAAAAATAGATGTAAATATCTTTTAGTATTATTTTCAGTAAACATAAAGGTTCTAGCACAGTGCTATCTATATAGTAGTGCCAAGCCTTTTTACATCGTGTACCTTCCCTTGTACACAGACATGTTTCCAACACAGATACTTCTCCCTGTGGTATTTTTGTCAAATGCATGTTCAGTTAGATGGATCACCCCGCTCCCTGTTTAATTTTTAATATAAAAATGTAAAATATTAGGATTTATTACACCTTTATTACCTGCTTTACAATCTATGTGGTTAAATATAATGAAATGTCTCATTTGTTTCTGTATTTACTTACAGTCTCCTCTTGATGGCCACATTACTGTATTTTTTCCAAGCAGGTATAATGCCCTGGGAATGTGATAACAGCATTTTGCCTTACATAGCATATAGTAGAAATTGGTCTGTTCTCCAAGGATCGCTTGGAGTGTTGTCATGGCTCATTATTCGTGATGGAGCTTGACAGCTCCAAGGTTAAACATGCTGCTGAAAAAAAAAAAGCAGCACATTTTTGTGTCTATGGGAGTTGGGCTTGCAAGGGTAGCAGTATAGGTTTTTTTGTTTGGCACAGTTGCATGTCTAAACATTTAAAACCCCTTTTATTTTCCTTTATAAGCTCCTGAGAGCTCCTGGACTAATTTTCATTGCCTTCAGTGGCACCAGGTGCTGGGGGCATACTGTCTGACATGAAGTTCCAGGGTCAAGTCTGCTGCTGAGCTCCACATCAGTTTGTGTAGCCAGTTGTTACTTCAAAATTAACTATATGCAAATAGTTTAAAAAATAACTAAATCTCATCCATGCAGGAATGAGAACACACAGACTTTCTACTTGGAACTGGCGGGAAATGCTGACTTACCCTGCAGAATTAGGTTCTGTTGGGAGTCTGGATTCTCCAAAGCGGGTGGTTCAACAGAATAGAACATTTATTCACAGATCCATTGTGCCAGCTTGAATGTAGAGAACATACAACATATGTCATGACAGAGTCTGTCCTACCTCTGCAAGTATAAATAGTAGGTATTTTTGTACATAGTAACCTATGAAGCCTGCAGCTATTTTAGCTTCTTCTATGAATACAGTCAATACTCATAAGTTAACAGGGCTTGATAGTATCAGCTGGTGGGCTCTCTCATTGGCCGGTGCACCAAAGAAGTCTGTCCAGCCACATTATTCCAGTTTTTTCTGTTAAGGGTGTGTCCCTAAGAGCCCCTCAGTGTAGGGTGACCAGATGTCCTGTTTTTAAAGGGACAGTCCCGTTTTTTGGGACTTTTTCTTATATAGGTGTCTATTACCCCCCACCCCATCCTGTTTTTTCACAGTTGCTATCTGGTCACCCTGCCTCAGTGCCAACTCATAGAGGGCCCTCAATACTGTAACTCATATCAGGCCAGACACACTCACTACCCCCAACGCACTGTTGTCATATGTATCTAGAAGGTATCATATAAGGTCTCATGTGTAAACTGATCACATGCTGGACCCGAAAATCATTGTGTGATGTGTGTAAGTTGTATATAGGGCCCTACCAAATTCACAGTCCATTTTGATCAATTTCACGGTCATAGGATTTTAAAAATAATACATTTCATGATTTCAGCTGTTTAAATCTGAAACTTCATGGTGTTGTAATTGTAGGGTCCTGACTCAAAATGGAGTTGTTGGGGGGAGGGTCGCAAGGTTGTTGTAGGGAGGGTTACAGTGATGCTCCCTTTACTTCTGCGCTGCTGCTGGCGGCGCTCTTTTCGAGAGACCAGTTCTATAGGAGAGAGAGAACTTCAGTGTCCCTATCCAGTCAGGCTTTCACTTTCCTGCTGAAACTAATAGCTAGGATCCCATATTGCAAACACTGAGGATGGCTTTAGTTAATTAACAGTTAGAGTGGGGCAACCAATTCATTTTATGTAGGGTGCGAAGGAGTCAGCCAGATGGTACTGACTTTGTGGCTTTCAGTCTGGACAGGATTTGAACCAGTAGTGACTTAAAGGTGAAAAGCTCCTTATCCCACTTTCAGTCCATTAATTACCTGCCTGATAGGATTATCATCATCATCATCATCATGGCAAATCCCAAAGCGATGTGGTCTCATGAGGTGGTCTAGTTGTATATTCAGTTTGTCCGTCGCTGGCAACATTGTTACGCTGCCGAAGCTTTTGGTGCCCGTGTGATTGCCTCCTGTGCAGCAACATTCGTTGGTACTTTGGAATTCACTCGTTTTCCATTTTAATAATATGTCCATACCAGAAAAGCTGCTGAACCTCAAATTGGTGCTGGTGTAGGTGGTTGCTGGGTTCATCTTAAAATCTCATTTCTGGTCTTATCCTGCCACTTCATATGTAGCAGCTAATGAAAACAGTGAGAATCTAAAACATCAATCCAGTGTTTTTTCAACCTTCCTCAGTGCATGCATTTCATTTCTGTATCATAGAGTTGGTGTAACTATGGTTCTTAGATCTTGAGCTTCATGGTGAGCTTGATGTCCTAACATCTCTCCTCAGAGGCTGTTGAAGGGCCTGGAACAGGGTAGCAGCTGTTGCTATATGAGTGTCCAAATCTTTCAAGTGTACAGTTCAGTATTCACCTGTCTGGATGGGGCATCAAGCAGGCCGCAACTGTAAAACACTTAGGCAGTGTTACAGAATCATAGAAATGTAGGGCTGGAAGGGACCTCGAGAAGTCATCAAGTCCAGCCCCTTGTGCTGCACCAGTCTTCTGGGACCTCTCCTGTCCTCCAGGGGTTCTCAAAGGTAATTGCTAACTGCTTTGAGATTGCTTCAGCTAGTTCCTTAAGTACCGTAGGATGAATTTCATCAGGCCCTGCTGACTTGAACACATCTAACTTATCTAAATATTCTTTAACCTGTTCTTTTCCTATTTTTGACGTGCATTCCTTCCCTCCAGTTGTCAGTATTAATTATGTGAGAGTATCTGGTCATTAACCTTTTTAGTAAAATCTGAAGTAAAATAGGCATTAAGCACTTCAGCTTTCTTGATGTCATCAGTGATTAGCTCTCCTTCCCCACTAAGTAGAGGATCTACACTTTTTTTTTTTTCATTTTTCTCTTGCTCTTAATGTATTTATAGAACCTCTTTTTGTTGCCTTTTATGGCCCTTGCCAAGTGTAACTCCTTTTGCGCCTTGACCTCTCTTATTTTGTCCCTACATACTTGTGCTGTCCTTTTGTACTTCTTATCAATTTGATCATGTTTCCACTTTTTGTAGGGTTCCTTTTTGATTTTCAGGTCATTGAAGAGCTCCTAATGGAGCCACATGGGCCTGTTACAATTCTTCCTAACTTTCCTTTGGACTGGAATAGACAGTGCTAGGTTATAATCTCGAAAGAGGTCTAAATGCATATGGCAGTGAGCAAAAGACTTGCAAGTAGAAGTATCAAGGCTAATTCCCCGCTCTGGCACTTCGAGTGCAGAAGGTGGGGGCCCGCAAGGATTCTAAAAATTAATACTGACCACTCCAGGCTTATATTAAACTCCCAAGGTTACAGATTTTCTCTGATCTTGGATGGGTAGATACTGCCATCACCCAAGTGCAGAACCCCTTTGAGAGCCCAGGAAGGTGCACTTGGGAATTCCTTCCTGTAGGGTACCCTCAAGCCCTTTCACCTCCCCTCCGGGGAAGAGCTGAGAAAGAAGAAATAAGGAAATCAGCTGTTGCCACTAGCTAATTAAACAACGTGCACAAACCTCTTAAGACACAAAAATCCAGTTCTGTTCTAAAAGAAAAGGTAAATTTTATTAATAAAAAAATAAGAAAGAAAATACATCTGGGAACGCAGGCTATTGCTAGATTTTAAAAGAGCAACTACAAGGATTAAGCATCAAGAATAGCTTTCTTGAGGTCTAGTTTAAAAGTTACAAGCAAAACAAAAACATCTGGCGTTAGCACAGAGGAATCCACAAGCCATAACGAAATAAAAGGGATAAACCTAATCACGTCTTTCTAGACATTACCTGATCTACTTACATATCTGGGGTTTTAAATGAGTAGTTTCTAGATACGATACTGATGATTTTTTCATACCTGGCCCAAGCTTCTTACAGCATAGCTCTGCCCTGGCCACCTCTCCCCAGGAGAACAACAACAGACAGACAAAAGGGGAGTCTTGTTTCAATTTTAAAAAAGCTTTAGCCTTCCCATTGGCTCTTTCGGCCAGATGCCCACTCACTTCCTTTTACCTTTGCATAGCAGTGAGACTTCTAACCCTTTAGAGGTAGGGCAATTAGAGAACAGCTTCTAAGAGGGATTTTATAGCTGCTGGCTGGCTGGGTGTCCATAAAAGGGAGCTACCCCACCCCCCTTCATTTATCACAAGAAGTCAATATCTATGACTGTTAAATTATTGGTTTAAGAAGAGTGAGCTGGAAAACATAATATGTTCTTGAAATTGCATTTTGACAGACACACAGGAAGGGAAACAGGCTGTCCTTAGGCATATACAGCATACATGGCTATGTAGGGCACCCGAAAATGTGCTGTCCACCCTGACCCTTCCTGCAGGCTCCCACCAACCTGGCTGCTGCAGGCTGGTGAGTCTTCCTCCCGAGGGGATCTAGTACTTAAAAGTGAAAAAGCCTTCCAGCCTGCCAGAACTAGGGTACATCTTCACTACCAACATCAAAACGCTGCCGTGTAGTTGTGACTATAAAAAAAAGCCACCCCCATGAGGGGAGTAGCTACCAGTGTTGAAACTTGCCTCGCTCAGGGGTATGTTTTTTCACACCCCCAAGTGAGATCGTTTCAGTGCTGTAAAGTCAACAAGGAGGCCAGTGGCACCTTAAAGACTAACAGATTTATTTGAGATAAGCTTTCGTGGGTAAAAACCTCACTTCTTCAGATGCATGGAGCGAAAGTTACAGATGCAGACATAAATATCAAATATTAATATTAAACATAAATAGTGCTGTAAAGTGGCAGTGTAGACAAGGCCCTATTAGCAAAACATTGAAACTGTTAAAGAGCCATTCAAGTGGTAATGAAGCCATTTAACAGGCATATACCAACCCCCAGGTATATACTGTCAGTTTCTGAATTTACTGACAAGAACAGATGTGCATTTACTGTAATATTTACTCAGAACATGTTAGTCTACAGGACCTTAGTTTAAAATTTGCTTTAAAAATATTTCATTAGTGTGTTGCTGAAGATTATAAAATCAGATCTCTAAAAAAAATCCTTGTATAGATTTTTAGATGCACAGTCTGAGTATTCATCTTTAGCCTTAAATGCTTGGATCTTCAGACGTATAGTTTTTTAAAATAAATCCTTCAAAAGACCACCCTTATCTAAAATACACATGCGAGCCCGGGCTGCCGTCAGGCATAGGGGCACCAGTTTAATAATACTGCATAGGGCCCCATAAATCCTAAGGATGGCCCTGAAGGGAAGGAAACAGGAGTAACCAAATAAATATATATGGATTTAAGGCCTGATTATCAGAGGTTCTGAGCACCCCAAATTTCAGCTGAAGTCAGAGGGAGCAGCAGATGTTCAGCACTGTTGAAAATCAGGCCCTTAAAGTTTAATGTCAACAGCAACACAATAAATAAATAAGGGCATAAAGTGCATCAATATTTATCAATCTAGGTAGATAATGATTTCCCCTTGAGTTAGTCCAGATTTGGAGTGTTGGATGCAATATGGGGTACCAAGCCTAAAGGATATTTAAGGCTAAAATGGGGGCTAGAAATACTTGAAGAAATCTTGAAGTCCTTGAGGTTGTGCATGTAAAACTGATGGCAGAATTTGCCCTGTTTTGTGTGGGTGCTGGAATGGGGAAGGGGGCATGAAGTGCGCTAGGAGGGGTGCCCAACTAATGCACTTGGTGGCACTTCACAGCCCTCACGGCATGAAGTCAACTGGTATTGAAGCATATCCAGAGTTACTGGCCCCCTGTGCACTTGCTGTGCTTGGTGGCAGATGCTGTACTGGCTGCAACTTTCTAAATTATTATTGTGGGTACATAATATCCCCAGTGCCACTGAGCCATGGTGATCTGTAATGACATCATGACTCCTGAACCTTCCACTTGGTCACTACTGTTCAGTTTCCCCCACCCCTGGAGTTCATTTTAGGTGAGTTAGGGCAGGATTTTGCGCTTGGTGTTTTAGGGCTTGTCTACATTTTAAACGCTACAGCGGCACAGCTGCGCCAGTGCAGCTGAGCCCCTGTAACGCTTCAGTGTAGACCCTACCTGTGCCGATGGGAGGGGTTATCCTGTCAGCATAAGCAATCCACCTCCCCAAAAGGCCGGTAGCTGGGTCGACATAAAAATTCTTATATTGACTTAGACCCATCTACATGAGGACCTACGTTGGTTTAATAACTCTGCTCAGGGGGTGTGGATTTTTCACACCCCTGACCAACGCAGTTAAGCTGACATAACTTTCTAGTGTAGACCAGGCCTTACTCCCTCATTTTGGAAAGCATTCATAGACGTTTTTCTTCTTCTGGATGTTAGTCTTTCCTTCTGTCCATCCGCTAATCTTAATATTAGGATTGGACTTTTAACCTGAACACCATGGACTACATGACTTTTGATCTTTTGGGACTTCCTCATGTGAGCAAGTGGATGTGGTGATAAGTTGAACAAACTGACTGGGGAGCTGCAGAATGAAATTCTAGGCTGCGTGGGGGGCTAATAGAAAACAGGAGAAGCTCGGTGATAAGGTTGTCGCAACACAAAGGACCAGATCAGTGGTTCAGGACAGGTCCAGATCAGGACCAGATCAGTGAATTCTGCATGACTTTTTTCCTAGAGTTGCAGCCTTGATGGTTATTAAATGAGCAAACTGAGTTCCATTCATACCACTCTTGATAACAGCCTCCAAAGCAAGGTAACATGGTATATTATGAACTTGGTAGAGCAACTCTTTAATTGTAGTTAAATTCCACTGTCTAGGCTTGCAAAAATAACAAGAAGAGGAATTAAATCTTACTAAACTAAATGTTGGATTCAGTGCAACCAACCTGTGAAAAAATATAAATACAATATCTAAATACTGAACAGTCCTCTCTCCAACTCTCCTCCTTATATGTATTATCGAGACTAGGATTTAAAGGCATGTGGTGAGTATATACTGGCTAGTGTGTTCTGTAAGTTTAGTAAAGACAAAACACACATGCTAAGCTGCTTGAGCGAAAGCCTACATGGGAGCCCATTCTTTAACTTGACCAGTGTAGTACCTGCACGTCTGCACTGCCTTGTCTACGCTACATTTGTAAACACACATTAGCTAACAAGTGTTTAAAATACGACTTTTAAATCTGAGTGTAGACAAGGCCATAGGAATGGTTTGGGGATGTTTTATTTCTCAGTCTTGGCTGTCATGTCACAAGATAGTCAGGTAGGGTTAGTCTTGGACTGTAGGTACATTTATTAATTATTTAATTTCCTCAGTTAAAATGTTTTCATTTCTGAGAGTAATGATAGAAAAAGGGTAGCACAGATCACTTTATATGGCAATATTCCACCTACAAAGGATGATGTAGGGCAGAGTTAATGCATTTAGATAGACTGTCCAATCTTTTAATTAAATCATGAAGTATCTTTATTCAAAAAGAAAAAATGATGAATTGGTCAATGAAAGAAAGAAAGGGGAGGCGGCGGTAGTGATTGGGTCAGAATAGTAGCTGATATCAGTGTCAGGTTCATTTCAGGTTTTATATTTTTTATTATTTATTTTTGCTATTGTATGCTTTTGGGTTACCCAAGTTACTGAAATTATGACCAGCAAAAGAGTTCTATGAGAAAGTAATTCTGGGTCAGCTAAATGCTTGAGCTTTGAAGCTGCTACTGATTTGGAATTTTAAATTTATTTTCCTGTTGGGAGGTATAAATTTGACTTGTGAAATAAAGTTATGGCTTTCTATAAACTAATTGACAGATATTATAATTACAAAATTATTTATTGGAGGATTACACTAGCTAAGTTTCTAGATGCAGTGGGCAAGAAGTTGGGAAGCTTTCGTTTGAAGTAGCAGGAAGTTGAGATGAGGGGAAAAAACATACATACAAAATAAAGTATCACTGTTGGAAAAGAAGACTATATAACCTTGAGAAACTGAACTGAAAATCTGAAAAATAAATGTGTTTAGACTTAGATTATATCCATTAGGTTGATGGATTTCTCCTTAACGCATGGAGGGAAAAGAAACTAAGACTTCAGACAATGAATCATTTTCATTTTCCTCTTCAGTATGGCTTATCCATGGTTTTTCTTATCCATGGGAAAATCAATTGGGCAACCTTTCCACATTTATAAAATAGTGCAATTTTTGAAATGAGCAACGTCATGGAGAAATGAAATATAAACCTTTAGTTTTTGTTCTTTAACAAATTCTGTTTGATCTGGCTTTTTGTCCAGGTCAGAAGAGCTTTATGCTTTTAAAGAGAAGTTTTAAAAAACACTTAGCATTTGGAAATTAATTTCTTTTATCATATCAGATGACCGTGAAATGTTCTTGTCTAACTTAGGGCATGTTTACACGTACATGCAGCATGTCTGGTGAAGACACTCTATGCTGATGAGAGAGACCTCTGCAGGAGAAGCTCTCTTGCTGAATAGCACTGTCCACACTGGTGCTTATGTCGGTGTAACTTATGTCGCTCAGGGGGGTGGTTTATTCACACCCCTGGGCGACATAAGTTCTGCCCACATAAGCTGTACTGTAAACCTAGCCATAGCCTTAGAATTTTTCAAAATATCAACAGAAAACTTGGCTCAATATTTTAATATTTCACATTCCTAATTTTTTTCTCTATTTCACAATTCTTTTGCATTTACTCTCTGGGATTTATTGGATTTCACTATATACGGCTTATTTTTCAGACATATGGCTAAGCGACACTAACATTTTTTTTTGCAAGATTATTCAGAAGAAATAAGTTGGCTGACAGTTTAGCAGATAGTCTCTCCACAAACGTCCTTTATTCTTCTGTCTGTATTAATTGGACCTGATTCTACAATTTTCACTACATGAGTTCCTGGCTGACCCCAGAATTGGAGAACTGCAAGAGAAGTTTTATGCCACCTTGGCCCCCAACACCTGTTCAGGTCCTGCACCAAACACACTTTGGCTGAACCTGAGACATATGGCTGTTGTTGAAGATTACAACTTTAGTAGAGAAGCCCACCCCTTTCCCTGGGCTTCAGAGCCTGAGTTCCACCCGAGTCCCAACATCTAACGCTGCTATTTTTAGCGCTGTAGCACATACCCCGTGAGTCCAAGTCCGTAGACCCAGGCTCTGAGACTCACTTCCGCAAGTTTTTGGTTGCCGTGTAGACGTACCTCTCTGTCTTTTTGCTTGTTTGGATGTAAATGTGATAACTTTTGAATGCTATATCTGACCAATTTGAAAATGTCAGGGTATGTTCCAGAGACAAGGTGGATGAGGTAATATCTTTTAGTGGACCAGCTTTTGTTGGTGACAGAGACAAGCATTCGAGCCCCACAGAGCTCTTCTTCAGGTCTGGAAATCAGAGTGTCACAGCTAAATACAAGGTGGAACAGACTGTTTAGTAGAAGTAGTTAGCACATATTTCAAGAGACCATTCAAGGTGAAGTGGCTCATTAGCTCTCCAGTCACAGGAGGGAAAGGAAAAAAAACTGGGTGGGAGTGGCTTATGTATTGTTGTAATAAACTATAAATCCAGTGTCTCAGGTCAGTTCATGACTTTAGTATCTAGTATAGTTATAAATTTAAGCTTGTCTTTTGAAGGTGTTGTGTAGGTTCCCTTGTCTCTCTAGTATCCTGGGACCAACATGGCTACACCACCACTGCATACAGGGCATGTTCCAGTCACAGTGGGCAGAACCCTACTGATTTTATTGAAACCTGGAAGAGGTGAAAATAGGGGATTCACTGAGCCCCTGGAATCTGGTTAGCAGACCCAGGCATAGGTGCCAACTTCCCCTCTTTCCTGTGGGTGCTCAACCCCCTTTTGCCTCCCGCCTCCACTACACCCCTTCCATGAGGCCCTGCCCCCATTCCAACCCCTTCCCCAAAGTCCCTGCCCCCAACTCCACCCCTCCCTGCCCCTATTCCAACTCCTTCCCCAAATCTCTGCCCCAGCCCTGCCTCTTCCCCACCTCCTCCCCTGAGCGCGCCATGTTCCTGCTCCTTCCCCACCCTCCCGGAGCGTGCTAATGCTGCCTAACAGCTGTTTGGCAGCGGCCGGGCAGGAAACGCTGGGAGGTAGGCGGAGGAGTGGGGATGCGACACGCTCGGGGGGGAGGAGGTGGGGTCGGGGTGCGGTGCACCCACTAATTTTTCCCCATGGGTGTTCCAGCTGTGGAGCACCCATGGAGTCAGCGCCTATGGAACCAGGGCTTGTTTTCACGTACAGTGCAACAGCGGTGCGGCTCTGCCACTGTAACACTTAAGTGAAGATGCTACTGTGCTGACGGGAGAGTGTCTCCGGTTGGTGTACTTAACCCCCCCCCCCCCCCCGAGAAGCAGTACTACATGGGAGGTTAGGTCGGTATAACTATGTTGCTCAGAGATTTTTCACACCCCTGAGCGATATAGTTATACTGATTTAGGTCTGTAGTGTAGACCTGGCCCCAACAACTTCAACCAGGTCTGCAGTTAACTACAGTTCAAAGAACTGGTTGATATGGTAGCCATTATCACATTTCAACATCATAATACCTGCCACATCACCTCTACCTAACATCCCAATACAATTTAAAATGTGGACACTGTGAGTGACGTATCTCATAGATGGAAAGAAAATAAATAAGAATGGTCTGTGTGTGTGTGTGTGTGTGTGTAAATGGGGGCCACACGAAGTCCCTGATGATGGGGAGAATGGGGAGCGCACAGAGCCTCTGGCATAGGGGAGAATGGGGGGCAATGGTATGGGAGGAGGGAATGTGGAGGACACAGAGCCCACGGCAGGTGGCTGAATGGGGCATAGTGGGGAGGAAATATAGAGCCCCCAGCAGGGGGTGAGACCCTGGCATATGGGGAATGGGGGACACACAGAGCCCAGGGTCTGGGGAAGGGGATAAGGGACTACAAAGAGTCCCTGAAATAGAGGAGGGTGGGAGCTTGTGGTGGGGAATGAAGGGATATAAGGAGCCTCTGGTGTGTGCCTGCAGAAGCAACAAAGTGCATGGTATACTCCACTCCCCAGTTAATCAGATCTCAAATAATCATGAGACTGGCCACAAAATCATGAGATTTTATAAAAAAAGATTAAATCTTGTTATTTGGTTTGTTTGATTTCTGAACCTTCCCCTGCCCACTCCCAGTGTGTGCATGACAATTAATGTTGCCAGCTTTCAAAAATTTATAGTTAGGTGATTTTGGCCTGTGCTGCAGGAGCTCTCACGAGGTTTCAGCTGTGATTAAGACCCTATTGTACTAGGCAGCGTGTAAACACTTAGCAAGAGACGGTCCTTGCTGTGAAGAGAAATTTAGTGCTAAACATAGTGGTGGGTTAGAAGTTGGAACTGGGACTCATCTGGTATAAGAGCTATCCAACATCTGTTAGGAACAATTCTGCATCCATGCTGAACTGGACTGGGCAGGATTCAGACTGTGAAGTCTGGATGAAAGGCTCTATAACTCATTAGTGATGCTGTGAGGCACCCAGTGCCCTGTAAATGGTAATGTTACACCTTTGAAAATGAGGCTTGCTTTCGGGAGAGAGACTTTTATTAAATCAAGTTCTGATCTCTTTGCAGTTTACACAGGGAGGGTCTGGACAGGCAGGCATAATCTCTCCCAGGCTCACAGGAAATCTACCATGCCCTATTCTTAAAGAGACAGCTCACATTAACAAATAAAAATGCAACAGTAAAACAAACACAACGTATTAGCACAACATTCAAATTCATGTCTAAGTGCAAAGTTTTGCAATATAAAATAATTCCAACGAATACTCCAGGCTGCAACTTCTTGTGTCCCTGGGAGACTTGTCTACACTTGCAATTTACAGCTTTACAACTTTCTCGCTCGGGTGTGAAAAAACACCCCCCTGAGCGCAGCAAGTTTTAGTGCTGTAAAGCGCCAGTGTAGACAGTGCACCAGTGCTGATAGCTGCGCTCCCAGCACTGGTAGCTATGCCCCTCGTGGAGGTGGTTTTTTTAGAGCGCTCTGCCCCGACCACACAAGCCACGTTAAAGCACTGCCACGGCAGTGCTTTAGCATTGCCAGTGTAGACTAGCCCTAACTTTAGCATGAGCCAAAATCTTAAGATAAATTCATGAGTGGCATTGTCAACAGTGAACCGAGAAGTAGGGAGGGGAGAGTGATTCACAGGAAGGAAAAATAATTTTGTTGAGACCATACTTTTTGCCCTTGCTTTGTTTTCTGAGTGGTGAACGTGGCCCTTGTTTATCTGGGCATCGACTGAGCCAGCATGCTGTGTATTGGCTCAGATCAAAATGAAACATTAGATGTTGAATGTGTGGTCTCCAGAAGCAGTTAAAATGAATTTGGTAGTAGGCTACTTTTGTCCCACAGGTGAAATTTTTGCCACCCCTCCTGTATTTTGTACTTTGGGCCTGATTCTGGAAAGTACTGAGCACCCTCAGCTCCCAGTGAAAACAGGAGGAATTGAGAGTGGTGAGCACTTTGCACGAGTGGGTCCTTTACATGTGATGCAAGATGACTACAGGTATGACAAGAATTTAAATTGGGAGGAAAAACAAATGAGGAGGCAGGATTAAAGGCTTTTTTTTTTTTTTAAACTGTAGATACAGGATTAATTGAAGTATTCTGATGACGTGATGAAGGGGAAGAATTAGTATCCTTGAAGATGAGGTACATGGAAGGATGTTGAAAAATGAAATTCTCAGCGGTGAGATTGTGCAGGGAATCAGATCAAAGAAATTTGAATTCTCATATTTTCTTTCTCAAAGAGATCTTACAGAACCTTCAGAATTTCATGGGTGGAAAAAGAGAAGCTTTTCTGTTTGCCAGGAAGACTGGCAGTGTTGAGACTGGAAGATGCAGAGGCATCTGTGTCTGTGCCTGTTCTAGAGTGATTCAGAGAATGCAAGGGCATCTCTGGTTCATGCTCTGCCTGTCTTTTTTCTTTTTTGTCAATTGTTGAGGAATAGTTTGGTAAAAGACAAACAAAAAACAAGAAAAACCCCTCCCAAACATTTTCTGTGATGGCAGTGACTTAAGTAATTGGTAGGGCTCCGACACCTATGTCTCCTCCCCATCCTCCCTCCCAGTGCATTATGGTCCTAGAAAGCTCCTTCATGTTGACTCCTTCCCTACCCCTTTCTCCCTTACTGCAGAACCTCCTACTGCAGCTGTTTCCGCTCTTCTGTCCACTCTATACTTCTGGGGGAGTTCTGCGCTTCTTCACACGTGCATAATTAATGAGCCCTGGAGATTTTAAATTTTTTGCGCAGAAAAAAGCTTCTGCAGAAATGTTGCTGTGGTTCAGCCTTTTGCCCACCAGAGGGCACTGTGGTGATAGAACAAAGCAATAGCTCCCGGCCAGCTAAGGAAGAGAGAGTATGACTTCTTCACAGTGCCAGTCTGGCCAGGTAAGGGACAGGTGCTATGGGGAGACAGACAGTGTGGCATGTTGGGGGGTTGTCAGACAGGGGCTTATAAGGACAAGTCGGGGAGGACCGACTGGGGCAGGGGCTGAATGGAAGTGGAGGCACAGGGCCACAGGGGGGAGGAAGGTGCAGGGCCACATGGTGATGTAGGATTGGGTGCAGAGCTACATAGGGACAGGGGTGGCTGGATGGGGGCACAGAGACACATGGGGACAGCGGGAGGGGGTATGGGGACACATAGGGACAGGGGAGTGGTTGGGTGGGGGCACAGAGACACATGGGGATGGGGGGGTACAGAGCCACACTGGGACGTGAGGGGGGGTTCAGGGCCACATGGGGATGGGGGGGAGAGGGGTGGATGGACATATGTGGACAGGGAGTGCAAGGACACATGGGGGTGCAGGAACACATGGGGACAGGGACAGATGTGCCTGACTGAATGGGAGAGGCTAGGGGTCAGGCAGGGTCTGCATGGGGGAAGCTCCCTAACAATCCCTCCCTGCCCCCCCAAAAAACTTGTTCCATACTTTTCCCACCCATACCCAACAACCCTTCAAGTTCACAACCCAGACTCTTTCCTAGCAATTTACTTCCCTCTCCCTCAGCACCTTCATTAACCCTGACTCCCCCAAGCCTTTGCACCGCTTCTCAGGGATGTGGGAATTATGGTTCTGTATTGTAGTTTAAATGATTTATTACTCAGAATTCTGTACTAATATGCCTAGTAACAAATCTATTTGTCAAAAAAACATTTCCTGAATCTTTTTTGTTGTCTGTATTGTTACAGACATACTTGCTGACAGGTATTGTGAAATAAATGACCAAAAATAATTGAAGTTGGTGTGATTATATTGTGTCATTTTAACAAATAAAATATGCAGAATATTGCAGAATTTTAAAATACTGTGCTCAGAATTTTTAATTTTTTGGCGCAGAATTCCCCGAGGAGTAACTGTAAACTCACGTGCTTTCATTGCCTTCTTTCTTATTTCTGATTCCAGTGACCCAGCCCAGCCATGCTTCTGCTCCCACGGCTGTCTGCTTGCCTTCCTTCTGACCTGGCTTCAAAGACACACTCTGCAGCTACCCATTCCTTCCCTTCCCACTTACTTGCTGCTGACTGAGACACACACTATCATCTTCCAGTTTATGCTTTAGTGTGACAGGAGGACTGGTAGCAGTTTGCTGCATTGTTGAGGTCTGACTGGTGTTGCACATTGCTGCAGAAGTAATCAAGAGGGCTAGAGCAGCATCAAACCCAGTTGGCCTGGAGTATCTGCACAGGGATTATGGAGCTTGGACCAAAAAAAATTCTCTCCTTCACACAGTTTATACACAAATAATTAATAGGGCTAGCTGACTTGAAGAAAACAAGATCCGAAGTCCATTTTACCACTTTCCTCCAGAATTTGGGGACGTTTGGGTCCAAATTTCATGGCTTGAGCCTATCTCTAATGTATTAGGTAAATGAGGAGAGGCTGAGGGAACTGGGCTTGTTTAGTCTGCAGAAGAGAAGAGTAGAGTGAGGGGGGATTTGATAGCAGCCTTCAACTACCTGAAGAGGGGTTCCAAAGTGGATGGAGCTTGGATGTTCTCAGTGGTGGCAGATGACAGAACAAGAATCAGTGGTCTCAAGTTGCAGTGGGGGAGGTCTAGGTTGGATATTAGGAAACACTATGTCACTAGGAGGGTGGTGAAGTACTGGAATGGGTTACCTAGAGAGGTGGTGAAATCTCCATCCTTAGAGGTTTTTAAGGCCCAGCTTGACAAAGTCCTGGCTGGGATGATTTAGTTGGTGTTGGCCCTGCTTTGAGCAGGGGTTGGACTAGATGACTGGGGTCTCTTCCAGTCCTAATCTTCTATGATTCTATAATCGAAAACATTGTACATTTATGTAAAATAAAGCCAAGCTAGAAAAGAACAATTGAGCCACATAAAGGTAGGATAGCTGTACAACCAGCCACATTAGAAAAAGATTACTCATTTAATGATCATATTAAATAAGACATACACAGAGCTAAGTGGGCTCTCCCATTCTACTCCCAATTGTTCCCAGGGGTTCATTCATGAAAATTAGGAGTGTGTGTGTGTGGAAGGGGGGTTGGACTATGAGTGGGTCATCTGTCCCTTTTCCAACTTGATCCTTTTTATTATATATGAAGTGTTTTGGATGTCACTGTTCCTTTTGTGCATTTTACATTAATTAATTACAGTGATGGAAGAAAATTAATAGAAATTAAAATTCTAACAGGACAACTTCAACAGCATTATGGAAAAGTCCTATAGAATTTAATAGGGATGAAATGAAATATGGTTCTAAAGATATTATTCTAGAAACAAAGAATTTACTAGGAAATGTTACCCTTTCTATAGGTTGTTTGAACATCTTGTACAGTTTGATGGATATAATTTCTATAGGATGTTCAAAAAGCCTGTAGAAAGGATAGCATTCTATAGGAATTTTCTATAAGGGCAGCATTTGAATTCACTATTTCTGAAACATGATGCAAGCACTTTATACATTAGGCTACTCTGTACTTGGTTTTCACTCCAGGGGAGCAGTGTTGAGCCTAAGGCTGGTTTCCTACTTCATACGAAGATCTTGTCTGTGAATATGAACATACAGCTTGATCCTGATTGGCATTGAGCATCTGCAATTTCCAGAGGTCGGTGGAAGTTGCAGGCGCTTAATACCTCAGTATTTTGACCCCGGTTTACTCTAGGTCAAATTCTGAAATTTTGATTTAGTTTTTATTAAAGCAAAAGTGTTGTTGAAGTTGTGTGTCTTACTGGCCCATTGTTTGTGTGAACATTGCATTTGTGCATACAATCTCGGCAATTGGAAATGCATATTGCAAGCAATGTAACTTCAGGCTTACACGTCTGAAAGTCAGTCTCAAAGACTTCATTGTTATATCTTTGAGATGGAACCAATAATTAGCAATGGATAGCAAGGGCTGATGCTGCTTTTTTGAGGCACACTGCCACAAGAGGTTACTTAGATACATACTGTGGCTGGATTTTTTAAAGGGTTTGGATAACTCCATTATCATTTTTCACATTTCCAGCTTTATAATCTAGAGCAGTGGTTCTCAAAGCCGGTCCGCTGTTTGTGCAGGGAAAGCCCCTGCCGGGCCGGAGCAGTTTGTTTACCTGCCATGTCCGCAGGTTCGGCCGATTGCGGCTCCCACTGGCTGCGGTTCGCCGCTCCAGGCCAGTGGGGGCTGCGGGAAGCGGCGCGGGCCAAGGGACGTGGTGGCCGCCCTTCCTGCAGCCCCCATTGGCCTGGAGCGGCGAACCATGACCAGTGGGAGCTGCGATTGGCCGAACCTGTGGAAGCGGCAGGTAAACAAACCGGTCCGGCCCGGCAGGGGCTTTCCCTGCACAAGCGGTGGACTGGCTTTGAGAACCACTGATATAGAGTATTCAAATGTCATAATTCAGGGTGTTATCTGATCGTTTGAAGGGGTCTGAAGGAAATTCCCAACATCAGCACCATAGATAGCATGGTCTAGTTGCATTAATGGATGTTTTTTGCCTTTGAAATATTGAAACATCCAGCAGTTGGTGCTGCTGTAGGAAAGATACTTGCACTAAATGGTCCTATAGTCTGATTGACTATGGCAACTCTAGTTTTAAGATTATGATATATCTCTATATATCTATATATTTCTGTATAAAAGTATAAGACAAACATTTTCACACTTGGGTAGCAAAAATTAGGCTCCTAAATCCATGATTAGGCTACTAAATCAGAGTCCTGATATTCAGAGATGCTGTGTGATGGGTTCGGTCACAGAGATCCCCTTGAGACTGTCACCTGATGTACTGAAATTACCTCTGAGCCCGTTTTCCCTGCCAGCTTGGGACTTCGGAACCCTGCCTTGTTGAGCCAGACACACTTGGCCGGCTGCAACACAGACCCAGGGTCCGGGCCACGTACCCAAAGCTGCAGGCTTTAAGTGAAAACATCTCTGCAGGTTACCTGACTCCAGCATCCAGACACTCAGCTCCCAATGGGATCCAAACCCCAAATAAATCCGTTTTACTCTGTATAAAGTTTGTACAGTGTAAACTCACTGATAGAGAGATATGCACAGCTGTTTGCACCCCCAGGTATTAATCACTTACTCTGGGTTCATTAATAAACAGAAGTGATTTTATTAAGTATAAAAAGTAGGATTTAAGTGGTTTAAAGTAATAACAGACAGAACAAAGTAAGTCACCAAGCAAAATAAAGCAAAAACATGCAAGTCTAAGCCTAATACATGAAGAAACTGATTACAGGTAAAATCTTACCCTCAGAGATGTTCCAATAAGCTTCTTTCACAGACTAGACTCTTTCCTATTCTGGGCCCAATCTTTTCCCCTGGTACAGTCCTTGTTAGTTCCAGCAGACATCTTAGGTGGTAAGCAGGGGCTTTCTCATGAATGGCAGCCCCTTTGTCCTGTCCAACCCCTTTTATAGCTTTGGCACAAGGTGGGAATCTTTTGTCTCTCTGGGTCCCTGTCCCTCCTTCTAAATGGAAAAGTACCAGATGTAAGATGGATTCCAGCATCATGTGACATGGTCACATGTCCTATGAGACCGCAGCCTCCATTCTTCCTGGGCTGGCTTACAAGTACATGGGAAGGCTTGCAGGTAAATAAACCCATTCACAATTCATTGATTCTGAAGCACCCTTAATGGCTTCCACTTAATATGTTTACATCAGTAATACAAGTTTATATCTAATTCTCCTAACATCAGACATAGAAATAATACATGCCAACAAATAGGATGAACACACTCAGTAGATTACAAGCTTTGTAATGATACCTTACAAGAGACCTTTTGCATAAAGCATATTCCAGTTACGTCATATTCACATTCATAAGCGTATTTTCATAAAGCATATGGAGTGCAACGTCACACTGTACACCTCAGGCTCCCATTGATATCAGTGCGATCTATGGGTTCTCGGCAGCTCTGAAAATCAGATTCCTTATATTTAGGCAACTAAATGTGGATTTTGGAACCTACCTTTGAGCACCCAAGTTTGAAAATGTTGTCCAAAGGTAATTTTTCTTTACACAGTAATGCATTTATTAAATTAAATTTCTGAGTAAATGTAGATTATGTATCCAGAATAAGAAGTATTTCATTATATAGAGGTAATACACCTGGTATAAAATATCCATGTCTCAAGGGAAATTATGCAAGAGCAATGATAAAAGAGCCTACAAATTTGAGACTTTCTTATAAATATTCTGTTTCCTGCCTTGCCTTTATTGAATAGCTAGACAACAAAAAATTTCTTTGTGATTCTTTTATCCATTTGCTGCTGGACCTTCATACATAATCTGCTGCTGCTACATGATAGCACTGGAACCTCAGAGTGAACCAATCACAGTGCTTGCCAGTGAAGAAAACTACAGCTCCCCTTAAGATGATTTTTTTTTTTTTAGTTTCACAGCACAGGTCTTGATAGTACCATTACTGAGAATCTTTGAACAATTAGCTGCATTTGACACATTGATGCCAGAGGACAAAACAAAGAAATACATATAGCTGCAGTTCCTTACTGTGGCACCTGATGGCAATACTGAGGCTGGTTCAGGAAGAATGCCACATCATCGCTTGCATTGCTCCAGACTCTTGAGGTGCACTGTGAAATGAAAACCCAAAAGAGATGTTCATTAGTGTGTAGTGCTGTGTTTTGTTTAAGAAGGTGATAATGTTTTAAAACCTGAAGAGACCATAATTTCAGAAGTGCTTCATTGTAACTGCTGCTTGTGCTTGCTTGTACACGATCTTCCTGCCACTAAACTCACTGACAAAACTCCCATTATCTTCAGTGTCAAGAGGATCAAGTCCATATTGTTCAGCCTGTAGTGTACATACAGAACTGTAGAATACTATTTTATGTTTGGTCTCTTTAACTCCATACTTCAGTGTGTGCGCTCAAGGTATGTGAGCTTTCTAGCCAGAATTGTATTCAACTTAATCTGGCATTTGGGAAATGAATGGCTTTTGAACAATTTAATTAAGTGTTGGGATTCTAGCTTTGTTGCAGTTAGTGCATTAACTGCAGTATTACTTAACAGTAGGGTGCAGCATGGTATGTTGAGGAATGGATTTTTTAACCCAGTGTTTAGAATCTCCCCTGACCCAATCTTCTGCCTGTTGGCTGGGACTTACCTTCTCCAAATCCTGACCTGCTACCACTTGATCTGTGTCCCATTGGTTAGTAATATGAATTAATTTTACATTGTATTAAGGGCAACTTACTGTGATATCACGAATAGGATAATGATTTCACTGGAGTAGCAAGTTGAAGTCATAATATAATGGAGTTGGTCTGGCAACACCCATTTTTTCATGTTCTCTCTGTGTATATATATCTTCCTACTGTATTTTCCAATGCATGCATCCGATGAAGTGGGTTTTAGTCCACGAAAACTTATGTTCAAATAAATTTGTTAGTCTCTAAGGTGCCACAAGTACTCGGTTTTTTTGCTGATACAGACTAACATGGCTACCACTCTGAAACCTATAATGGAGAATGCTCTTATCCATGCACGAATGGCTGAAAACATAGCAAAGAGAATACAAAAATTAAACTTTTCTTTTGTGTATTAGCTTGTGTGGTCTAATGATTCCCCTCGGTTCTGTCAACTTTCTGTGTAACCTTAGGTAAGTCACTTTTCTTTGCCATAGTTTATTCATATGTAAAATGGGCATATTATTATTTACCTTGCAGATATATTGCAAACCTTAATTAGAGACTGTAAAGCCCTCTGAGATCCTTATATGACAGGAACTTCAGAAATGCAAAATATTATTTCCAATAAATGTCCTGAAAGAAGACTTTAATTTTTGTGTTTTAATAGAGAGAGTTACCGTGAATAGCTATGGGAAATCTCTTCATTATTCCACATATATACTGCCTAAGCAAAGATTATGGATCCTGTAGGTAACCTGTTCTAAATGGATTTACAGTTCTTGTATGAATTACAAGAAAAGGACAACAGGAACGTTGGTTTGCTATGGTTTTGAACAAACATTTGAGAGAAAAAGGGTCCTGAATAGTTTTCTCATGATGTAGATTGCAACAAAGTTATTTTTTGTAGTTGTGATGCATTAGATGGAATGACCTTTACCAGCTGATGACATTGATGTAGTGGAAGTGACATTTTTCCACTTGACCTTTACACGATGTGTCAGCTTGTCCTGTAGCGCAAAATAAGTTGCAATTGACAGATTTGATAGAACGCTAACTTGACAGAAGCTTATTGTTTGGAAGAAGATACGTGTTGAAATGTGAACCCTTTAGCAATAACATGGTGAAGTTTTCATGTACCTCCATCACTAAGGAATGGATGGCTTAGAAATGACTACTGTTCAAATCACAGCTGGAACACTTATTTTAATTCATCTTTTTGTAATTGGCACTGTTTTTTCCTAGAATGGACTTTTAATGTTAAATCTACTTGCTTTGTTTTAACTTTTTCTCCTTTTAGATACTCCCTCCCTGAACCTGTTAACACTTTATTTTCAAATTCTAACTTTCTTTGGTTGTTTCTTTTCTTCTCTATACATTTTTCCTCCTTTATATTTTGTTTTTATCTTTCTGTCCATAATAAGGCAGTTAAACATGGTAAAGATTTCAGCATGCAGTAAAACCTGTGGAGAACCTGTCACTCAGGAGGGGAGGGGTGGTGTGCGTGTGTGTGTGTGTGTGTGTGTGCGCGCGTGCGCGGGCGCGCGCAACAGTTTCTTTGTTCTGTATTTACTTTGTGGTGACCATTAACCAGAAATAATGCTGACGTAGAGTAAAGGGCTGGGGGCCAGTGAACAGCTGACAAACTATAGAACAGTGATTGTGTGGGGTATATAGAGAAAGATATAAGCAGGGTGGAACTGTTGCCTTTCCACAGTTTTGGCACTTCAGCTAAAAGAGTACAAATTCTAGCCAGACTTTACTGAAGAAAGAAGACTTGCAGTTGCACAGAAGTAGCTTAAAAGTAGAAAATGACAGTCAGTGATTTCAAAGACTGACTGCTATAATTCCAGCCTCCTCTTCTACTGTGGTCAAAGGTTCTAGTACTTTTTGTGAGGTTTGACTGGAACTAATTAGTAGTTAAGAGAGGCAGTTGTGGGATCTAAGCCTGTTTGTTAGTAAGTCTGAGAGACTCCAGTTACTGAGCCACAGTGATTTAAATAAAAGCCTCTGAACAGCCAGGAATGACGAGCAGTGAGAACAATTGTCTGATCAGTCTATGCTACCATGACCTGGCTCAAGCTGTCCAGTCATAGGCAGCCAAAAGGATGGCGGAGGCAAAAAGAAGCGGAGCGAGTCTGCAAGGGGAAGTGCAGTCTTCCTACCATGACGTTTATGGGATATATAAACATAAAACGTTATACTTCCCCAAATACTCACTAAACAGTTTTATTAGCTCCTAGGAATCATGTAATTTTACTATGCAATTTTGTGTATGTATTTTACCAAAGACTTAAATGCCAAAGGCAGAGGGTACCTTTGGGTGGATATTTTATTTTATTTTATTTAGATTTATACAAATACTAAAAAGGTGCTTTTGGAGTAACTTAAAAATACAACACAAAAATGCTCTAAGTGCAGCAGTACAATTTAATTTTAACACACATCCAGTAGCTATAAGTGAAGAAAAATTATTGTAGAACTATATAATAATAAAAATCCCTTGCTCTTATCTAGTACTTTTCATCCATAGATCTCAAACCCACTTTACAAAGGAGGATAGGCCTCTGTTTTATAGATGGGGGAATAAACTGGTACAGGGAGGTGAAGTGACTTGTCTGAGGCTACACAGCAGGTCAGTTGCAGAGATGGGAATAGAACCCAAGTCTCCTGATTAACAATTCAGTGCTCTACCATTGGGCCATAGTGACTAGTGAGGCTGCATGAGGTCTGTTGAACTCCATTCAGGTTAGTTTAGTGTTCCAAGCTATGCAGAATGCTGTGTGTCTCCACATACCGTTGTAGTAATAGTAGTTAGGAGGAAGGGCATTGGTGGTTGGCCTCCTTTTCCATCTTATTTGGAGCAGCTGTCATTGAATAGCAACTGCTGTCTCTCTCTGCCCTCTGTGCCCCCAGTTGAGCAAGGTACTTAAGCACATGCTTGAAGTCGATGTAACTTAAACACATGCTTAAAGTTATGCACATGCTTAAGTGCTTCATTGAATTGGGAACCAAGTGGAGTTTTGGTCCACTGAACTTGCACAAGCGAAGCTTTTTTGGCCTCCTTTACATCTGAAGGCCCTCCTGTGCAGTCCTAGTGGGTGTCTTACGTGGTTCACAGGGCCTTTTGTGCCCTAAGCCTTATTTTGTGCTGAGAATATAACAGTCGTTCTGACTACTGCTGCGGAGCTGAGCTGAAAATAATATTATAACAATGAAAAAGAGATGGTGGGGATGTAACTAGGATGATAAAAGGACTCGGGGATCTTTTGTTGTTCAAATAGGAAAGAGAGAGTAGGTTTTATTTTCCTTTGAAGTGAGGCGATTAAGAGGTGACTTCATGAGGTTAAACAGCTTTCAGTAGGGAATAGGGTCCTACAGAGGAACAAAAGGGCACTAACTTTTAAAAAAGAGCAGATTACTAAAAGGATATAGACAGACCTTCTTTATGCAATAAGGAGTTAATATTTTGCAATTATAGCAGTGCCTGTTATCTGAAGAACGCAAAGTTTTGCCAACATTAATAAACATAATAAGGTCCTTGTGGAGTAGGTTTTATAAGTCACATTTTATGGATGTGGGAACTTGGATGACAAAGAAATTAGGTGGCTCTCATAAGATCATATCACATAGTAAAACAGAGTAAGTGCTGGGAATAAAACCCAGGAGTCTGGACTCCCTGTCTTATGTTCTACGAGTAGACAATACTCCCTTCGAGAAAGTATCTTTTTATAACTGTCTTTGTACAATTCCCTATATATTAACATTTTTAAAAAAAAAGCTTCATAAGTATCTAGATAAAAATATTGTGGGCTACAGAAGGGAATAGATTTCTATATGGGCTTTTTTGACTCTCCCCTCTTCTAAAAATAGGCCTGTTTATTTTGTTTAGCATTATATCGTGCCTAGAGTTTGCAGGATCATATGATATTTTGGCTGACAACCACTGTTCTGAGGCTGCTTCAGGAACATGTGTTGAGGAAACCATAACTGGGTTTGTGAGGTTTTGTGTTTTAATGTCTTCTGTTTTTTTTTCAGTGAAAAGGAACCTTCCCAACAGGGATGGAATTGGTTATTTTGTCAGGATCCCATAGGGAAATCAAGGAATTCTACATTTTATTTTTCCCCTCAAAAAGGAATCTCATGAGATTTAGATACTACCATGATAAATTCTTTAGAAATACGGAAAGATAGATGGAAATTTGAGAATCTGCCGACATTTCTAGAACATTAGTTTCCAGTCCCTGGTGCACACACAAGTTTTTAGGTTCTTGCTTGCAGTCCTGGCTCTGTCCCCTACATGCTGTTAATTGCCTCCCTCCTTCCCTTTCTGTTGTGTGGATTCTACCTGGCACTGGAATTTGGTCTTCTCCAATCCCTAATCTGTCAATATTCCAAGCTTTTTGTGGTTTAAAGCACATGATCAGTGCCTCTGATGCCATATTGAAGCATTGGTTTAGTACTGATTCAGCGAGACAGGTTCCACCTACTAAATCACCAACATCAAATCCTGCCATATTCTCCCACATTACAAATTGTCATTTTTATGTGTTGTGTTATGGTAGCGCCCACAATTTTCTAGGCACCCGCAACACATGTAGTAAGATACAGTCTCTGCTCCAAAGAGCTGTATGTTGGATCTGCTCTTCTTCCACAGTGGAGATCCATAGGCTTATAGGGAAAAGTTTGGCCAAAAAGTAGGTATTTTTAGCATAAGGAACTGCAGATTTGGAGTTTTTCCATTCTGACATGGGTTTGAATGAAGGCCAGTTCAAAAAAGTATTTCTTTCTTTAGGTAGAATATAAGATTTGCAGCAGGCACTTTGAGTGCAGAGCCACCAGTTTAGGGAGATATCTGGGTTTTCATATATTTTCACACACAGTGTATGTTTGCTAATGTAAAAGTCCCAGAGCAAACATTAATATTCAAGAACATAATGGGTCTCTCTCTGGAAGATTTTAAATCCATTAAAAGACTATGGTAGTTTGGGGACAGAACTCCTGCTCCTTTGTGTTTCTTTGCTAATTACAGGAAGCCCTGTTTGCCTAGTTCAGAACAATGGAACAGAAACTATTTATCCAAAATATGAACAGGGGTGGAAGCACATGATGGCATGTCATATGCATGTCTGGGAAGTAAAAAGCATTTTGGATACCTGATTTTCAGTTCCACTATGACACAAGTTAGCAAAGACTTACGTGCAATCTGCTGCAAAATTCTTTAGCTACTTACAAAGTAAGAATCACTTGATGGATCATCTAGCATAAGAGATATATGATGATATATGATATATGGTTATACAGTAATATTTCAGGTTATTAAATCTAGTCAAATTATTTGTTGTGAATAAATGTAGCTCTTTGCGATTGATCCAAATTTCTCTGAATAGTTTGTAAACAAATTTCAAATGTTTGTAAACTATCCTCTTTGTTCATTGTTTCTTAGACTGTAAACTCTTCTGGGCAGGTACAGCATCTGTTTGCTGAGTGCCTAGCATAATGGAACTCTGATCCCAACTGGGGCTTCTGGGTGCTACTGCAGTGACTGAGTATGACAGTTGAAAGTAGTAGGAGGAAAGTAAGGCCGTGTCTAGATTAAAACTAGATTTAACTAAACTAACATTTTAAATTGTTTTCAACCCTATGGGTTTGGACCAGTTTACCTAAATTAATTAAAAACAAATCTCATAGTTAAATTGGGATAAAAAAGGCATAAGAGATACAGAGAGACTAAGAGGAAGCTAGTAGGGAATGGAAGTGGGGAAATGAGTAGACACGTAAGTAGGTTTGAAATTATGTAGGGTTTTAAACGTGGAGCAGAGGCATGGGCAGGAATAAAAATGTGACCACTTTTGGAGGGGCACGTTCTGTGCCCCTGATGTGGCCCTGGGGCTGAAGGAGCCAGCGCTCCCTGCCCCAGCCCTGGGTCCGGAGGAGTTCTGTGCCCCGTGGATTTTGGGGGGCCTGTGCCCCTGCTTGCCCCCTTCTGCATGCCCCAGATGTTAAGGATAAGGAATTTTAATATGATATGATAAACACTGGAAGCTAGAGAAGGGATTCAAGGAGGGGATGCTGTGGGTGGAGTGCTGAGAGGAAGAAGAAAGATGTGTTTAACTAGAAGTAAAATTCTTACATTCCAATCCTCATGCATGACAAACAGATGCAATGTATTCAGTTATCTAAAAGACTTTCATTTTCTTCAGAAATAAACTCCTGAATCCCCATGTAGGGTTCTTTGCTGAAGTTTCAATAACCATAAACTATAGGCAACAATGAATGACTTCTGTTTTCACAGTTTCTCTTGCCACAGAAGAGAAAAGATCATGCCTTCTAATTGCTCTTTGTTTTCAAGTGATCCTGATCTTCAACTGGTGACTTGTTTCCAGCTGGTGACTTGTTTCCTCCACATAGAATAGTCAAGAGGGGCATTTCAGAATATAAATTAAAAAAATCTACTTAATCCTCTGTCAGATTTCAACTTTGGCACTTTTGATAGGTGACTTTATCTGCACTTGTTCATTGATGTTTCTTAGACTAGAATTTGTGCTTTTCTGCTGTGCTTTTTCATAGCATGACACATTTTAAATTATAGGAATAATCTGTTGTGGATCACTACTTCATGTTATCTATTATATTCTTGGACTTCCATCACAAAAATAAATGTTTCAGACAGTCTAGTTAAGGATGCAATGCTATGTATACTCAGATTAGAAATAACTAAGGAGTCTGTTCTTTGTTTGACAGCAGGAACAAAGAACCTATACATTGCTAAATAGAGTATAGGACAATATTTTCTGACTGAATCCATAATCATAAAATCCCTGAATTAAAAATCCAGACAAATTTCTTTTATTTATTCCTTAGCGTTCAAAACTTACTTTTTGAAAACAATCATCGTGGCATATTATGCAACTCTGTGTGGAAAGTCCATCATATTTCACTGTCATTGATTAATTATAGTCATCTCCAGTTTCCCATTGACGATTTTCACCCTTTTTCCAGGTGATGAGGAAAGGGAGATTTTGGCTTAGAGCAGGGGTCTCAAACACTCTGCTGGCTCTCGGAGTTATTTCCTGTGGCCCGCCATAGGTGCTGACTCCACCAGCAGCCGAGCTCCCCTCCTCCCAATAGCGCGCCACATCCCTGCTCTTCCACCTACAGCTATTTGGTGGCGCTTAGGACTTTCCAGGAGGGGAGGGAGGGAGGAACGGGGACACGGTGTGCTCAGGGGAGGAGGCGGAGAAGAGGTGGGGCCAGGGTGGGGATTTGGGGAAGGGGTTGGAATAGGAGTGGGGAAGGGGTTGGAATAGGGGTGGGGAAGGGGTGGAGTTGGGGCAGGGACTTTGGGGAAGGGGTTGGAATGGGTGCGGGAAAGTGGTGGGAAGAGGCGGGACAGGAGCTGGGCCTCATGGACTAGACGAGCAGTCTGAGGTATGAAGTTCAGCATGTATGATTCTTTGCTGTGAGTAGTTGGGAAAAATGTTTGTTAAAAGTGGCAATGTATTTTGTATGAATAGTTACTTTAAAAAGTTCCTGCCATTACAGCTATGTTGATAGACTGTTAGTGTAGATCATCATCAGTGTTACTAACCACATAAGGAATAGTTACAGGTGTTTATATTTATTAAAACCCCTTTTTGCATTACAGTTTTTAAAAAGTTAATACATTGACTTTTAATAGCATACTATATTACTCTTAATTTTTTTCGTTTTTGACTATACTTTTGTATCGTAGTATGAAAAGGTTTCGGTGATGCGGCCCTCGGACCAATGTACTAGTCCTCATGTGGCCCTTGTGGTGATTTGAGTTTGAAATCCCTGGCTTAGAGATTTTTGTCAATGTGGGGGTGATTTTTGTTCAGTCCCCCTCAATATGAGACTAACAGATAGTTGCCTCCTGACGTATTTGAACAATATAGATTTGGAAATCTCTCCTACAGTCTTTCTGTAACCAGATCCACATAGAGAGATCTGAACTATAGGCAGGTAAGGCTCTGCATTGCTTTCTGTTGCCTTCCTTGTTTGTAGGAATCTCTTTATGTATTGTACAGCTAAATTATACTCTTAGAGTATAATATAGATTCTTTCTACATGATAGTGCTGTATATATTTTCTTCTTTTAATGAAAATTCTTACTGGAATCAATAGGGCATGTTTATCTTTATTTCTGTAGGATTTAATGTAGTCAAAATAATATGTAAGGACACTGTCAACACTGCTTACAAAATAATGCGGATATCAAATAAAATGCACCTGCTTGTTTTTACTCTAAAGTATCTTTCGATGGTATCTTAGTGTAGACTATCCTTACTATAAAGTCATATGGGAAGTTCAAACATCACATCACTTTAATTGGAAATGAGATACCGACAGAAAGTATGAAAAGCAAACAGGGCATGATTTATTCTGTATTTACAGTAGATGAATACAGGGCTGATTATTCCAAAAACTTGACACATTAAAACCATTTTGTGTTTTGTGGCACTTTACGTGTATAACAAGTTTCAGATACTGTATGAATCAATGAAGAATGGGAGTAGATACACTCAGTACAGTACTATATTATTTTTATAGGACTGGAAGGGACCTCCTGGGTCATCAAGCCCAGTCACTGGCTATCTCAAGCAAACCTATCATAGAATCCCATTCATAAATTTATCAAGCTCCATCTTAAAACTAATTAAGTTGTTTGCCCCCATAACTCCCATTGAAAGGCTGTTCCAGAACCCCAAAACTCTGATAATTAGAAATCTTCTTCTGATTTCCAGCCTGAATTTGTTTATGGCCAGTTTATACCCATTTATCTTGCTAGTGTTGTCCTTTAGCTTAAATAGCTCTTCTCGGGTTTAACCTCCTTGATATATTTCTAGAGATGAATCGTATCCTCTCCCAGCCTTCAATTTGCTCAGCTAAACAAGCCAGGCTCTTTTAGTCTTCTCTGGTAAGGTGGGCTCTTCGTTCCCCTGATCATCCTGGTGGCCCTTTTCTGTATCTGTTCCGGTTTGAATTAATCTTTCTAGTATGTGAATGACCAGAGTTGTGCTCAGTATTTCAGATGAGACCTTAACGCTTCCCTATTTCTACTTGAAACGCCTCTCCAGATACATCTAGGACTGCATTTGCCTTTTTCATGGCTGCATCACATTGGTGGCTCTTAGTTATCCTGTGATCAACTAATACACGGGTCTTTCTCCTCCTCTCTTGTGGAAAAACTTATTAGTTCCTAAGTGCATGACCTTGTACTATTAAAATTTATCCCATTTCTATTACTCTGTTCCTCAAGGTCATCCAGTTCCTCTTGCATAACATTCCAATACTCCTATATATTGACAATGCCTTTCAACTTTGTGTGATCAGTCAATTTCATTAGCACACTTCTACTTTTTGTGCCAAGATTATCAATGAAAATATTAAATAAGATTGATCCCAAGACCGATCCTTGAGGAAATCCACTAGTAACAGTCCCCCCAGCACAATCATTGTCCTTTCAGCTTAACCCATTGTTGTCTCTGTCAGGCTGTCAGGAGTGGCTTAAGAGCATGAATACCAACCTCAGGGCAGACTGTTAAGAAGCAGGGCACAAACCCCAGATTGGTTGTAAGTTCTCTCCTTAGATTTCACCAACCAAGTATGAACTTCTCAAGCACTATAACAGCCCTAACATGAAGTCACAGGCTGAATGGGGGTTATGTGGTGGCTTTCGTGGTATGGACTTCTGTGATGTAGGGACATGTCCAGGGCTTACCCTGCAGCAGAGCCATTCTCCTGGCAACCTAATGAGCACAGAGCTGGACCAGCTCCCATCACCAGGCAAGACCCTTCTCCCACCACTAGGCCAGACCATCCATGACTCTGTTGCTGACAGAACACCTGTCAGATGTGTGTGAACATCAGCTGAGGCAAAGGGAGGGGGCCAGAAGCTGCTAGCCTGAACTGGGACTGAGCCAGCACCCTCCTGGTGAAAGTCTTGATGTCCTGTGCAATATTCCAGATTTAAAACATAAGCTACAGTAAGCTTCTCCAAGTCATTAACAAGAGTATCTGAAACATTGAGAATTTTACTTTTGTTTAAAGTTTAAATGAAAACTAGCAAATTCAATTTAAATGTAAAAGGAAAAAATCCATAACTGCCAGCGTGTGTCATGTTTCATTTTTTCATATGATTTAGAACAACTGAAATATTA
This sequence comes from Natator depressus, assembly GCF_965152275.1. Taxonomy (NCBI): domain Eukaryota; kingdom Metazoa; phylum Chordata; order Testudines; family Cheloniidae; genus Natator; species Natator depressus. The sequence goes on from NC_134236.1 coordinate 131,632,447, forward strand.
AACTCCAAGAATGGATTTATTTGTGCTGTCAGATTCTCCAGTAAATCTGCTATAAAACTTACATTCTATACTCTTAGAAAATCCTGGTGTTACACACTTTAAGGACTTCCTAGTTTTCTGGATTGTTACTAGGGTGTGCGGGTAGGAGGAAAGGATCTCTGGTGGCTGGCTTGGGAGCCTTAATAGGAATCATTTCAGGCCCACATCTCCATTTATCTTCTGGCAGAAACTATTCATGTTTGTTTGTCTGTATGCCTAGTGTTTTCTACTTTCCCCTGTTACTCCATCACAGTCCCCCTATCAGACAGGAAAGAGACAGGGAGAGGTGGCATGCAGCTAATATTGTAGGAAAGGAAAGAGCTGGAACTTGAGGAGATATTGGAACCAAACCATCCTCATAGTGTCTGGATACTCTGTTGGATAGGGCAGTAGACATGGATTCAGGAGATATGAATTCAATTCCTGGTTTGGCCATAAGCATCCTGTGTGACTTTGGGCAAGTCACTTCCTCTACCTTGTGTCTCAGGTTCCCATCTGTAAAATGGAGATAATACTTTTCTGCTTCATAGGGGTGTTGTGAGAATAACGCCTGTGATGGTGATGTGCTCAGATATTATGGTGATGAGGGCTATGTAAGAACCTAGAGAGAAATATAGGGCAGTGGTTTAACAGCATGGGTTGTCTGGAAGCTGAACAAAGGGAAGCTGTGAGTCTGAGGCTCTCTGCTCTCTTAGGGTATGTCTACACTTCAGTTAGACACCTGCAGCTGGCCTGTGCCAGCTGGCTTGGGCTCGCGGGGCTGTTTAATTACAGTGTAGATGTTTGGGCTCAGGCTGCAGCCCGTGCTCTGAGACTCTTCCACCTCGCAGGGTCCTACAGCCCAGGCACCAGCCTGAGCCTGAGTGTCTACACCGCAGTTAAACAGCTCTGTAGCCCAAGCTCCGCGTGCCCGAGTCAGGTGACATAGGCCAGCCACAGATGTTTTGTTGAAGTGTAGACATACCCTTAGAGGGAAGGGAACTGAGTGGTGAGTGAGGGGGTGGTAGTAAGGGCAGGAGCAGAGATGGTGGCAGGATTCCTGTTGTAAAGGACAGAGAGAGACTAGAGCTGAATTTCTTTAATCCCTGTCTCAGCACTGACTTCAGGAAATGGGCAGGAAAATAGGAAAACCAACACACTTGAGTTTACACACATTAGTGCATCCCTAAATGACTGGGTCAGGGGTCTCGTTAAATGAATGAGAAAAATGATTCCTTTCAAGGCTTTAAAATACCTTTGTCAGCTGTGTTGCTTGTAGCTGCTTCAGACTGTCCACCAATGTGGACCCCTGCCAATTGTAAAGGATAATCAGTACTACCTGTGTTCTTCTGTGTCGTCAGTAATAAAGGCACAGTAATGCCCTCATTCTCAGAAAAGAGGAGCTTGTGTTCAGTCCAGCATTATAATGTCTGAAGCTCATCTGGAAATGATCCATCTGACCAGCCTAATACCACAAAGAATCCTCAAACAGTACTTTCTTTGTCTATCTGCAGTGGCCCAAGCACAGAGTCTTTATCCTAGTCATCAACAAAGACTCTCAGTTGCACAGGAAGTAACACTCATTCAAGATATACTCTTTAATGAAAGGTTTCAGAGTAGCAGCCGTGTTAGTCTGTATTCGCAAAAAGAAAAGGAGGACTAGTGGCACCTTAGAGACTAACCAATTTATTTGAGCGTAAGCTTTCGTGAGCTACAGCTCACTTCCACCGAATACATCCGATGAAGTGAGCTGTAGCTCACGAAAGCTCATGCTCTAATAAATTGGTTAGTCTCTAAGGTGCCACTAGTCCTCCTTTTCTTTTTTCTTTAATGAAAGCAACCTCACTGTTGGTTCTTCCCTCTGTTAGTGTTGGATTGCGTGCAGATCTGGGGGGAAAGAGGTGTTTGATCCTCTTATATAGAATATTTTGCTTGATTGTGAGTGTTTTGGAGAAGCTTGTTATGGTTGTCTTGTGTTAAAATGGAACCGATGGTTTATTTTTAGGGAGAATATTTAGATCTCAGTTTGTTGTCTGAGCCTGTAGCACATTTACCTCATGCCCTGAGGGGTAGTATAGCCAGCTGTGGGAGGATCATAGCAAAGGGTTGCACAGCATTGTTTGCATGTTGGCTGGAGCTAAGGATTGGGTCTAGAATATTTTAAACAAAATTTACATTATTTTGGTGATGGTTGATGTAAAGCACTCAGGGCTAAAGGCTTTTCCCCTAATCCTTCTTAAGATTTTATTGTGGCATCTGTTGAGGGCAATTGCATTAAAATGCTTCCATCCCTTCTCAGTTTATTGTTCCTTCAGTTGTAAACAGCACATTCTATACTCCATAATTCAAAGGATGGTGTGGCAATAAAAGGTCAATTCTTTATTCTAACATAAAACTACTATAAGAAAACTGTCCACAGAACGAATGATTATGAAACAACATACACATTTTGGCCCTACTGCTTTCAGCTGAACGCTGAGGCAGTTGCTTCAGTATCTTTAAGATGCTCAAGAGCCAGCGTCTCAATTTCCCAATCTAGGGCACTTGACTGCAGTGCTATGCCTCACCAACTCTGTTTTTTGGGAACTAGCAAATGTAACAAGTTAGAGCACGTGGTCACAAGATTATTGTTTTCCAAGTTCCTATTGATAGGAGTTTTAAATGCCATTGGGTGAAAGGGACATTTTCAGTGACATCAGGAGCCAGCAAAGTTGCAGTCCTCTTGTTCTCGAAATCCATAGGATTTGATATTGCCTTCATAGTCAGAAATCCAGCAGTATTGAAAACAAGACATTACTTTGCCTGTGATATTTGAGATACCATTCTCTTCTCCATGCTTTCAGTATATTTAATCACTAGACTTATACAGGTTTTGGATTCAGAAAAGGAGGAACTTATGGGTTTGATTCTTCTTTACTTGTTTTAAATATAGTATTGACAACCTCAAGTGCACAAAAATCATGAATCAGGCACCAAAATATCCTGTGATTCTCTTAAAAATCATTACATTTTAGAAAATAATCAATTTGGCGTTATTTTTGTCTGCCTTCTGGTTTTTCAGCATTTGGGGTATGTTTTTAAGCTTTTCTCTGCAACCTTGAGGACTAGAAACATGCTATTTTAAAAATGAAAGTTGGGATTTTTATATAATCATGTGGCTTCAAGACTGGAGCTTTAAGATACCAGGTATCATGGCAACAATATAACACCAATGGCTTTAATTGATTTTTTTCCCCTCTGATTCTCACCAGTGTAAGTCATAGGGCAAATTGAGGCAGGTGAGTTTAGCAAAGTCTTAGTTGAGGACAGATGACTTTCCACTTTGATTATCTTATGCCCTGTTTTGCACAAAGACCTTCCAATTTATCTTCTAATGAGGTCTGGAAATGATTTGTTCTGACATGCAGGGCCTCAGTTTAGTGCCAGTGAACTTTCTATCTTCGGTGATGACGGTGTCTGTGAAGCAGATGGCAGAGCATAAATTCATGGTTGTACTGTAAAGCAATCATTTTCCCCCCAGCTTTGTTTGATCATTTTCAGCTTATTATTGCAATACCGGAAAGACCCTGAGTGAATTCCAGAGCTTGTTGATGAATTGGGGAGTTAAGGTAAAAGCACAAACACTCAAATATTTAAATAAATAAATCCCAAATAAAGGTCAGAGATAATGCCTCTGTTTCCTAAACACTATTCTGCATCAAAATAATGGTCGTCATAACCTGTAGCTTGCTTTCCAGCTTTAAACAATTTCCCAGTTGATTACCTAATGTAATAGCAAGGTAAACAGTTCATTTACTTCTGTTTTTAAATGAAGCAACTTTGAAGTACTTAAGATGCAATTTCAAAGCATCAGTATATAAAGTATAAGGTAGCAATTGCTTTTTACCAGCCATCAGCTAAACTATTTGGTTTAGTTTTGGCTTGCATCACTGCAGGAATGATACTTATGCTCAGTATAAACAATTACAATTAATAACTAAGCATAGTACTTGGCTGCTATGTACACTGCATATAGTTACATTTCCTAAGTGGTGCCTTTTGCTGATAGGGAAGAAAAGATGCATTTTTGCTGTTTGTATTTTGCTGCTTAATAAACTGATGGATAGGCTGTTTTTTTTTTTTTTAAAAAGTTCCTTAAAAAGGTTGATTAGAGAAGACTGCAGGATTATAGTGACTAACACAGAAAGGATAAAAGATCGTTTGGTTTTGAGAGAGGAGTAGCAGATGAGGCCAGCAATATATTTATAAAACACCATCAGAACAAAGTATTTTGAAATGTCTGCTAGTAGAAATTAATTGAATGCCATGTACACTTGCAAGGCTGAAACACAGTGCATCTGAGAATTAATGAGAGAGAGAATAAATTGGCCTTTGAATTCCTTCATCTGTATTTCTTCCAAAAATAACCTCTATGACATCCTGAGGTCTAGGAAGGTAAGTGCAGGCTGGTGAAACAATGCGACACAGGGTGAGCCAGTCGTGTAACGGAACAACAGTTAAAGCATCGGAGTGTAACAGTGTTTTTCTTGATCAGCTCAAGGTTTCTAACCCATAACTCTAGGTTAGACAATAGCCTCTCCCTGCCTGTTCCTAAAACAGTTGTTTTTTTTACACCCCCCACCCCCCCCGAAGCACCTGTGTAAGCCTGAGTTGTTTTACTCCTCATTTGCCATGATAGTGTCTCTGTACCCTGTCATACTTACTCATTAAAATGGTCTCTTTTTTTCATGCACGTTTGAAAAGACAGGATGCCAAGCACTGAACAAAATCATTTGGGGCCTATCACACTAAGCACCCCTATATTCAGACCCTGCACACCACTGTAATAATCTCTGTACAAAATATGCATTGTGGGGTATCATTTGAAAACTAATAACTCACTGGTCAATAATATCAAAATGAAATGTATGTAGTGACATTATATGTGAAGATATGAATTCCCCCTGTATGGGAGAGATTCCAGAAGACTGGAAAAGGGCAAATATCGTGCCCATCTATAAAAAGGGCAATAAGGACAACCCCGGGAATTACAGACCAGTCAGCTTAACTTCTGTACCCGGAAAGATAATGGAGCAAATAATTAAGCAATCAATCATATGACCTTCTCATAAACAAACTAGGGAAAAACAACCCAGGTGGAGCTACTATAAGGTGGGTGCATAACTGGTTGGAAAACTGTTCCCAGAGAGTAGTTATCAGTAGTTCGCAGTCATGCTTGAAGGGCATAACAAGTGGGGTCCCACAGGGATCAGTTCTAGGTCCTGTTCAATACCTTCATCAATGATTTAGATAATGGCATAGAGAGTACACTTAAAGTTTGCGGACGATACCAGGCTGGGAGGGGTCACAAGTGCTTTGGAGGATAGGATTATAATGCAAAATGATCTGGACAAACTGGAGAAATGGTCTGAAGTAAATAGGATGGAATTGAATAAGGACAAATGCAAAGTACTCCACTTAGGAAGGAACAATCAGTTGCACACATACAAAATGGGAAATGACTGCCTAGTACTGCGGAAAGGGATCTGGAGGTCATAGTGGACCATAAGTTAAATGAGTCAACAGTGTAACACTGTTGCAAAAAAACCAAACACCATTCTAGGATGTATTAGCAGGAGTTCTGTAAGCAAAACACGAGAAGTAATTCTTCTGCTCTACTCCACGCTGATTAGGCCTCAGTTGGAGCATTGTGTCCAGTTCTGGGTGCCACATTTCAGGAAGGATGTGGACAAATTGGAGAAAATCCAGAGAAAAGCATAAAAAATGATTAAAGGTCTAGAAAATGTGACTCATGAGGGAAGATTGAAAAAATTGGGGTTTTTTTTAGTCTGGAAAAGAGAGGACTGAGAGTGGGGACATAACAGTTTTCAAGTACATAAAAGGTTGTTACAAGGAGGAGAGAGAAGAATTGTTCTTAACCTCTGAGGCTAGGACAAGAAGCAATGGGCTTAAATTGCAGCAAGGGAGGTTTAGGTTGGATATTAGGAAAAAATTCCTAACTGTCAGGGTGGTTAAGCACTGGAATAAATTGCCTAGAGAGGTTGTGGAATCTCCATTATTGGAGATTTTTAAGAGCAGGTTAGGCAAACACCTGTCAGGGATGGTCTAGATAAGACCTAGTCCTGCCATGAGTGCAGGGGACTGGACTAGATGACCTCTCGAGGTCCCTTCCGGTCCTATGATTCTATGATGATGTTAGCACATGTTCAAAACCAGACAGCCCTGCCTAGGCAAAAGTTGTTAAAACAGGCTTGTCCTAAATCAAGGAATGTGTGTTCATCTCAATTTACATATAAGTAGTAAATAGAACAGCAGGAATGGCAGGAAACAGAACAATTTGGAATTCAGCAAACACAAGTGGGGGAAGAAAGAGCATGGAGCTTCCTTCACCGCCAGACTCCATGTCGCTGTCTTTACTGCTTGAATAAACTTTACTTTGAAGGGTAACTCCACTTTGAAGGTTCACTGGACTATAAAAGAAAGGGGCAGAGAACCCCAAGTTAAGGCACCGGCACCTTTGGGCCTCTGGGAGAGATCCTAACCAAGGAAAGCGTCAGTCACCATCTTGTTGGAAGACTGTGGGTGAGACAAGCATCTTCAACAAAGCCTTGAACCAAAACTTGCTAGATTAAGTTTTAGACTTTTAGATGTGTGTTTTTACTTTTATTTGCTTGTAACTGTTGTTAATTTTATTTCATATCCTTGAATTCACTTAAAATCCTACCTTCTTTTGTTAATATTCTTGTTTTATCTTTAATCTAAACCAATTCAGTGTTTTGTTTAACTGAAATGTTTGGTAAATTCAGTTAAGGTAGCAAATTGTTGAATATTGATTCCTTACAGGGGCAATGGACCTATAATATCTGAACCACCCAGGAGAGGGCTGGACAGTGCAGAACATGTGTTTTGGGAAAATCTGGGACTGGGAGTGTGTTGGGGCCAACCTTTGAAGGATACAGCACAACCCTCCCAATTGGGTGTCAGGCACACTTTATGGGCTGTTGGGCAGATTGGCACGGCCTCAGTGCCCTCCTTCGGGTATTGTGCACCCCAGAGATGCATGGTGAGGGCACTTCATCACAGGGAATGCAATACTGAGTTACCTGTGAGCAGGAGGGTTTCTCTGTGAGTCCTGCACTCCTGTGTAAGGGCCAGTCACAATCTGGTTCCGTTTTTATGGCTAGATTAATTTTAACAGTGATACGCAGTATAGTAAAGTTTGGTATTGAAATTTCACATAAAATGCAATTGTTAGCGGCTTATTGGGCCTAAGTATTAGGTTAGGAATCTCATCTGGCCCACAGAGCTCTTCATCCTGCTGAGTTAGAGAAAATGAACACCATGAAGGTGGGTCTTTCAGAGGAGTCCTTAAAAAAAAATCAAGGTCCTATGTGCGCTGTGAGACCATTACAGGTCCCATGGCACTAGTAAGAGTTAGCCATGATATCTTTGCCCAAAACTTCCCTTCCCCTTAAGATCTGGATTGAACTGTGTGCCAGTTGGTTGCTGTCCTCCACTTCAATAAGCAGCATATAAAGAAAAGTGATCCTGACCATTGGAACAGAAGCCACTTGAGTCAGTGGATACCCTATTATACGGCAGGTAGTATAATATTTTGTAACCCTGATCCAACTCATGTGGGTGAGGCCAGAAAATAATGGTCAGTTTCTTACCAGCACTTTTGTTTAAGAGCTTTCGTTACAGCAATCACCATCAATTTGGGTTTGATTCCCTGTATATTGAGACTATATTTTACACAGGAAATGTTTCTCAAACTCTTTGACATCCTGAGTGCCACAACACTGGCCAGAATCACTCTCCCTATCAATGAAGGGATCTTAGAACCAGCCAGAGTGCTATGATGAACCCCAGCCACTCTTCCTCCCACCTCCAAGTATGTGGAAAAATGGTGTCAGGTGATGCCGAAAGGCTTCAAACACTTTTATGCCCACCCAAATCCAGGGTCCTTGGTCATCTCTGCAATGCAAGAGAAATCAAAGTTCACTAAAGGTGCTCCTAAGGACAAGCACACTAAGATGTTACATCTGTATGGATGAAAGGTATATTCATCAGCCTCATTGCAGCCCAAGCTGGTGAACTGCCAAGTAGAATTATCTCATGTTGGGGAGGGTTGTCCCCTTCCTTTTGAAAATCCCACAGTACTGTGGGGATGAAATGAAAGAGAACATCATGGGGGGCAAATGGTTGTGAGAACTCATTGCAGGCAGCCATGGATGCCTCTGACGCAGCCTCAAGGCCAATGGTCATGGCCTTCTTTATGAAATAGACCTTGTGGCTCCAGGCATCAGGCATACCATACGAAGCATGATAGAGCACTTGGCCTTCAAGAGAATGGTGCTTGTCAGCCAGAATCAGATTAAGTGCTGTATTTCTCCAAGGACTCAAGGGCTGCATTATGGTCCCTGGGAACTTACACCTTAGCTCTCTGTGGAAAGCCTTACAAATATCAACCCCAGAAAAGGCAAAGTATGCCGCCTTATTCTCAGGCCCAACAGTCAGAATACCAGCAAAGGGAGAAACTAGATGCTCCAGTGATGTCTGTCTTCCATCTCCTGAACCAGCCTGGCTCCTCCTGAGGCAGCAGATTTGATGGGAGTGTTGAGAGCCACAATGGAGCCATCTGAAACCTCCCTGTGATGGGATATACAAATCCCACATTGGGTCTGAAGTGGTTAAAAGAGAATACGGGGCCCAGGGATCTCCTCCCCTCTGGGTCTGCTGAGCATGCTCTGACTGGATGAGTGGGTTAAAAGGATCTGAGCAGTCAGGCAGAGGGTGATGGACAGGCTGCTGAGAGATGAGCCTTCTCCGAGAAGCCAGACAGAAGGCTGAGTCTGACAGGGGATCATGGGCTGGGTAAGGCCCACAGGTAGTGCCTTCTCCAATCTCCCTCCCCCCCACTCCTTTAAGAACAAGCAGGTCCTGTAGAGCCCTGCTCATTTGGGCTTTTCTTGGGTTTGTCTACACTGCAGTTATACACCCGCAGCTGGCCTGTGTCAGCTGACTCAGGCTTGCAGGACTTGGGCTACAGGGCTGTAAAATTGCAGTGTGGACGTTCGGGCTCAGGCTCTGGGACTGATCCTGTGAGAAGAGAGGGTTCTATAACTCGGGCTCCAGCTCGAGCCTGAATGTCTGCACTGCACTTTTACAGCCCCACAGCCCAAGACAGCAGACATGGGCCAGCCATGGATGTTTAATTGTAGTGTAGACATACCCTCAGTTAAATTATTGACACTGTGGAGGAGCACATGGTTTGGACAGAGACATCCATTAGGGGAGGATCTATTAATAGGGATTCTTTATATCTTAGTAAGGAGGAGAGGATGGAAGATGATAAAGTACAGGTAGGATCTGATGAAAAACAGTCGAATGAAGAAGAGTTGCTGTGGATTCTCGACCCTGCCCTTCCCTTGGTTGTACACACCCTGTTCCCAGCAAGCTACAGCACAGAGCTGAGCTCCATGCTATGCAAGGTATTGCACACTTGTCGCTCTCCCTCTGGCATCATGCCCCCACACTTGTGCAGTAAGCTCTTTGGGGAGAGGACTGTCTCCTATGGCAGTGGTTTTCAAACCATGGGTTGCGACCCAGAAGTGGGTCGCAGAATGGAAGGGACTGGGTCGCGGTGGCTCTGGTTAGCATTGCCGACTAGGCCATTAAAAGTCCTGTCGGCGGTGCTGCCTTGCTAAGGTAGGCTAGTCCCTACCTGTTCCGACACTGCATTGTGTCCCGGAAGTAGCCAGCAGCAGGTCCGGTTCCTAGGCAGGGGGGGCCACGGGCTCTGCACACACCCCCCAGCCCCGAGCACTGGCTCTGCACTCCCATTGGCCGGGAACAGGCCAGTGGGTGGGGTGGAGGTGGTGCCTGCGAGTGAGAGTCGGACCTGCTGCAAGCTGGAAGCCTGCTTCTGCACCTGGGCTGTGCTGCTGACCGGGAACTGCTGGAGGTAAGCCCTGAGCCCCAACCCCGCACCCCAATCCCTGGCCCCAGCCCTGAGCCCCCCCAAACCTGGAGCCCCCTCCTGCACCCCAAACCTCTCAACTCTGGCCCCATCCCAGAGCCTGCACCCTCAGCCCAGAGACCTGACTCCTGCCCCAGCCCACAGCCCCCTCCCACACACTGAACCCCTCATTCCTGGCCCCACCCTGCAGCCATCACCCCTGCACCCCAACCCTCTGCCTCAGCCCTGAGCCCCTCCCACACCCCAAACCCCTCATCCCCAGCTCCATTGGATTGTGGGCATCAGCAGTTTTCTTCAACTGGGTTGCCAGAAAAAGAGTTTGAAAACCACTATCCTACGATGTATCTGCATGGTGCCTAGCACAATGGGGCCTCAATCTTGTTTGGGGCCTCAAGGCACAACAGTAATACAAATAATACAAATAAATAATACTTGGCAACATTAGGCTCCCTCATCTCACCACAAGCAGAAACTAACTCAGTAAAATCTTAGATTATCATAAGGACACATATATTTCACTAAAATGAAAAAAGGTAAACTGATAATCTAGTTTAGAAAGAAATAGAAACTAGTTAGTAGAAAAGCATGCCCAGATTGATATGATTATGGAAACAAATTATTGCTTTCAGAATAAGAGAGGGAGAGGAAAGAAAATTACCAAAATATTCAAAAAAGAACAATGGTAGGCAGAAAGTGTGGAAATTTATAGATTTCTCTATTTGTACAGTAGTTCAAAGCTTTCAGAGCAGGGTAAAGAATCATTATGGATGTTCAAGTGCTTGAATTCTTTTGTTCATATGAATCTGCCAGTGTATTTTCCAAAACATCTTGGGATAGAAAATAAACATTCTAAAAATCAATGATTTATCTTTGGGCTGTCCACCTGTTTTCTGCATAGGAAAGAACACAAAATAATAATTAATTAAAATGTTTTTTTCTGATAAAGTTAGAGCAGTTATAAAATGAAAGTGCTCTCTCAGTACCACTGTTATTTTTATTCGAAATTCACAGTATAACACATTTGCTGGATTCATAAACTAGAAAGAAATTCACTGAAAATCTAATATGATGTCTAGGGGTTTGAGTGTTTGTTGCTACATATGCATTTTCTATTTAAATTTAGGTCTGAATCTATTAACTAAAATATCATAGGGTATTCTTTGGTTCTCTTTATGTAGTCCTAACATAGGTCTTTAAAACCAAGAAGATCTCAAGGTCCGATTCAGACTGACTTATACACATGCAGCTACCACTCTAACAAATTTGTTTAAAACTGGAGCAGCAGAGGATAGGAATTTTTATAGAAGTTGACCAGTTTAGCATAGTTTCTCTAGGAATGCTGTATGGTTGCAAATCATAGGCTAAAACTTCCAAGCCTCACCGATTTAAAATTCCCAGTTGAGGCCTGCAGGCTCAGCTTTGTATATCAACAGAAGTAAATAGTTTGACATTGTAGATGTCTCTGATGTTATCCAGCTACAATCTGAGTAATTTGGAGCAAAACACTCTGACTTACTTTATTAAAAAGGGAAGCGTTTGCTACAGCATGTTGTTGATCTTTTCTTGATGAGCACCTAACTTTTTCTTTCAAGAAAAACGTAACCCTGTTTGCTATTTGTTAAGTAATATCAACTTTTTATACTTCTGTGTTTAGCTGATACATTTAGAAGGAAACTAGAAGAACTGGAGCGAGAGAAGAATTCTTCAAAATTTCAGCTTCCTTCAAGGCATCCTTCAATTATCAGCTTCTTGGACAGATTCAGTGCACAAGTTCAAGCAGCGTTGTTCTGGGCTGCAGATCGGTAAGTTCACTGGAGCCTTATGACGTGGAACTATATTTCTGTTTTTCTTGAAGTACTGGGTATAAGTTATGGCTAGATTTTTAATTTTTAAACAAAAAGTGAATGCTTTGGAGCACTGATACTATACCTTTTAAGAATATAATAATAATAATATGTCAGTCCTATTTATGTCATTTTTCCTTTTCTCCAGGTCTTTGAAAATTGTCATATTAGAGCCTGAGCCTGAATGAATGAAGTCAATTTGACTTTTACCACTGATTTCAATGAGAACAGGCTTGAACCCTAGTACAGCAACTTAAACATATAGCAGCAAGGTAGCCTGAGCTACATCTCCCTGTGGAAGTAAACCCAGTTCCCTTTGGGGGAGATGAAAAAACATTTAACTATAAAGTGTGTAAATCACTTCTGCCCTGGATTCTCCTGCCAGCTTGGGAACAACTTTTATTCATTATTAGTTAAGGACTAGCAATATGCTGAGCACTGTGCAGTTCACAAAAATAGTCCGTCTCTCCCGCTAGAGCTAACAACTTGCAAGACAGAGAGAATCCGAGATGCACCAGATGACCCTGGGGAAGTAATTAACTCCCCCCCCCCCAATTTTTTTTTTCTCATTTGTGTTTGAGTCTCTTTTCTGTCACACTACTGAGTGGCTTAATTACAAATAAGGAGGTTCTTTCTTAGATATTATTAGTTATGGCGTTAATGTGGGAAATCTTGTTTTCTGACAACTCACAGTGATAAAGACCTTGGTGTGATATTTGATCTATGCATACTTGTGTTGACTTACATGAGTGCTAGATAAAATACATATAGACCATTGGACTTCTCTAAACAGATATTCTATTGTTTTTTTTTTTAAATTTGGTTTAGCCCTTGTTCATTGTATGTATAAAGTAATGTGATTTGTTTTGAAATACACTCCATAAGGATTACCTCTTGTGGTCTCATATGGTAGAAGAGAGCGATTTTGTCAATTGTATGGATGACAGAACCATGAATCAAAGTACAGGATAAAAGATACTTAAATGCGGTATCAAGAGGTGCCTTTCATATTATTTGTAATAAACTATTCTTGTATTTCGAGAGAGACTGTCAACTTGAATGATTGGAAACTGATTAATTTTAAGAAATTTGTTTTCTGATGGGGCGTCCTCTAAATTGTATGTCCTGAGTATTATAAAAAAAATGTTCATGAGGGTTTTTCTGTTCCCCTGCTGAAGACTAGAAGCATCTTTTGTGCAGGTGTGAGAGCAACAGTACCAACCACAGTCAGACCCAGTTCTTGCTTTTCACCCTTGTCTCTGTGCACATGACTCTCTGCTGTTTTTTCAGATTCAACTTGGCTATTGCTTTTATTGTTAAACACCTTTTTTTCACTTGTGGTCTTTTGCATTTGACAGCACTTTGTATATAGTTTCTCTGTTTTGCTGATAGAACATACTCTTCTCCAGGCTCTGCAAGAAGGTGTTTAAAAATCTTTAAAAAAAAAAAATAGGTACAGTAATATTTTAAATAGGGCTAGCTGGAAAAAAATCTGTTTTGTGAAAAATGTTGAAGTTTTGAGACTTGTTCCACAGTGGAATAAAATCAAGGTCTTTTGAATTATTCATGAACAAAAGAAAAAAAGAGAGAAAGAGAACGAGAGAGAAACACGCAACCCAGAACAGCTGTATCTTGCTGGTTAGGGATGTGGGAGATCCCGGTTAAACCACCTAGATCTCCCATATCCCAGGTGAGTGCCCTAACCACCAAACTATTGGCTATTCTGGGATTAGCTGGTCTTTTGGTCAATCAGTCTATCTGGTTTTGACACGAAATTCCACACTGGATCAGAGAAAACTTTTCTACAAAAATTGAATCAGAATTAATATATTTCTGTGAAAATTTTAGGTTTTGACAAATTTACATTTTCTGATGTAAGTTTTTGGGTTAAAAAAAAAATCCTGGCTGGTACTAGCTTTAAGTTTCCTCTCCACAGATGTTTTTAACAGCCTTGTTTCTGCTGCATATAGCCGAGTTGTCATCACTAACACATTGAACACTTGTATCTTAGTTATCACACATACATCCTGCTGCCCAAACAGAGCCTCTGAAGACACTGAAATGCCACTGATGCAAGACTGATCTGATGTGTGACTTCTTTGGATATAGAACATCCTGCTGTCAATTGTCTATCCAGAAAACTATTCACCCATTCAACATCATTGCCATCTACATGCTGTGCCTGTACGTTGTTCATTTCCATTTTATAGCTTTGGTTTTATCACCATTGATCTTAAGTCCCGCAGATTTTGCAGTTTTCCACAGCTCTTCCAGCACTAGCTGTAGTTGGTCTGTAGTTTCTCCAAGTAAGGCAACATCATCCCCTAACGATGAATATTTAAACTTCATACCTTCTACTTGGCTTCAGTCACCTTTATCATCACATAGTCTATTTGAACATTAAATAATGTAGGTGAGAGAACGCATCCCTGGTGTACTCCTTTTCCTACTTAAACGAATCTATAATATAACCGTAGATCCTCACACAGCTAAACGTACTGTGCTACAGTTTCTCCACTCGGCACACCAAGGCTTGAGGCACCCCAGACTGACGTAATAGTGTGCACAGTACTCACCAATGCACTAAGTCAAAAGCAGCTGCAAAGTCTATAAACACAATGTTAACTTTCTTTTGTCCCTCTATTCGTTTTTCAATAATATTCTGCAGAGCATATATAGCATGGATCTTCAATTGACCTGGATGGAAACCACACTGGTTGTCTCTTTTTTTGGGGCTGACATAATAGATCAGTTCAGTAGTAAAACCATAAACACCTTCCCTGGGACTAACAGCAGCACTGTTTCCCTATAATTTGAACAAACTGATGACCTTCCCTTTTTTTTGTGATGATGGCAGTCCCTTTTCCAATCTTCTGGAATGCACCCGGTTTCCCAAACTCTTAAGTCAACTCTCTGAAGCCAGTGAACTAAATCCGGGCCACCACCCTTTAGCAGATCTGATGGAATATTGTCAAAACAAGGTGCTTTATCATTTTGTAATTATTTGACTGAAAGCATCACTTCCTCTCACATCACCAGCTTGTTTTTTGCTGGATTCGTTTTTGAATTAAGTTGTTTACGTCTTGGTGGGGATCTGTTCATTAATTCACAAAAATGCTCATGCCAATGCGTAAATTGGGCACCAAAATCCTGTCAGTATTCTCCATTTTTGTCTTTAACTGGCAGAAGTCATGAGAATGGATGTCCAATTAGGACCTTCAGACTTTCAAATATCCATTTCTTTTCTCGTCTTTCAGAGCTTCCACAAAGCACTGCACCATACGATTCCACCATTGGTGCACCAAGCCACTAGATTCTTTGTTCCTAGTGCAGGTCCCAAGCCCAGATAAAGTGGGAGGGGTGGCCAATGGCCTGACAAGCCATTCCTATGAAACATTTCTGGCTTTGATGTGTGGAAGAAAAGGACATAAAACTTCAACAGTTTCATCTGCAATTCACACGGAACCAGACTTCAGGATTAATCTAATTTTTCTGCTACATACAGAGGAGTCAGACTGTGTGATGATGTTTCTTCCATATACCAGAGATGGAGAGAAGCATCTGACATAAAGATGGTAAATCTGTTTTGGCAATGACATCAGTATCTGAGGATGGGATCATGGAACATTTATCATTAAGAGCCATCAGAAAAATGACTCTCCTGGCTGAATAACTGAAAAGGTTGAAAGTTGATGTAAGAAGCACACAGGAGACAGGGTGGAATTTGAACACCAAGAGCACAGCTCTGATTCGTAGTGGGTCAGACTTTTCGATTGTTACGTGCCCGCAATACATCTGATAGGCACATTGGTGTTGCTCTGGTTTTGTCCCTGAGGACAAAATCTGTATTATTGACTTGGCAGGCTTTATTCTCCACACCTGATAGCTGCTATTTTCAGTTTGAAGGTAGGACATGTGGCATGCTCTGCTTGAGGCAAGCCCTGATGCTGAAAAAGATGCTTTTATGCCATGTTAGATGCCACTGTATCTAATACGTCATCCCAGCTTCATATTGCCACCTTCAGAGATATGAACACAAGAACTGGCCATGACAGAATTAGATTTGAACTGGTACTGGGACCACACAGCTTACTGGAAGAGAAATTGATAATGGTGCGTCTATTAGAATTTGCTTCTTACATTTGGCCTATTTTTAACAGCTACCTGGTTTCAGCACAGGAATTGCCATATGTATACATTTAACTATCCATTGGGTGACAGAGTAACCTTGGATCACTTCTAGTTCAGATATTCTTGTCCAAACTCATTCGGGAGGTACATATATTTAGAAGTGCTAATCTTGCTCCAGAAACTGATCAATGACTCTTAATAGCAACAATGACGTTCCATTTAATAAAGTTCCAGAGACAGATATCTATTGCATCAAAATGCTTCAATGGTGATAAGCTTCATGATGAAGTAATTGCTAATAGTTACTGTTAGGATATAGATATTCAGGACTGTCTGTAAAGGTCTGTACTCTAAGAATTTAGGTGTATTCCTATCACTTGGCTAGTTAGAGCTATAAAAGAAAGAATCAAAATCACTGTCTGCCGGTGTAAGGGCCTTCTCTTACTGTGACAGTTCTTAGGCTAAGGCCTTTGGCTAAGCAACAGAGGCAGCCATAAGCTGGGAAGCAACCGGTCACATCCTCACATTCCAAACTAGTCACATTGAAAGAAAGTGCTATTGGGCTGTTAGGAATACAATCCTGTCCTGATAGTGCCTGTCGCCTCCAGAGAAAGGGAAGTGCCTAGAAAATGTAAAAGGAAACTTAGTTTGATAGCATCCTGTCTGGCAAGAACTCACTTATCAAAAGCTGGGATGTGAAATCCTCACTTCTGTATTGTTTTGTCATTATAGTTCCCACTTTGCTATTAGAAGAGGAGTACTAGTGACACCTTAGAGACTAACCAATTTATTTGAGCATAAGCTTTTGTGAGCTACAACTCACTTCATCAGATGCATTCAGTGGAAAATACATGCTGCTGGAAATGGCCCACCTTGATTATCACTACAAAAGGTTTTCTTCCCCCCTCCCGCTCTCCTGCTGGTAATAGCTCATCTTAAGTGATCACTCTCCTTACAGTGTGTATGATAACACCCATTTTTTCATGTTCTGTGTGTATATAAATCTCCTCACTGTATTTTCCACTGAATGCATCCGATGAAGTGAGCTGTAGCTCACGAAAGCTTATCCTCAAATAAATTGGTTAGTCTCTAAGGTGCCACTAGTACTCCTTTTCTTTTTGCGAATACAGACTAACACGGCTGCTACTCTGACACTTTGCTATTGTTTGTCTGTATAATCTCTGTCTGGTCTGTGATTGTTCCTATCTGCTGTATAATTAATTTTGCTGGGTGTAAACTAATTAAGATGGTGGGACATAATCATGTTATAATATGTAAGGATTGATTAGTTAAATTTCAGGAAAATGGTTGGTTAAGGTATAGCGAAGCAGAACTCAAGTTTTACTATATAGTCTGCAGTCAATCAGGAAGTGGGTGGGTGGGTGTGGGGAGGGGAAATGGGAACAGGGAATGGGGGTGAGGAAATTGGAATCATGTTTTGCTAAAGGGGGAAATGGAAACAGGGAATGGGGGTGAGGAAATTGGAATCATGTTTGGCTAAGGGCAAGAATGGGAACAGGGACACAGGTGTAAGGCTGTGTGGTGTCAGAGCTGGGAAGGGGGACACTGAGGAAGGAAACTAGAATCATGCTTGCTGGAAGTTCACCCCAATAAACATCGAATTGTTTGCACCTTTGGACTTCGGGTATTGTTTCTCTCTGTTCATGCGAGAAGGACCAGGGAAGTAAGTGGGTGAAGGAATAAGCCCCTAATAGTTACCCAGTAGCGATTTCCAAAAAATATTCTACCATGGAGGAAGAGTGGACTTTATTTCGGGAGTCTCTCACAGAGATTGCTGGAGTGGAGAACAAATGGGACTAAGGAGAATGAAAAAGCAATGTTGGATTACAAATGATACCATCAAACAGAAACAGAAAAAAAGACACTAACAACAGAGTTAATGAAGAGAGGAGGAAATGGGTAATAAAAAAAAGAAATGTTTTGAATGAGCAGTCAAGAGGGCCTGTTGGAATGATGCATTTAGGTGCACCTGAATGCTTTTTTTGTTTCATAAACATTAAGTAAAAATAAACACATTAGAAAAGAATCCCACATCACTGGAAAAGTCTAGCTCTAATGTAAATATCAGCAAGAATGCAAGAACATAAAGTTCCATGACCATTATATACACACGTACTTCGGCAAAAACAAAATACGAAAAGCAACCATCTATGTGTAGCATTTTAAAGTGCTAGACCGTTAATGTGTATGTGCCTCACACTGATTACAAATATTACCTCCTCACCAGCCAAACTGTACAGGATTCCCAGAAGCTCTGAAGTGCTCTTGTTTTTGCTAAGTGACCTTTCATACAGCTCTCAAAAGGGTGAAGATTTCTGACTGACTGGTGAAGGACCTACAAACAGCCACTGTAACAAGGGTTATTCTTAAAGTGGTACCATCAAGTTGGAAATCACATTTCCTCTGAATATCCTGAACCTGTTCTTGTGTTACTATGAGTAACTAAACAGTTTTCAGTGTCAAAGTTACAGCATATTCTTAACATCCACTGGTTTGTCACAAACAAGGAAACACTTAGATGAATCTGACAAGCTCTAGTTTTGCACCAGTTCA
The DNA here is from genome assembly GCF_965152275.1 of Natator depressus. Taxonomy (NCBI): domain Eukaryota; kingdom Metazoa; phylum Chordata; order Testudines; family Cheloniidae; genus Natator; species Natator depressus. The sequence continues at coordinate 131,650,996 of NC_134236.1, forward strand.
GAACAAGATGACTGCAAAGGTGAGGTCTTTTCCAGTGTGCAGAAGTAGGTGTGCTTTTACAGAAGGAAGTAGAGCATGAGGCTGACTATGAATGATGTTGGAAGATGCATTTCTGAAGGATTTTTAAGCCTAAAATCTCCCATGCTGACTATTGCTGAAGGAGGATTTGCAAGATGGAAGTCCATTCTACATGCAATCATGGCAGCAACATAGCCATGTGAATTTGCTGTTGTTGCATCTAAGATGTGTCTGCAAAATGGATACAATTTGCCTTTTCTGTGTGGAAGATACTCATTTATGCATGCAGACAATAATCATGCGGTCAAACTCATTGTATATGTATTATATACCACAGATATCTAAGTACATTTTGAAGGCTTATCTTAGAAAGTCATGTTTGAAAATTTGTCCTTGACAGATGTATTTATCTGGGACCACAGTTTTTCAGTGAGATATTAAAAATGCACCTGTAGTATTTATGGAAAATGCACATATACTTGTATGCATAAATGGACAGAGAAATGCCATTACTCGTTTGCTTGCACAAATACAGGGAATACATAAGAAAACATCTGCACTATTTGCAGGTTCATTTTGAGAGGCCCATTACACATTTGGCACTTAATGTATTGTATTGATTACCTTAGGGCCCAATCATGCAAACATTTATTACTGAGCATAGTGCTTACTGTGAAGAGTCCCACTGACTGTAAATTTGAAAGAGCTTTCTGTATAGGAGAGGGGACAAAGTTGGCGTCATATAGCACAGACTCTGGCTGATCTCTAGTGTGGTCTCCAAAAGCTGACAGAAGCCTCAGAAACTGCTCCAGATAGTTTCTAAATTTCATTTCTGAAGCCTTTTCTCAATGGTGATAGGAAATTGCATTCCTTAGTTTGCCTCCAGCCATTCATCCAAGACAGTGATGAGTGAATATGCTGAAAAATGAAATAGCTGGGGGAAGCCTGAAGCTATACAAGTCGTCTTCTTCCTCTTTCCTTTGAGATGCTGTAAAAACAGAGCCAGGGTTTGATAAAGTAAGGAGATATGTAAAGGAAAAAACACTCTAGTTTCTTAAATAATGTTGTTTTAAAGATTCAAACACTCTTTTGATGATGGGTCATCACAACTCCTAGGGTGACACGGTACATTTCCTTTTAATCTTCCAGAATTGAATACCCAATCGTCACATAAAATATAAATGTTTGTCATTTTTAAAGGGTTGGAAGTGAAGAAGCACAGCTCTGGCAAAAAAACGAGCAAAAGCTTTTGAGTCCTGCTTACCAGAAGAGGATACAGGTTTCAGCTACAAAAAGAAACCAGCTTCTTCAAGAAAAGCAATGGTTGCAGGTAAGAAGAAAAGTAAAGTTGTGGCAAAAACCATTAGTGGGGGGAAAATGTAGCTTGTAGGCGTTCTTGCTGAACTAAACAGTCTGATAGTATAGCATACTGCTTCTGTGCAGCAATTAGAGACTTGACTGTAGTCCAGCTGATTATCTCAGTGATGACTGGCTGGGGTAGTGTGAATCTCATTACAGACAAGGAGGAGTTGAAGGCTCAGTTGCTCACGTGCATTCTTTAGCTTTCCTCATTATCTTTTAAGTATGCTCTTTATGTTCACAGGTCTGATTTGCCTTCTCTATGCTTCACTGATCTTTAGCAGTTTTTATTTGAAGACAAAAAGAGAGTTTTGAAGAATACAATCTCCCGTTCACTTCTTTTCAGATTTGATTATCAGTATGTGATTTTCCAGCTTTTGTTCATGTAAGATGATCCGTACATTTTGTAGGGACACCGTGATTGTCATGAAAAAGTCAGCATTTGCCAATAGTAATTATGCACTGATACTTGAGATTACCATGGTCTCCCTCTCCATTTAGAATAGAAAGCATCTGTGTGGTAATGAGAAAAGGAGTACTTGTGGCACCTTAGAGACTAACCAATTTATTTGAGCATAAGCTTTCGTGAGCTACAGCTCACTTCATCGGATGCATACTGTGGAAAGTACAGAAGATCTTTTTATACACACAAACCATGAAAAAATGGGTGTTTACCACTACAAAAGGTTTTCAAAGTTCAGCCACCAGGTTAGCCGTGACATTATCGGGGATAGTGTTCTTGATGGCTTGTAGTCCATCTTTGTGTGGAATGTTGGTGTAGAGGGCTTCTACATCAGACTAACATGGCTGTTACTCTGAAACCTGTCATTATGCAAGGCACTGCGTTTAGTCGTATGGAGTGGAAATCTATCAACTGCATCCTGGCCACTATGGCTATAGAAGCCCTCTACACCAACATTCCACACAAAGATGGACTACAAGCTGTCAAGAACACTATCCCCGATAACGTCACGGCTAACCTGGTGGCTGAACTTTGTGACTTTGTCCTTACCCATAACTATTTTACATTTGGGGACAATGTATACCTTCAGATCAGCGGCACTGCTATGGGTACCTGCATGGCCCCACAGTATGCCAACATTTTTATGGCTGATTTAGAACAACGCTTCCTCAGCTCTCGTCCCCTAACGCCCCTACTCTACTTGCGCTATATTGATGACATCTTCATCATCTGGACCCATGGAAAAGAAGCCCTTGAGGAATTCCACCATGATTTCAACAATTTCCATCCCACCATCAACCTCAGCCTGGACCAGTCCACGCAAGAGATCCACTTCCTGGACACTACAGTGCTAATAAGCAATGGTCACATTAACACCACCCTATACCGGAAACCTACTGACCGCTATATGCTTCCAGCTTTCACCCTGACCACATCACACGATCCATTGTCTACAGCCAAGCTCTGCGATACAACCGCATTTGCTCCAACCCCTCAGACAGAGACAAACACCTACAAGATCTCTATTAAGCATTCTTACAACTACAGTACCCACCTGCAGAAGTGAAGAAACAGATTGATAGAGCCAGAAGAGTTCCCAGAAGTCACCTACTATAGGACAGATCTAACAAAGAAAATAACAGAACGCCACTAGCCGTCACCTTCAGCCCCCAACTAAAACCTCTCCAACGCATTATTAAGGATCTACAACCTATCCTGAAAGATGACCCAACACTCTCACAAATCTTGGGAGACAGGCCAGTCCTTGCCTACAGACAGCCCCCCAACCTGAAGCAAATACTCACCAGCAACCACATACCACACAACAGAACCACTAACCCAGGAACCTATCCTTGCAACAAAGCCCGTTGCCAACTGTGCCCACATATCTATTCAGGGGACACCATCACAGGGCCTAATAACATCAGCCACACTATCAGAGGCTCGTTCACCTGCACATCCACCAATGTGATATATGCCATCATGTGCCAGCAATGCCCCTCTGCCATGTACATTGGTCAAATTGGACAGTCTCTACATAAAAGAATAAATGGACACAAATCAGATGTCAAGAATTATAACATTCATAAACCAGTCGGAGAACACTTCATTCTCTCTGCTCACGTGATTACAGACATGAAAGTTGCGATATTACAACAGAAAAACTTCAAATCCAGACTCCAGCAAGAGACTGTTGAATTGGAATTCATTTGCAAATTGGATACAATTAACTTAGGCTTGAATAGAGACTGGGAGTGGCTAAGTCATTATGCAAGGTAACCTATTTCCCCTTGTTTTTTCCTACCCCCCCCCCCCCCAGACGTTCTTCTTAAACCCTGGATTTGTGCTGGAAATGGCCCACCTTGATTATCATACACATTGTAAGGAGAGTGATCACTTTAGATAAGCTATTACCAGCAGGAGAGTGGGGTGGGGGGAGAGAAAACCTTTTGTAGTGGTAAACACCCATTTTTTCATGGTTTGTGTGTATAAAAAGATCTTATGTACTTTCCACAGTATGCATCCGATGAAGTGAGCTGTAGCTCACGAAAGCTTATGCTCAAATAAATTGGTTAGTCTCTAAGGTGCCACAAGTACTCCTTTTCTTTTTGCGAATACAGACTAACACGGCTGTTACTCTGAAACCTGTGTGGTAATGGTTACAAATGTTAACTGTTTAAATGGCTGCTGCTGTAATGTTTGTGTAAAATTAATTGCAAACTCTTCAACTATAGTTTAGATTTTTCTTCATATCTCCACCACCCAAAAGGCTCTATTCCTTATTGTCTAAGAAGGAAACCCTCTTTTCTCTAATATTCCTGATCAACTTTAGTGATTACACTGAAGAATGAATTATCCTGGAGGGCTAACTAGAGGCTTGCAGCCATACTCTTCTGATCTTTACTGCAAGGCTCCTTGTTTATAATTTTTTTCGTGTGTTCAGTGGTAGGAAGAGGTGAGGTGGGAAGCATATACATTAAAGAAACAGAGAATTTCTTAGATAACAGTGCTAAATTGAGGTCCTTTCTGTCATCTCACGTGGCTGCCGAAGAGGACATTAAAGATCCCATGACACTTTTGGAAAAGATCAGGAGATAACTGCAGTTTACTAGCCAAAATGTCTATTCTGAATAAAATAGGTTTCAGTCCCCCAAGAATGCATGTGAACTATTTTTAAGTGTATAGTAGCTTTCTCTTTTGCTTATGCAGGCTCTGCAATACTAGTATCTAATTAATTGTAGTGTACGATATTTGAATATGAAAACTGTATTATAAAACCAGTTCTGTTCATCTTCCTGTACATTCCCCCATAAGTCTCTTACTGCACTCATTACAATTAGTACATTTTCAAAGAATGTGGAGGGCTTTGTATTAAGTGAGGCTATCTAAAATTCTGGCAGTATTCCCAAACCAGTAGTACAGAGAAGGAAATGTTCTTTGTGCACACTAAAAACCTGATTTGAGACTCACAAAAACAAAACTGATGTTTTTGGCCTGCTGACCTTTGTTATCTCCTTGACAAATGCCTGTGGGATGAAACATCAGCTACTCTGTTCTCTTGTTGCTACTTCTAAGAAAAAATAAAATTATTGATGCATCTACTATGCAACATTGCAGTAAGTTGAATTCTTTGAGCTAATTTGGTCCTTTAATATGCAAGAACTGTTTCTTCTTATGCTAAGTAATACAAATATAAAGTTGGAATAATGTTTACTCTCTGGCAAACTTTAAAATATACCTTTCAGAAAGTGAGCATTACTGCCTTACTGAATATTGTTAACATTTAAATTATATACAAAAAACTACATTAAAAGAATGTAAAGGTTGCAAAGTCAAGCTCTCAGAAATTAGGAAATGCCAAATACACGGTTACCTCTGGATCCTTAATTCAGCCCTCTTGTATATATGCATTATGACAATCTTTAATTATGTGATCACATCTATGTTTTTGACAGGACCCTGACCTCATTCAGTGCACAGGCTGGACAGTGCTTAGTGAATGAGCAGCTATTCAATGTTCCATTTTATCCTCATTAATCTTCAATGTGTAGCCCCAGCACACTATTCAAACCCTGCTCTGAATACAGAATTATTAATTATCCTCATGGGTTTTTCTATGGTGCTCATCATTAGAGTATCTGGGTGCTCCACAAACGTTAATGAATTTATCTTCATAGCACCCCTAGGAGGAAAGGCAGTATTATTTCCATTTTACAGATGGAGAATTAAGACACAGAGACATTGATGTCAAAATACACATTAATTTTCGGTGCCCATTTTGAGATGCCTAGGGTCTGCTGTTGCAGAGAATGTATCATTTTATAACACTTAATGTTTTCATAGCACAGTTTTCATTGACTTTGTTTGCAGTTATAAGCACTCACCTTTTCTAGAAATCAGAGCCCCAGGTGCTAGACACCGAGAAAATGAGAAACTGTGTGGCACAGGCAAGGATAGAATTCAGTTCTCCAGACTAGCATTCAGCTGTCTAGACAATGAGATCATTCTTTCTCTTCCATGCAATCCTCTGCCTTGCTCACTACCCACCTTCTGAATTCTGCAACAAATGAGGCAGTGGTGCTAAGTCAACAGCCTCATTAACTGCACAACCCTGGTTCCTTCTCAGAGCACCATCCATCCTGTGCACAGAATGACACACGGGTCCTATTGAGAATTAGTGTTTGATCATGTCATTAAAGACTACGATAATACACAAAGGGTGGAATTTAGTTTGGACAAGAGTGCTTGACTTTGCAACTTTGTAATGTTTTATTAATGTTTTAATTTTATTTCTTATGCTTTTTACAAACTTAAAAATTGTGGAGTATTGATGCACAGGAGACAGAGTCTCCCTTCTTTCTCTTCCTGTGCCTGCCACCACATTGGCAGATGGGAGGAGCAATTGCAGGGAAAGTCTTGCTCAGCTCCTGCAGCCCTGCACTGATGTAGATGGAATGCTTAGTCTAGATGGAATCTTCAGAAAATTTAGCTGCCAAACTCTAACAAGTCTGTACTGATAATGTGCAAACTGAGATTTTTCATAGGTCCATAACTTGGCCAGATTTTCACAGGGACGGCAAAAGACATATCTCTGACAAAGGGCTGACCTCCAGCGAAGTTTCAAGCGCCTGCTCCAGAGCATGGAGGTGTTAGAGCATCTCAATAAAATGTCTATAAGAAATTATTAACATGGGTAAAAACAATGTATTTTCCCCTAACGTTGTGCTGAGAAACAGTGAAACTGTTTTTGCTGAAAATTTCCAAAAAATTCAGCCTGAGGCAGAGACCCAGTATGGAAAATTTCAGACCAAATGGTCAAAGTCTGGTAAAGTTATAAGAAACTGAAAATAAAGTCTTATAACGGAAAGTGCTTGTCACCTTTAACTATAGACTGCCATCTGCACTGCCTATAATATACTGTATTTTATTAGCAGCAGAGTTGTTTTCCTTAACAAGGTTAATGAATAAACTTTGGTCTCTACTCCATACAGAAAGAAATTGAAGACCTCAGAGCAAGGCTGGCTGTGCTAGAAGCAAAAGATCAACAGTTAAGACGAGATATTGAAGAGCACGATAGGCTTATTCAGTCGCAGGACTGCGAGTTGACTGCCTTGCTTAGCTGTGTATCTTTGAGAGAGCTACAGGAAATAAGCAAGGCCCTAGATGACACTTTAGCATTGTCATATCAAATTCCATTTAGTTTGGATTTCCCTGGGACCATCAAGAGGTATTTATGCATTTTAATTATTTTCCATTATATTTTCAATGACATGTTGAATTTATATTGCTGAACCATTGCATCAGCTGCCATTTGTTTTCCCTCATGCTCTTCAAAGATTACCTGACTCAGAGGAATGTATATTAAAAAAAATAAACCAGATAATCAGAGAAATGCAGACAGAAAAAAGAAGCCTAGTGCTTGCAATATAAACTTTAAAGGGACAGTGTCAGGAAAAAAACCGTGTCTCTGCTTTTCAAAAAAACAAACAAAAACTGTTTTTAATAACACAGATTATTCAGTCTGAAAGATATATAAGAATTAATTTATTTGCTTCTTACTGTTACAAATTGTCTATTCTTTGCATTTTGCTCAGCTTGGACAATAAACATTTCTTGTTTATACCTGGTTCAGTTTCACATTTATTAGTACAAAATGTTTTGGATTTGCAATAGTGCTTATTATTATTTTACTATTATTGATATTCTGACTGTGCCTTGTGTTGTACAGATAAATGTTGAAATTGTTTTTCCAAATTCATTAATACTCAACTGCTCAAACTAAGTTTAGTAACCCTTCTTCTTCCTTCCTTAGTCTTGTTCTGAACATCCTTCCTGGGAGTTCTACCAAGGGATGGCAGCTTTAATTTGTGGCCACTTGCAGAGGCTGAATTAACATCTCTCCAAGGCTTCCTTGTCACACCCTTTGCCCTATTAGAACTGCCCATGTTTGGGGTGGGGCTGGACAGCTGCACAGGCAATCTTAATTCTGGCATTTCCTTACATTGAGTGCTTGACTTTTTAACCTTAACATTCTTTTAATGTAGTTTTTTGGATATAATAACAAATTCATTTGCTAATTTCCCTAATACACTTGGAATTATATAATCTGATCAAGTTGATTTGATGGTCAGAGTTTCCGAGGGTTGATATAGCTGCTCTTTATAAATAGTATGGCTGTCAAGCAATTAAAAAAAGTAATCACGATTAATCGCACTGTTAAACAATAATAGAATACCATTTATTTAAATATTTTTGGATGTTTTCTACATTTTTCAACTATATTGATTTCAGTTACAACACAGAATACAAAGTGTACAGTGTACGCTTTATATTTATTTTTTATTACAAATATTTGCACTGTAAAAAACAAAAGACATGGTATTTTCAATTCACCTAATAGAAATACTGCAGTGCAATCTCTTTATCATGAAAGTTGAATTTACAAATGTCAAATTATGTACAAAAAAATAACTGCATTCAAAAATAAAACAATGTAAAACTTTAGAGCCTACAAGTCCACGCAGTCCTACTTCAGCCAATCGCTCAAACGAACAAGTTTGGTTACATTTGCAGGAGATAATGCTGCCTACTTCTTGATTACGATGTCACCTGAAAGTGAGAACAGGCGTTCTCATGGCACTGTTGTAACCAACATCGCAAGATATTTACATGCCAGATGCTCTAAAGATTCATATGTCCCTTCATGCACCATTCCAGAGGACATGCACCCATGCTGATGATGGGTTCTGCTCAATAATGATCCAAAGCAGAGTGGACCGATGTGTGTTCATTTTCATCATCTGAGTCAGATGCCACCAGCAGAAGATTGATTTTCTTTTTTGGTGGTTTGGGTTCTGTAGTTTCTGCATCTGAGTGTTGCTCTTTTCAGACTTCTGAAAGCATGCTCCATAGCTTGTCCCTCTCAGATTTTGGACGGCACTTCAGATTCTTAAACCTTGGGTCGAATGCTGTAGCTATTTTTAGAAATATCACATTGGTACCTTCTTTGCATTTTGTCAAATTTGCAGTGACAGTGTTCATAAATCAAACAACATGCTGGGTCATCACCCGAGACTGCTATAATATGAAATATATGGCAGAATGCGAGTGAAACAGAGCAGGGGACATACAATTCTCCCTCAAGGCGTTCAGACACAAATGTAATTAACGCACTATTTTTTTAAGAACATCATCATCATGGAAGCATGTTCTCTGGAGTGGTGGCTGTAATATGAAGGGGCCTATGAATGGTTAGCATATCTGGTATGTAAATACTTTGCAATGCCGGCTACAAAAGTGCCATGCAAACTCCTGTTCTCACTTTCAAGTGACATTGTAAATCAGAAGCAGGCAGTAGTATTTCCCATAAATGTAAAGAAACGTATTTGTCTTAGTGATTGGCTGAAAAAGAAGTAGGACTGAGTGGACTTGTAGGCTCTAAAGTTTTATATTGTTTTGTTTTTTTATTTGTTTTGTTTATGTAACCAAAAAAAAATCTACATTTGTAAGTTGCACTTTCATGATAGAGGTTGCACTACAGTACTTGTGTGAGATGAATTGAAAAATACTATTTCTTTTGTTTCATTTTTACAGTGTAAATATTTGTAATAAAAATAATATAAAGTGAGTACTGTACATTTTGTATTCTGTGTTGTAATAGAAATCAAAATATTTGAAAATGTAGAAAAACATCCAAAAAATATTTAATACATTTCAATTGGTATTCTATTGTTTAAAAGTGGGATTAATTACAATTAATTTTTTTTGGTTAATCGCGTGAGTTAACTGCGATTAATTGACAACCCTAATCAATAGATATTTGTAGAAGACCTTCCTTCTTTATCAGTTGTTTAAAATTCTTCCCCCTTTTGTTTTGATCAAAGACACATTTACCAAAAGCATTTTATTCCCTCAACTATTAATCATCATCAGTTTCAGCATGCTCCCTATTTACTAGCACATACACTTTCTCCCCAGCACTTGCAATGTGGTAAGTGTAATTTATTCCTTGCATGCTCAGAATGTGTGCTAGGCACCATACGGACAAAAATTAAAAAGATATGCTTGCTTCCAACCTAAATAGAGAGAGACATCCTGAGGGATAGGAACAAACAATGGAGAAGGAAGAGAGGGAAGGAAGGTGCATCTTGGGATGCATAATTTTGTTTGGTGCACAGCCTGGTGGCTTCTCTTAATGTACATATAGGAGTATAGACATATTGGGTCACGTTTTCTAATGTGCCCAAGTCCCATTTATAAAAGGGACTAGAGGCACTTTAGAGCCTAGGTCTCATTGAGTATTAATGGCACTTAAGCTCCTAATTCTCTTTTGAAAATGTTACCCGCTGTCTTTATATGCCAGCAGGACTTTAGAAAAGAATCCTGTTTATCATAACTTTATTTTCTATCTGATCACCAGTATACATTTTTATCTCTTCTTCCTTTTTACCCTTTGCATTTACTGGGTTTGTTTTGATTTTATTAATATTAATGAGGTGTTGCTGTTTGTATGTGCTAATTTATTTTAAAAATTGTCAGAAGAATGTCCAAAGAAAGATTCATCTCTGAATTTTAATCTAGAATGTGGGCAATGGTAACTTGAATTTTTTTGTTGTTCTGTAGCTTTCGTGCCTGTTTTTATTCTATGTGAAAATTTGTCTCTACTGTCTCGCAGTTTGGTGGCCTAGCAGTTGCCAAGACTAAGCTTTGATTCCAGTACCTTCTGTTATTTTTGGATTTGGTTACAGGAGCATATTCAATCTTCTTTTTCTTCTTTCTTGCATTGTCAATAAGTGATTTCAATAGTACTTGACATATTCTATCTTGAAAGTTCTTTAAAAAATGTATAAACTAAATAATTGCAGATTGTTATACCATTATATGAGTAAGTTGGAACTCTTGCAATGGGGTCTCATGGTACCAGCATCATAAATAATGTTTCTGCTGTAGGGAAAAAGTGTGTGGGGAACATCATTAGTAATGGGCTCCGAAATAACATAACAGTGAACTTGCTGCTGTATACCTTCTCTGTCATTGTTTCTTTTCCCCTCCTGTTCCCCCTTGAAAAGAATGTGGTGTTTTTTCACCTAATTTAGATTATAAACTTTTGGGGACAGGAACTTGTCAGATTTTGTGTCAACAAAGATCATGCAGACTTATGGTACTACATAAATAAGAATAATGGATCCAAATCCTGCATTCAGCTCATTTGCTCAAGCCATGTTCTGTGTGCTGGCACCTCTGTGGCTTGGGTGGGAATGCAGTCTCCTCTCCAAGATACTTTACTGCTGAGGTTCTCTCTGGCTTAAGTAGCCTTTGCTCCAGCTGTTCCGCATTGTCCTCCCTCAGTGTAAAGGAAGGTGAATTTGCACTGATTTTCCATTCTTGCCCTGTTTCTTATCTGTCCCAAAACCATGTGCTATGCTGGATTGCAGAAAGCACCTACAGAGGTGTGCTGCATGGTGTGGAGGCGTTGCAGACTCCAAGCATGGACTCCCTGCTGCCTCCACAGGAGAACCTTGCTGGTTCTGCTATATTCAAGGCTTTCTGTGTCCAGAGGGGTCGGGAGGGATATGTTCCTACAATAAATGCAGCTCGTTCATCATAGCAGGTGAATTTTTAATCTTCTAGGCTGTGCCAAATGATTGGTGTTTTTCTTTAAGACTATAAAATCACTTATAGTCAAGGTCACAATGACCTATACCTGGTCCAGTAAATGCTCTGTTGCCACTTTGTAATGTATTAAAACAGCTACAACTGTAAAATAGTGCATCTGGCATCAATAATAATTTATGGCTGCTTGTACATACTGGAAATTATATGTGCCTGAAAAAGTCCTTCACTTTTAGTCAACTTATTCTGAATTGTCATTCCTTGGGGAAGATATTGGCATGTCAGTTAACAGGTTAAAATACCTAGTCAGAATTAGCAGAGTTTAGTAGATTGTTGTTCAGTTTTGAGTTTGTAACCATTGAGGTTCTTTATTCCTAATGTGAAAGAGATTTAGCTGGTAATGGGGATTTTATTTTATGAAGCATAAAAAAGAATATTACTAATTCTTTTAAAGATAGTTCAGAGCTATTTGTATGATCAATGAATCAAACTTTAGCCACATATTATTATTCAAATGAATCTATGCATATGAACTACAGTGCTGACGCTTACAGCTGAGCCTCATTCAGCACTGGTGGGTTTGAAGGCCAGCTGGCTGGGTACCAGGTGCAGATATTGTGTATCTGTTCTAATAATGGCATCATGCCAGCCAGTAAAGTGTTGCTGTAAAGTGCCCTTTACTTATTTATTTTATCCATGAATCACATTCAGCAATAGAATAATGCAAGGCTGATGTCAAGTATCCCTTAAAACAATGTGTACTGTAATTAAATTCGTTTAGCAACTCTCAGTTGACTGTAAAAATGAAATTTATTTTCCTTTCCTTTGGTCTAAATGTTATTAGTTATATAATAGGAACTTAATAAAGCAAACTTTGGAGAACAAGGAAAAAAACTCTTAGAGGGAGACTAATTGCACAAATATTTTTGTACAAAAGCTAGAGTACAAAGTATTTAATGTCTATTTTATTGTAATGTGGATTGAGTGTTGTTCCAAGCTAATCAATTTTCTTTTCAAAAATTCTTTTCAAGCTTACTAATGCACCTTTGTTTTTTCTTATTCATCTTTTCTATGTGATGGATTATTTGAAAACAAATGCTTTACAGTATATAACTGTAATATTTAGCACTTACATTGCTCTTTTCATGCTCAAAGCATTTTATATACACTTCTTTGGGCCCTATTTTGGGAGACAGGGGAATGCTATGCTAAAACATGGCCACTTAATGTGGCTTCAAATATGTTAGCTTGCATCTTGATGATGCTTTTAGTTGTGTAAGCTGTTTTGATTGAGCTAACATGATTGAAAAACATGACCTTTTTGGCCTGAAGACAGGGCCCCAAACTACTCTTTATAACAACTTTGTGAGGGACTTTGTATTGCTGTCCATTTTTTACTTATGAGGAAATTGAAGTACAAAGAGGCAAGCCACTTGCCTAATGTCATATAGTGAGGCTGTGGCAGAGCTAGGATTGGAACACAGGAGTTCTCAGCTCCACACATCACAACATACCTCTTTCTCAGCTAAAGGAGACGTTTTGGAAATAGGTTTCAGAGTAACAGCCGTGTTAGTCTGTATTCGCAAAAAGAAAAGGAGTACTTGTGGCACCTTAGAGGCTAATCAATTTATTTGAGCATAAGCTTTCGTGAGCTACAGCTCACTTCATCGGATGCATACATACTTTTTGGAAATAGTCAAAGAAAGATGGGTCTGTGTTTTGAAGCTCTTTGAATACCTTGTGATGGGTGACCACACACAGAGGGGATACTGTCAATTTAAAAACTGTATGTTGTAAACAAAAAAAAAATCTTTATGTAATTTATAACCACAGATTATTAAGTGAAATAATTTTAAAGATTCGGTTCATTTGACACCATACTCTTTGTTTACTTTGTTGCATTTCTCTGTTGGGCAATGAAAATCAAGACGGTCTGTTTCACTTTTGTTTTGTGTTCTCTTTCACAGTTTGATTTAGTATTTTGCCTCATGGGATTTTACCCACATCTACAGGTGAGACTGGGCATGTGACTCTGCAGCACATTATCCCCAAAATGGATTTCAGTGGACTGACTGTTGTCTGTGCAGCTGAATGCCATTCAGGACATAAATTCAATTAAATATCCTTCAGCACACTTGAAACAGTCTGTCTTCCTTTCCACCCTTGCCACACGCCAAACGTTAATTGGTAGAAATTAGTTCCACAGAGTGTGTGTGATCTTTTGAAGATACAGAAATTCTCTGTTCTCTGGATTAGTTATTGCAGTACTGACATGGCCAGGGGCTCCAGGAGCTGAACTTGAAGTTTTGTTTAACTAGTCCACTTTGCTGTAATGTTGCCTGGGGCTTATCTGACAAAGATTAATTCAAAGTGAAGTGCAAATGCTCAGAGGGTGAAAACGTTATTAGATGGAATATTGTTGAACCATTCTGCAATCTCAGTTGAGGACAAAACCAGATTGAGTCAAAAGATCTTGTTTTTAGAAAGATTGATTTATGTGAGAAAGGAGGGAGGGATGAAGAAAGAAAAACATTGTTGCTCAATATGTTTAACAATATGAAAAATAGATTTGCCATTCAGACTGCACTGTACATACATATGGTATCATTAGGGAATTCTGCTGTCCACACAGTTTGTTTCACAATGTAATATTAATGTGACTGTAATATTGCTGCATGAAACAGCTTCCCGGAGGCTGGTATCATATAGGACCTTTTTCCTGTCCTATATTATCATTGGCTTATGGCCATAAACCTGACTGACATTGGTTATTTGGTCTTTTGAATATATTTCTGAAAGAACCAAAGTTCAAAGCAATTGACTACAATTTATAAATAGGTCCCAGTCAGCAGAGTCTTTATCCTGCCAATGCAGATAAAGGAAGTTTTGTGTGTTTTATTGTGTGGACGTTCTTCAGATGAGACCTTAAATTGAGGTCCTCTCTGCTATCTTGTGGACATTAAAGATTCTATGGCACTTTCGTAAGAGTAGGGATCTGTCCCAGTAACCGTGACCAAAATCTCCTCATTCCCCCAACTGTCGTGTGGCTACCTAGCTGCCACTCACCTTCCCAGAGGTGGCTGCATTTCAGTGGTGCTATGTGTATAGGTCCTGTTTGTATATAGCTAAATCCTGAGGTCCTCATTCATTTCCCTTGTTCTTGCATTGTGAGAGAGGTTGAATAGATGTTTCTGACCGCTTTCTGTGTACCATTCATTATTCTATACCCCTTTATCATATCCCCTCTTAGTTATTTCCTCTCTCTTTTCAGTCTCTCTCTGCAACAGATTATTAGAATTCAAGGCAAAGGAGCAACAATAAAGAGGGTAAAGAGGCTGCCAAAAAGTAAAACAGAAAATGAAGTAGATGTGATATATCTTGACTTTAGTAAGGCTTTTGATACTGTCTCACATGACCGTCTCTTAAGCAAACTAGGGAAGTATAGCCTAGATGAATCCACTAAAAGGTGGGTGCACAACTGGTTAGAAAACAGTACTCAGTTATCACTGGCTCACATTCAAGCTCAAAGGGCATATTGAGTGGGGTCCTGCAGGGATCTGTCCTTGGTCCGGTTCTATTCAATATCTTTTATAAATTATTTGGACAATGCCACAGAGAGTACACTTACTAAGTTTATGGATGGTACCAAGCTGGGAGGGGTAGCAAGTGCTTTAGAGGACAGGGGTGTCGTAAGCAAGACACAAGAAGTAATTTTTCCACTCTACTCAGCACTAATAAGGCCTCAACTGAGATAACATGTCCAGCTCTAGGCACCACATTTTGGGAAGGATGTGAACAAATTGGAGAAAGTCCAGAAGAGAGCAACAAAATGATTAAAGATCTAGAAAATGTGACCTATGAGGAAAAATTGAAAATATTGGGTTTGTTTAGTCTGGAGATGAGAAGACTGAGGGGTGACACGACAGTCTTCCAAGTACGTGAAATGTTGTTAGAAAGAGGAGGGTGAAAAATTGTTTTCCTTATCCACTGAGGAAAGGACAAGAAGTAAAGGGCTTAAATTGCATCGAGGGAGATTTAGGTTAGATATTGGGAAAAACTTCCTGTCAGTGTAGTTAAGCACTGAAACAAATTACCTAGGGAGGTTGTGGAATCTCAATCATTGGAGGTTTTTAAGAACAGGTTAGACAAATACCTGTCAGGGATGGTCTAGATCAGTGTTTCTCAATGACCAGTCCATGGACTGGTGCCAGTCCCTGAGATCTCCTTCACACAGTTTAGGGGGGCAGCAAGCTGGTCCTTGGTATCAAAAAGTTTGAAAAACATTAGTTTTGATAATACTTCATCCTACTGATTGCAGGAGATTGGACTAGGTGATCTATTGAGAGCCTTCCAATCCTATATTTCTGTGATTCTATTTGTGAAAAAGCAAAGGAAGAAAGCACTCTCCAAATGGGGAAGAATTAGGCTGAGGCAGATGCACCGGGGCAGCAAGTACCATTTCATAGCAGTCACTGCAGCTAAGGATAATCACACACTGACCTGAGGCATCATGGAAGTGAAGAAGAGCTATCTCTTAGTGTAAAATTGATGTTCTCTCCCAGTCTCACACATGGCCTGATTAATTTAGCGTTGTGTGTGAAAGCCTGCAGAGATTGGGAGAGAGTATTCATCCGTTTAATGTTCAGGCAAACTACGGAGTTACTCTCCCTCTTGCTGCTCTCCCTGTTGGTCGTTCTTGTCCCCTATCCAGGAGTTTGTGGCCATTAAATCTGCATAAATAAGGATCCAACTGCTCCTCTCTTGTGCAACCCCAAAGGAGCCACTTGTGCTGATCTTTATGAATGCCCATGCCCCCCTCCCTAAACTTCAGAGCCCAATCTCCAGTATGAGCTCCAACTGTCAGCCTGGCCTGGGAGGCTCACTTCCTCTGGCTGTGTAGACATATATCTTTTGTGGCCAGCACTGAATTCCTTCATGGTGTGAGGTGGGTGCAAAGGTCACCTTTCATGATTGCTCTGTTTGTTTCCCTGCCCAGTGCCCACTCGTGAAAACTGTTGAAGAGGTTAAGTGGTGTGGAGGGCTTTATGATGGGTCTTTTCACACTACTGTGATTTCACCTTTAAAGCTTACCACAAGGGTGTAAAATATTCTCTGTCGGGGTGTGTGTATGTTTGTGAGTTAGTCTAAATTATATGAAATGAGCCTAATTATTAATGTTCTTAAAATACAAGTATTTTATTCTACCTTGTTTGGTTTGCTGTAACTCCCTTTGCAGTGGTCTGTCTATTTTCTTCTTCGTGCTAAGGTCCACAAGTGTGTTACAGGGGGTACTTCAGCCTGCGTGCAGCTTTAGAGTAAACCAGACCTGTCAGTCTCTGGCTGCAGGGGAATGCCCTGCTCCCATGGCAGCCTGCAGCTCAACCAGTCCTCCCGGTGAAGAATTTTTCTGAGGGAAATTCCAAGCTTTATTTCAAATGTCTTCAATAACAGTTTGACTCAATAATATGTCTGTCTAATTCTCAGACTCGTCTGAAAGGCTGCATTTGCCTTTTGGGGAGACTGTCTCCTTATCTTCCCTTCCTCCCTAAGGTATTTGCAGCAGCTGACACCTCCACAAGCTTTTGGGAGGAAAAACTAGGCTGACAAAAGCCAGAGGCAAAAGTAAGGGCCTGTGTCTTTCGCCTCACTCCCTTATTGAATGTCTCGTTGAGGGGCTCAGTTGGCTCTGCAGGCAGAGAACAGTTTCTTTCACAGCCTAGTCCTGGCAGGGCTGCCTGGGGCCTACTCTTCGGGCAGAAAAGGAATCAGGCAGATTTGGAAAAACTGGCTCCAGGGACAAGTAGTTCCCTCTCTTCCTTCTGTGTCAGGGGAATGACTGCAGAAGGAAGATTGTGCCTATGTCCCTAGAGGCCACACCAGCAGCCATGCTTGTGACAATGGAACCCAGCAGCCTCACCTCAGGTGACCGAGGCTGTGGATGGAGGTAATCAGACACAGCATGGATGCTGCCCATTCTGGAAGTCACAGCAAGGGGTCCTTTGGGCCCAGCTCCCTCCCACTGCTCCTTCCTTGGACCACAGACTTGTTCTGGTCATGACAGTCAACATGTCTGATGAGGTTTTCATAATAAACTAGGAGGAACACGATCAGCCTGATCCTAGAGAGAAAGTTGACTTCCTTGTCCTCAGCAGATTTAAATGTAATTTGCACCCAGGAATATCCTCACTCATTGCAAGTCAACTTGATGGGCTGGTGATTTCAGGGGGTGGGGCATTTCCCTTCTGCCAGTGGCTGATGGTTCTGGTTCTGCCTCCAAGCTGCAAGCATGCTGATCTACCCATTGTAATGGATCTGCAATGGACTTTATTACTCAAAGAAACAGAATTTCCAGGTAAATACAGATAATTTTTTCTAATTTCTCTCTCACACTCAGTCCTGGCTATTTGTTTGTCTAGTCTGAAGTGTCCTTTTATTTAGTATAGCTTTGTCACAATGTAAAATTTGTCTTTTTACATCTCCTCAGAGCATTCTGTGATGCTTTCACAGAGGGAATTATAAGAGTGCAAGGGAATTATTGATTGCTTGATTGATTTATATTGTAGAGTCTGCTGAAGGCCAAGAAACATCTCTGCATTTCTGACTTCTAAATAGAATTATGCTATATTTTCCCCCTGATGTAGGCTGCAACATATGATTACCCTTGAGTGTTGTTTTTGATTTCTTTCATTAAGAGTTGGACAAAGGCTTTTTTGAAAGTCAGCGCTTTCAACTTGCCATTAGAGGTGAGAATACAAAGAC